>NC_082718.1:17911908-18223408 GCF_030144855.1 Hypanus sabinus
TCTCTCTTCTCCATTCCCCTGGTGGGCAGAAGATGCCAAAGCCTGAAAGTACATACCATCAGGTTCAAGGACAGCTTCTATCTGACTATTGAGTGGTTCCCTGGACAATAAGGTGGACTCCTGACCTCGCAATCTACCTCTTTATGGTCTTGCATCTTATCGTTTATCTGCACTGCATTTCTACTGTAGTTGTTTAAGTTTAATTGTCATTCAACCGTACATAAATACAGCCAAACAAAGCAGTGGAGCCAAGGTGCAAAACACTGTATTGACAGTCATACACAGCACAGGGCACAGAGCACATATCAGATAGCAAGCACATATATCAGTAGATTACAGTCCAAGATCCTGAGTCTATGAATGTTGCTGCATTTGACCACCATGCGGCTTGTCTTCCGTTGAAGGAACATTTGCGCGTGGGTGGGGCAGCACCAACTTCAGCTTGGTCTGCCCACTCTGCCCCTAGCACTCTGGTGGAGTGCGTTGACTCCAGCGCCTCTCTCCTGAGCTGCCTGTAAACAGGCCACGCTGTGGCTTAAGGCCTAGTCCTCACTATGACTGAGGCAATGCAGGTCCCTAACTGACCGCCCCGCCATCCACCAATAAATCAGTGAATCAAAATTGCAGCATAACATTAACAATGTCCAACAGGGTCTTGTGATCACAAGAAAAACGACTGAGATGACTACTCATGTTAAAACTGCACACCGCCTTCGTGCGCTGACTCCTTAGAGGCCTCTCTGACGCAGGCAGGAGCTCGACTGGCATCAAGTCCAGCTCCTTTGTTTTTCCGCCAATGAGCAACTCACTGATGGGATAGACATGTAGTACTTTAAGTTCTTAATGTCCAACAGGGTCTTGCAATCGTAATAAAAAATACATAACTCCTTTGGTTGGACTGTGTTGATGCACTGTGTAATGAATTAATCTACATGCACAGTACGCAAGAAAAGCTTTTCACTGTACCTCAGTACATGACAGTATTCCAATCCCAACCATTCTAGCAGCGATTCTCTTCCACTTTTTCTTAGCTACTTTACTTCGTTTGTTGTTCATTTTGGTTTCTCCAATATAGAGAAAGCCACATGGAGATTGAATCATTGCTTTGTGGAGCACCTGCTTCAGTTCAGTGGTTTTCTCTGCTTCCTGTTGCATACCACTGTAATTCGCAATCCCACTCCCATCATGGTCAACGATCTCGTACACTGCCATAGTGGAGCCCAACACTAACTCGAGGAATGTAATCTTATCTTCCATCTGGATCCTTTTCAGCTCTCTGGAGCTAGACATTTCAACCTGGCAGAGAAAGATAGCAGCTGCCTATTTAAGCTTCTCATAAACCTCTGAGGTCTCCCCGCACTCACTGCTGCTTTCGAGGTAGTAAAAGAAAACACAAACAATATCCTTATAGTACATGCTCTGTAATCTAGCAAACATTCTGGTAAATCTCTTCGATGTCTTTCCAGAGCCTTCACATCCTTGCTATAATGAGGCAGCAGAAGAGCACCTGATGTTGGAAAATTCAGTGTTCAGAGGGTTACAAAAAGCTTAGTACCTCACGCTTTAGGTGATCCTGTCAATCTTCAGGCTATGCCATTCAGGAACTTGTGCTAGTATTATTCTGTGACTATACATGCTGGATCATAATTCTATATTTACTGTATTTTGCACCTTGGCCCCAGAGGAACGACATTTTGTTTAGCTTTGTACATGTCCATGGCTGAATGACAATACATTTGAACATGAAGATCCGACATCATTGTTCTAATTAGTGTTGGGCTTCTCTCTGGCAGTGTAGGAGACTGTTGATCACAATGGGAGAAAGATTGAGAATTACAGTGGTGTGGCACAGAATCACCACTGAACTGAGGTAGGTTCTCCACAGAGTAATCACTTAGTTTGTATATGGTTACTCCCAATATAGAGGAAGCCACATTGTGAACACCAAATGAAGTAGGCCAGAATTGAATGCGGTGTTCCAGACTAATTAGAATTTTATAAATCGGCAACAGAATTTCTTGACTCTTGAACTGAGTGCCACAACTAATAAAGGTAAGAAGAATGCCCTATTTTATTTGCTACCCTCTCAGTCTGTGCAGCCTCTCTCAAGGAATCTTGGACTTAGACCCCCCCCCCGCCAGATCCCTCTGTGCATCAATTACTGTTTTGGGTCTTGCCTGTATTGCCTCCATCTGCCATTTCTCTGCCTCTAGTTGTTGACTAATTTCTGAAGGCAGCATTTCTCTTAAAGGTTCAGAAATGATGCCTGTTGGATATATGTTCTGTTAATCTGCCTTACCCCTGCCTTGGCAAACCTTGAAGGACATCCTCTTGAATTTCCCACCTTGCCCATCGTTGCAGCTTTGCAGTGGATTAGTAGCGAAACTGTATGCTTTATAGTTAATCTTGCAAAATAAGTAATAATTAAAGATCGGATGCTGAAAATTAATGGTTTGTATTTATGAAGGATAAGTATTTTAAAAAAGATTGCAATTACAAACCAGGGAAGCACAAGAAGACCTTGGTGTTTTAAAAAAATAGTCCTTAAAGAAGTTTAACTTGTCATTCTTTGTTCATAAATTTACTAAATGTATTAGAAGACGGAATGTTATCTGAAGGAGCGTGGATTTAAGGTTGTCTAAAGGCAGGCTCCTTTTTACATTTAAAGTTATTGAAGTCATCGTTTTAACTTGAAAATGGGGAAAATGCTGGGCATGATAATTGGGGCAAAAAATAGACACTTGGGTTGCTTTTGAATTAAAGGAAAGTCAAAGCATAAATAAATAATTTGTTTGCTTTTTGATGAGATCATTGCATTTAATATCTATTTGGCCTCAAAGAAGGCATTTAATAAAGTGATATTTTTGTGAGCAAAATTGAAAGCTTAGAACAAAATGTACAATGTCAGTATGGGCTTAAAAAGAAATTAGTATATTTTCCTAGTAGTCCTGCTGAAGGGTTTGGGCCAAAGTGTCAACTGTACTCTCTTCCATAGATGCTGCCTGGCCTACTGAGTTCCTCCAGCATTTTGTGTGTGTTGCTCGGATTTCCAGCATCTGCAGATTTTCTCTTGTTCATATACTTTCCTTCACCTAAGTAGTCTTTGGTCCTAGTCTTGGGATCATAAAAATGCAGGATGCACAAATTTTGCAGATGGTATAAAACATGGAGGAATCAACAAGATGAAGGGAGTGATGGATTTCAAGAGCCGATATTGAATAAATTGGTTTAAATGTGGGAACATTTTGGGGAATAGTGTTCATAGATTTTAAAGTTTCTAAAGAAAGATGCATGGCAGACTAGAATAAAACACTTAATTTGAAAGGGATGTAGATAGTTTGTTTGAAAATTGTGGATTGAAGCCAAGGTGAACTGGATTGTTAGGTAAAACTATTCAAACAGTGTATAGTTCCTAATGTAGGAGCAGTTCTGGTATAGTCTAAATATGCTTTCAGTGAGATAAAGGTAGGCTAAGCAAATGAATGAAATTGAGAACAGGATGGAATAGAATACAAGTGTGTGTGACATTGAGAATCAGCTTGGATTCTGAAAGAACAGAAACAACCATGGTTATTTAGACTACTCATTCTTTCACCACCACTCATTGAGATTATGGTTGATCTTTCATCATTGTGCCACTTCTTTGCACTATCATGGAAATCTTAAAATAATCTATATGTTCGCTCTATTCTCATTATTTTCTCACCAGTACCAAATACACATTACAACCCAGATCACCCACTTTCCAGCTATTTAAACATTGTGATGATTCAGCATATGGCTCATCAGATGATATTGGTTATTCTCCTTTCCAATCAGTGTAGACTCAATACCTGTACTTCCATCAAACTTAATATGTTCTTCTGTTTGGTCTGCCTGGTATCTGTAGATAGGGCAGCAATGAAGGTCCTTCATCTTGGGCAGTTGCTCAAGGCTTTGTTCTTGTCAGTAGCTTCCTCTCTGTTTTCACTACTGTCAGTCATGCAAGTCCCAAGTGGAGACTCAGGAATACAGTCACACTCAGATGTAGAAGGATTCATCGTTGGTATTTCTGTACCAATTTTGTTTTACTAGTCAGGATTGTTAGCCCTGAACTGAACCCTCAAAAATCTTTGCAATCTACTTTTGTGTTCTTCATTCTCATTCTTGTATTCTATATTTCATCAATATTTGCATCAATATTTCTGTCCTTTTCTGATTTCAAATTTCCAGTTTTTGGATTTGTTGCTTTTTTTGCAAAAATAAGATGCTACCTTTGAGTGTGTATTAGATGCTATACTGAGTAAAAATTAAAGTTTTGGAGGTACTGACTGTAGTTTACCCCATTTCCCAAGCTAGATCTTCATTCATTGGACTAGAAATTTGCTGATCAAGAAATTTCTCAATTACAATTCAGTCTTCAAATTTTAATCTTGATACTATTTGCTATTCTAGATTATATTATATATTCTAGATTAGATTATATTAGTAGTTGAAGTCCTCCTTTATCACCATTCTATCATTCTAGAACTTCTGTCATTTCCTTGTTAAATTTATTCCTTTTGTTTATAAACTGCTAACAATTATGTTAGGCAGAGAATTAGAGTTGTCTGTTAATAAAAGTAAACAGTAATCACTAGAAATCTTGACCTTTGTAGCTGTTGGGGAAAAAATATTTCCATTTGGCTATGGCCATGTTCATGGAATGCATTCAATAATTTTCAGAATGCAAAAGGCAGATAGAGGCCAGATTATTTAGTTATTTGCAATGATACATGGTTAATAAATAACTTCATGATAACCACTTTGAGGATGGGCAGTCATGAAAGAATTTTTAAGTTTTAGCTGAATTCCTTGCGAATAAACTTTGCTTCTTCAAATTTAAGAGACATGAGTAAATGGTCAAAGTAAATTTGGCAATTAGGTTTTAAAAAAATGCCAGTTGGGTGGGGGAAAACAGTAGTTATTAAATAATGAGTGCATTCCCTTAAGGATGTTTTCAAATGCACTGAGATGATAGTGCAACCTTTGTTAATGAACTTCAATATCCGTAGATGAAGAGGCTTTAAAAGAAACAAACCAAAGTAAGGAAGACTTTGAAATTGTGAACAAAAAATGTGCATTAAATTGAAGTGAGGGGAAAGTGGGTTGGGGGTATCCACCAGAAGGCATTCCTGTGATTATAGCACCTTCTTAACATTATAAAACACAAGGAAGTAAGTTAAGTGATAAGAAAAATCTAAGCAATTTGTGATTGAAATCTAACTAATACAAAATAAGGGGAGAGAGACTTGAGAGATCTGAAAGGTAACTTCTTTACACAAAGGGTAGTTAGTACGGTGGATTCCAGTTGATCGGAACACCTGAAGACCATTTCATTTTGGCCCAATTGAGCACCTGACCCAATTAGCCAAAGTTCCACAGAAATGGAGGCATTAAAAAGACAAACTACCTTCTGAGTAGCAAATTATGTATTCAAATGAAATGCAGAACAAATTAGAACACTATCAATACTATGGTATAATAAAATTGTGGATTAGTTTCTTTGTTATCAACAGACAAGTTTGTCTAGTGTTACTGCCATGTTGTTTTGATTGACTGCAAATTAACAAATTCACCACCCTTTGGCTAAAGAAATTCCTCCTCATTTCTTTTCTAAATGGACATACCTCTGGTTCTAAACTCGCCCAGTACAGGAAACTGCTACACTTCCACTCTATCTAGTATTTGATAGGTTTCAGTGAGATTCTTGAAAGATCATTACTAATGCCTCCATAATCTCTTCAGCTACTTCTTTGAGAAGGCTGGAGTGTGGTCCGTTTGGTCTTGGAGATTTGTCTACCTTCAGGTCTTTCAGCTTCCCAAGGAATAGCAACTGCACTCGCTTCTGCCCCATGACACTTTTGAATTTCTGGTACCCTGCTAGTACCTTCCACAGTGAAGACAGACGCAAAATACTTAGTCACTTTGTTGTGTGAATGAAGTCACCAGAAAAAGTAATGGTAGATACAAAGCAGCTTCTTTATTTAATGAAACTAAGTACAGGAATTTTGGAATCGTTTCCTTAAGGTGACTTTTTTGCCTGACTTTTCTTTTCCTGAGCTGATCTATTGGTGAAACACTAATTTCTGCCTTTATCTTTTCAATTTGGTTATTCCAAAACATTGTTGATCAGCCTCCATTGTTCTGTTCCCTGTTACTTTAATATAACCCAAAACTTACTGTACAGGAACTGCATCAAGTCCTCCTTCACACATTATTCCTTTTCTGGTAGCCGGTAACAGTGCTTCAAATTTAAAATTCTTGCTCTTGCTCTCTCTTTCCCTTTCCACCCCTACCCCTGTCAGTTGGCTTATAGTCACAGCTAATTCCTTTGTTTGCTCTTCTCTCTCTTGTTAGAGGACACATGAAAAGTTATCTTACTCTTCATCTGCAGAGCATTTTCTCTGCCATTCAAAGCTCCTGGATGAGAGAATGGTTTGGGACTGACATCAGCCTCCGTTGTGAAGGTGAAGTAAATTCCAGTCTTTGGTTTTGGAGACATTTAGTTGAGTGGACTTGCATTGGTTGTACCAGATATGGAGGATCTGTATTGATGGTCTTTATGCTTTTTGATTGAAGGTGACTGGGCTGTGATCTGCTCCGAAGGCTTTTTGAATGGTGTTTTGCCAGCTGTAGGACATTTTAACAGTATAAAGGTTTAAACTCCTAAAATTTGAAGTGTGTGTGTGTGTATATGTATGTATATAAAAAAATTAACTAAAGTAGATGAAAGTTTTGAATAATTAACAACACAAAACTGAAGTAAACTAATTACAAGAAAACTGGCCTTCCGATTGATTTCTAAACCACATAACAATCAGTGGAGTCTCAGGTGCTGCCAAGGTCTGATCAGGCACAGAAAATGAATGGAGAATTCTTGGTGTAATGCAAGGGAATTCCAGCAAGCTTGAGATCCTTCCATTCTAAAGTATGTGAATAGAACAAAATGAGTGATGTGGCACCATTCCATGCTTGCAAGTGATGAATGGAAGTCCGGAACTTGCAGCTATTCAACTTGCCGAGCAACCGTGTCAATGAAGTTCAGAGAGACTTTGCTCTAGAAGCTGTAACTTGTAAAGCTTTCATAATGTGATAGAAACTGGAATTAATCTGTTTTTAATTCTCTGGGAAATGGGTGGAATTATTTTATTTGTTAAGGGTATATGGAAGTCACCAGAGTTTGTTTTTCCTGCTTGTTCTGGAACTAGCTTAGTGGGGGGAATATGTACTTTTCTGGATGTTGCACACATTAACCACTATGCTACAATACTCAATTGACTTTAATGTCGGAGATTTCCAGAATTCTTTTGTTTTTTTTAAGATTTCCTCATTCTCTGACAGGACCAGACAGATGAAGCAAGGACGTTTTTTCTTTGTGTGGCTGGGATTTCTGGAACCATGGATATGGGACAAGCTATGGGGCCAGGTTGAGAAACTTCACTGAGTGATGTATCTGTGGGAATCTTCGTGAGAGATGGTCAAGTCTTTGAATGTAATTAATAAGGTAGATGGATTTCTAGAAAAAAGGCATTGAGGGGTGTGGGATGATGGCTGTTGTATTGAGATTGGGGTTAGTCACTTTTGAGATTGGGGGCGGTAGCACAGTGGTTAGTGCAATGCTTCACAAAACCACCGATTGGGGTTCAATTCCTGCTTCTCTCTGCAAGGAGTTTGCTGGTTCTTCTCGTGACCATGCGGGTTTCCTCTGGGTGCTCAGATTCTAAAGGTGTACGGGTTAGGGTAAGTTAGTTGTGGGCATGCTATGTTGGCGGCAGGAGCATGGCAACACTTGTGGACCATCCCCAGCATATGCTTAGACTGTGGACATTGACACAAGCATTACATTTCACTCTGTTTAATTGTACATGTGACAAAGCTGATCTTTAAATCTCCTTATTGACTGGCAAAGCCAGCTCAAAGTGCTGGATAACTTATCCCTTTTTATTACTGTTTATAAACTAAATTTTATTTGTCAGTTTTAAAAATAACTATTTGTTTGCTGTATTTCTAGAATATGTAGAATATCCCTCAAAGCTAATGAATAAGCTCCTAGACCTTGGCCTCAATACCTCCTTGGGCAATTAGATCCTCGATTTCCTCACTTGCAGACCCTAGTCTCTATGGATTGGCAACAACTCTTCCATAATCTCCATCAGTACAGGTGCACCACAAGGCTATGTGCTTTGCGCCATGCTCTACTTGCTTTACTCTATGTCTGTGTGGCTAAGCACAGTTCCAATGCCATGTTCATGTTTGCTGACAGCCCCACTTTGCCGAATGAAAGGTGGTGATGAATCAGCGTATAGGAGGGATATTGAAAATCTGGCTGAATTGTGCCATAACCAAACCTCTTCCTCAATGTTAGCAAAACCAAGGAACTGATTATAGACTTCAGGAGAGCGAAATCAGAGGTCCATGAGCCAGTCCTCGTGTGAGGATCAGATGTGGAGATGGTAAACAACTTTAAATTCCTCAGTGTTATTATTTTGGAGGACTTCTCCTGGGTCCAGCATGTGTGCAGTTATGAAGGTAGCATGGCAATCCCTCTACCTAAGAGTTTGTGAAGATTTGGCATGACATCTAAAACTTTGCCAAATTTCTATAGATGTGCAGTGGAAGTTATATTGACAAGCTACATCACGGTCTGGTATGGCCCTTCAACGGAAAATCCTGCAAAATGTAGTGGATACAGCCTAGTCCATCATGGGTAAAGCCCTTCCACCATTGAACATATCTACATGAAGCACTGTTGCAGGAAAGCAGTATCCATCATCAAGGACCTCACCACCCAGAACATGCTTCTCACTGGTGCCATCAGAAAGAAGGTACAGGAGCTTCGGGACCCACTCCACCAAGTTCAGAAACAGTTATTACCCCTCATCCATCAGGCTCTTGAACCAAAGAGATAATTTCACTTTCCTCATCATTGAAATGTTCCCACAACCTATTGACTCTCTTACAAGGTCTCTTAACCTTATGTTCTGGAGATTTATTGCTTATTTATAATAATTTCTTTTTGTATATGCACACTGGTTGAATGCCCAAGTTGGATTGGTCTGTTATTGATTCTGTTATGGTTGTTATTCTCATGATTTATTGAGTATACCTGCAAAAAGTCAATGTCAGGGTTATATTTGGTGATGTGTATGTACTGTAATTTGATAATAAATTTACTTCAAACTTTGAAATCATAATTGTCTCTTGTAGCTCCAAGCTACTGAAGTTCATCACAAAAAAAGTAGTAATCATAGTATCGAACTTTGGGGAAGCAATTAGATTTCCAATTTTTTCATAAAAGAAAATGCTAGGAATACTGCAGATTGGACAGCATCTCAAAGAGTCATAGTGCATTAAAGATCAGATACATTCCTTTTGGCCCATCTAGTCCATGCTGACCTGCTTTTCTGCCCAGTCCCATCCGACTGTTCCTGGACAATAGCCCTGCACACCTCCCTCACCCATGTACCTATCCAAAGAGATATGTTGTAAGAGGGAAAAAAAAACAAGTAGTTTTGTAGGAGAAGTTAGAAAGAGGAATCGTTCAGGTAAAAGAAACATCTGTGAGGTGAGACCAGTGGTGTTAAGATGGTCAGTAAGTGAATGGTGGTAGTGAAGAGTTTAAGGGCAGATGTCAGCTATGAAGACTGAATGCAAATGCCTCATAAAGCTTTGTGTTTGGTTTTTCAAGTGTAGAGAATTGTGAACATCAATTACTAAAGTATATGCCAGTTTGAAAGCAGTGCCACTGAGTTGCTGTCAGGATTGGTTGTCTTGTTCTTGTATGGTGGGAAGGGTAAAAGTGAAAGGATAGATGCTGCATCTCCTGCAGTTGCAGGGAAGATGTCAGATGTGATCAGCTGATGGGGACAGAACAGCAGACCATGGAGTTGGGAGGGAGGTGATTTCTTTTGAACTGCTGAATGGGGAAAGAAAAGTATATGTGACAGTGAAATCTTGTGGAAGCTGAAAACCAGGTAATGCTGTCCTTGCCTAGTCTAGGAGAATACAGGAGAGTGAAAATGTGGAAAATGTATGTAACCAAGGGCTCACTTAACTATGGTAGATGGGAAACCATAGTGTATGGAAATGTGCTTCCGTATTTGTATCAACTCAGGTTAATTCATCATCAGTCTGTATTTTGCATCCCTTAATAAATTTTGTTTCCATTATCTTTTTTGTTTTCCCTAATTATTTTTAACTTTTGTCAGCAACCCAAATGATCACATTTTTAAAAATCCATCTACAGCACATCATTGGTGTGTTGCCTTTTGCCCACTTTTTCTTGTTTCTTCATCAAAACAATTACAATTGTTTGAGTCGCATGGTTGTTAATAAATCTTCAATAGCTGTCTAGGAAGAAAATGTGAACACATCTAGCCTTAGTCACTGATTTCGTCAGTGATTCCAAGAGTATCATGTCATGACCTGACTCGAGAGTTGGGTATGTTTATCTCCTCTGGCATGGCTCCATTCAATTGACTGGAGCTATGCATCTGCATTTTTTTAAAAAAAATAAGCATTTTTTCAGCCTCATGAATATTAATGCAATTGATGACATTTGGAAGCAGTGGAAAAGGTCTTCTAACAATAAAGATTGTCAGAGGGGTACCAGTTTGGTTGGTGGGCAAGGCTTAGGACCTAGTTAGTGCTCTTAATAACTTGTGAAAAGACTGTGGCAGTGAGGTCTACACCACTGAGTTAAGTCATGATATAGAGGAAGTGGTATTAATGCAGAATTGTCTTAGCATGAAATCATGCAAAGAAAACATGGATGAAGGAAAGCTATAGACCCCTAACCTGTGATGTTTCAATAGGGTGGAATACACAGGGGTTAATATCTAGAGTATGTTTTAAGAGAACTGCAATTGTCTTGGAAGATTTCAATCTACATACTGATTGGACATAGCAGACTGGCAGTGGCATGTAGAGGAAGAATTTGTGAAGTATGTCAGGAATTGCTGCTTAAAACAGTATGTTATGAAACCTATGTGGGAACATACTATTCGGAAGGATTAAAAAGAGCTCTTGTAGTTAAAGATTTACTAGGAGGTACTGACCGCAGTATGGTAAATCCCAAGTGCTGTTTGAGCGTAAACACCATGGGATAAATTCCATTCCTTTCAATTTAAGTAAGAGCACTTATAGTGTTGTGAAAGCTGAGTTGTCAAAGCTCAAAGTAAAATTTATTATAAGAGTACCTACATGTCAACACGTACAACCCTGAGATTCTTTTTCTGTGGGCATGCTTAACAAATCTATAGAGCAGTAAACAGGATCAATGGACAAATTGTGCAAATGCAGATATAAATAAATAACTAGTATGAAATAATAAGAGTTCTTAAATGAGTGTAGTTATCCCCTTTTGTTTGAGAGCCTGATGGTTGAGGGGTAGTAGCTGTTCTTGAACCTGGCGGTGCGATTCTAAATTGGACTGGGAAAATAGGCTAAGAAGATAAACGGTGATAGATATTCAGATTGTTGATCCATCACACTAAGGAGGAATTGATCCCAGTTAAAGGATTCCATGGAAAAAAAGATGCAATTCTTTGCAATTCTTAATAGAAGAGTTAACAGTAATGTTGAGTTAAAGAGTAGGACATAAAATGTGGTAGGTCAAAGGACTGGGGAATTTGTGGGATGCCACAGTGAAAGACTAAAGACCTCATAAAAATGGAGAAAATTGATTTTAGAGGAAATGTGTGTTGTATCATAACAATGGATATATAAATTGAGTGAAAACTGGTAAGGTAGGAGTGGGACTTCCTGGAGAGTGAGGTTGGTTGACTAATAATGGTAAACTAAATGACAATTATTAAGTAGTGATTTTTTTTGGCACGAGTCTTCACTGAGTGGGATACTGCAAATATCCTGAAGACAACAAATGGACTAATTTCTAATGGGGGAATACAAAAATTCCATGCAAAAGGGAATAAGGTATTGGAGATTGGCTAAAGACAGATTGCTGAGACTTAATGGTCTGCATGTAAAGATTTTAAAAGGAGTGGCTGCAGAGAATGGTGGATCATTTTTTTTGGGAAATTTTTCAAAAAGGCACTAAATTCTAGGAGTGTACCATAAGATTGGGAAAATAGTAAGTATAGGCCAGTTTGACGTTTATTGGGGATATTCTGAAGTCAGTAATTATAAGAAATGACACGTCATTGAGGAGAAACATAGAAACATAGAAAATAGGTGCAGGAGTAGGCCATTCGGCCCTTTGAGCCTGCACCGCCATTCAGTATGATCATGGCTGATCATCCAACTCAGAACCCCGTACCTGCTTTCTCTCCATACCCCCTGATCCTTTTAGCCACAAGGGCCATATCTAACTTCCTCTTAAATATAGCCAATGAACCGGCCTCAGCTGTTTCCTGTGGCAGAGAATTCCACAGATTCACCACTCTCACTGAATAATCAAATCTGGCCTGCATGGTTTTACGGGAAGTAAATAATGTTGGACAAATTTGCAGAGCTTGTAGAAGGGAACTTGTAGATAACGTGTACTTGGACTTTCAAAAGGCATGATGTACCCCAGAGATCAGTTTCTAGCCTTCAGGTATTTATAATTCATAAGGACCCGAAGGAAGGTATGAAAAATATGGTTGCCAAATTTGTCAGTGACATGAAAATTGGTAATAGGTAAAGTTGTGTTGGACAACATCATGATTCTGGAGCAGATAGATTAAGCAATTGGTGAAGATGTGGCAAATGGAATTTTTGTGAGGTAATGTGTTTTGGTTAGAAGAATCTGCTGGTGGATTATTGACCAAATGTGGAGAGATTGCAAATAAGTGAAGTTGAGAGGGGTCCAAGTGCTTTCGTGGATGAATCACAAAGGTGGCATATCCAGCATATAGTAAAAATGGTGAATGGCATGTTGGTCTTCATTTTAAAGGGGTTGGAGATTAAGAATAGGGAGGTTTTGTTGGAATTTGTGAGGTGAGGCCACGCCTAGGATACTGTTCACAGATCTGGTGCTTTGGCTTAAAAAAAACAGGTGAATTCCCAGATTATCTTAGGGTTCAGTTCCTGAGAACAATCCATACATAAACTGGTTTATTTTCAACTGAATAAATAAATAGTTTCCTTCAAAGTTGTAATGTGAAATCTATAGCTTTGACAGCCACTGAGGACTGATTTGCAAAGAGAAGACTGGGAAGGTCTTAGTAGGTGACTGTGACCTTCATAGTTGACACAGGCATTGTTACGAACTGGTTAACTTTGACAAATATTCATCTAAGTGCAGTCTGCATAGAGTGATAGGGAAGGGGTCAGTGAGGGAGCAGGCAATTTAAGAGAAGTGGTTTTGATGTTACAAGACTAATTTCTGGGATGAGACAGTTATCTAAGCAAGAGAAGCAGGACAGTTTGTATTCCTTGGAGTTAGATGAATGACGGATGAACTTATTCAAACATAAAAGATCCAAAATATGGTAGACATGATTGATGTGGAGATGCTTTCAGTAATTGGGAGTCATGAACAAGAGGACCATGTTATGGCTGTTCTTTTAAATCTGAGATGTGTAGAAAGTTGTTCTTTGAGAGGATAGTGAATCTTTGGAACCCTTGAAGATTATGGACTTGCAGGTCATGAAGAATTAACATAAAAAAAAGTTGAAGCCAGCCTGGATCAGCCATGATCGTATTATATGATAGAGCAGTGACAATGGGCCTGATGACCTAGTTCTTCTATTGTGTTCTGATTGGGGACCTTTAAATGTGTTTGATGTATTCCAAGAGATTTGAACTCAGTTCCAGTTTGGTATTAAGTGTTAGTCTTGTTGCATTGATGTAGATATCTTTGTCCTTGCTATCACCTTCATTCTTAAAGCTTAATACAATTTTTTTTACCTCATAAGACATAGGAGCAGAATTAGGCCATTCAGCCTATTGAGTCTGCTCCCCCATTCCATTATGGCTGATCCTGGATCCCACTCAACCCCCATACACCTGCCTTCTAGCCACATCCTTTCCTGACCGATCAGGAAACGATTAACTTCCGCCTTAAATATTCCCATGGACTTGGCTCCATTTGCATTTCGTAGAAAATGCCAAACAAAATTGGTTAAATCCAACATAATGCTTTTAGTTGCTTTATAGTTATTTCAGTTCATAGAGCAGAAAAAGAAAATGGTGTAAAATAGGTATGCATAGCATAAGAGATGAAAATATTGCATGCTCAATTATTTACCAGCAACTCTTAAAATTGGCATGCTGCATTTCCATTGTACTTGTGCATTAACAAGGAAGTACTCAGATTTAACTTGACAGAATAATAATAATTATTCATAACCTGTTCCAGTTGTCTACAAATGCAGTTTCTCATGTACCGTATCTACTTTGCACAAATCCATACATCCCACAGTTATTCTGGGGATAAATTCACTAAAAGAAAACAGACCAGAATTTTTGTTTAGTTTTTCTGGTTTCTGCAGTTTCATCTGTGAGCCATTTCTCAATGTCTTTGCTCTGTGTAACCTTTAGTCAGTCTGCAGATGTTACAAATGTTACTTTCACATTTTTGGGAGGCAAAACTGTTCAATGTCTTTTTTGTAGTAACCTTGCACTAAACAAATTATCTTCAGGGCTTGAGAATTTTAGTGGTCTTTATTCAGTAGAATTCTCTAGCTCTGTCTTGCCACATGGGAGGCACCTAATAGGGAGGAGTCAGGTTGGCAAATTAGAGGATGGAAAAACTGCTTTGCATGTAAACAAAGTTTAAAAATGTATTCAACAACACCATAGATGCAGAAATGAGCTGGTTTTAAAAAGGGAGCAAGGCCTGTTGGGACTTGGGTTATTAGTAAGTTAGCAAAGGCCAATAAAAAGGAAGTGATTGTAAGAGGAGCGGCTGTTATTGGAGTGTGTTAGCCTTCGAGGGGTCAAGCTTTGGCTCAACAAACCGTCAGATGTGGGAATTCACATCTTCCTAATGACTATATTTATGGGAAATGCACCTAACCTCATCTCCTGACTGACGAGGTCAAGGAGCTGGTGCTGGATGGACTTGGGGCCATCTAGGAGTCTGAAAACCTCGTTACCTCGTAGATGAAATGTTGACTGAAGTGGTCGAACCCAGAGTGCCGGCTACAGATAGTAGCTGGGTGACCGCCAGTGGAAGTAGGTGAGTAAGCGGTCAGTGCAGGGTTTTCCTGTGGATATCCATGCAGCATGTTAGAATGGACTTTGGGTGGTGCAAGAAAAATTAAAGTTGGAGGAATTTGTGGACCACCAGGTTTGAATGTTGAGCAAGTGAGTTTATGTACAGGTGGTGGAGAAAGAGAATTAGTGAAGTATGTGCTATTCAAACCCCTTCAACCTTCCACTGAATGTCCTTCATTCAGTATCACCTGAGTAAAAGTTTAAATAGTTATCACATCACATTCTTCCAGAGTTTTGGATTGTGTCATTGGAAACAGACTTACGATGCGTTGAAAGTTTTTAATTGAAGAACGTCTTGAATATGCAGTGGATTCCAATTAATTGAAGACATTGGGATCAGTACATTTTGGATCAATGGATTAATTGGGCGGTAGGTCCAGTTGGCTGAAGTTTCATGGAAATAGTTAAAGGTATGGGGGAGGGGTGCGGAAGACAAACTGAGTAACAAGCTATGTATTTAAATGAAACACAGGAGAAATTAGGACACTACCGATACTATTCAGTACTATAAAACTATTACTTCATAATAGTTATTGGCAGAGGAATTTGTCCATTGCACACAGTGAATAAATCAGCACAAATGCCTAGTACAAATAATGGACTGCCTTCATTCAATGTTTGCATCCTCCAGGTCATTTCATTGTGACATTCAAGATGATTGTCAATACCTTCAAATTCTTCATAGTTTCTAACTTGATGAAGTAGTGAAATCACTTAATTTTAACTCCTGGCTGTTTTATCTCCTGATTTTCTTAATGTGGTTTCAAGTAAACAGTTATGAATTACTGTTTATTTCTTGCGAGCTATCAGTGACAAAAAAACGCTGCTTTTTGAACAGAAACATGCGCAATTGACGCTATTTAAAAACTGTTCATTATAAGCACATTGTTTGGTCTAACAGCCATCCTAATGCAATTGTGTAATGCTAGTTGAAGCTGTTTGGCAACTGTCTCCTGCCTCAATTAAGTGGCATAGTGTCCCAAATAAACAAAGGGAATTCCAGCAATTTTCTGATTAGTTTTTGTTCTTTTAAGAGTTGTCCGAAATAAGCAGCTGCCCTGATTAATGGCTGGTCCAATCAACTGGAATCCACTGCTTTTTCAATTGAACAGGAACACTTGAAGATTTTATATATTGTTGATTTAAGTGGCATTTACTCAGAATTGTGGGATCTTTCTAGACAGATTTGGAAAATATTTGTCAACCATTTGATATCTGCAGGAGGTGAAATTAAACTCTGCATTTGAATGTTCATTTTCAGAACTGGTGCAGCTTGTATCCTAAAATTAAAGTTTCGACCTTCAAAATACTGGGAGGAATGTTAAATGTTAAATCTATTTACAGGAATACCAGAAATTATGGTGAATATTTTTCTTGTATTGTGATCTATTTTAAGCAATACTGTGTTGAAATTGGTTTATTATGGTCACATGTTCTGGGGTACAGTGAGAAGTTTGTCTTGCATACTGTTCATACAGATCAAATTGCTACCATGCTTTGAGGTAGAACAAGGTAAAATAGTAAAGCCAAATGAAGTGCAACAGCTGCAGAGCAAGTGCATTGCAGGTAAACAAGGTGCAAGATCATACATAATACACTAGATTGTAGAGTCTATTTTATTGTGCTAGAAAACCATTGAGTAGTCTTATTACAGCAGAATAGAAGTGGTCTTTGAGCATGGTGGTACATGCTTTCAGGCTTTTGTATTTTCTGCCCAATGGGAGAAGGAAGGAAAGAGAATATATGGGGTCTTTGATTATATTGGCTGCTTTACCAAGGCAGAGAGAAGTACAGTCGGCCCTCCTTATCCAGGAGTTCGGCATGCGCGAATTCAACCAACCGCGAGTCGAGAAAACCCAGAAGTGCTCTTCCAGCACTTGATGTTTGAGCATGTACAGACTTTTTTTTCTTGTAATTATTCCCTAAGCAATGCACTATAACAACTATTTCACAGAGCATTTACATTGTATTAGGTATTATCAGTAATCTAGAGATTATTTAAAGTATACAGGAGGATGTGCGTAGGTTACTGTGGATTGTGATTGAAAAAAAAATCAGAAGGTATATCCGGTATTATTTAACGTCAGTCAAACGTTTGTCTTAGTATATAGTATATATTTTACCTTTCTATGCATATAAAACACGTAAGAGCATATGTTTCAACGCCGGGCTTGGGAAGTTCCCGAGTTCGATCCAGTGACGGACCATTTCCGAGTGCACTCTCCATCTGTGCTTCATTGATGTGGAGGATCAAAAACCAAAACCCAATAATTAAACCACTGCAACACACACAAAATGCTGGTGGAATGCAGCAGGCCAGGCAGCATCTATAGGGAGAAGCACTGTTGACATTTCGGGCCAAGACCCTTCGTCAGGTATAGTGCTTCTCCCTGTAGGTGCTGCCTGGCCTGCTGTGTTCCACCAGCATTTTGTGTGTGTTGCTTGAATTTCCAGCATCTGCAGATTTCCTCGTGTTTGCTTTTTAAATTAAACTACTGTGTTGCTTAGTAATAATTGTAGCTTTCATCTGGGCAGAGCCTTTCTCACTTTATCCTTAAAATTGTTCCGATTGTTGACTGACTGTAGCCTAATGCTTTTACAATGACCGATGGTGTTTCACCTCTTTCTGATCGCTTTATTATTTCCACTTTATTTTCAATCGTGATCATGATTACTTTTGTGAACAAAAACACTGCAGATTTAGAGCTCGGTTGCCGGGTCCTAATGTCCACCGCACTGAGACAGGTTAAATAAGGTTTGGGGTTCCGCTGGGTCCTAAGATCCACCACATTGAGACAGGTTGAATAAGGGACTTGAGCATCTGCGTTTTTTGGTATCCGAGAGGGGTCCCGGAACCAATCCCTCACGGATAAGGAGGGCCAACTGTATAGACGTGAAGGGGAGGCTGATTTCCTTGACGTGCTGAACTTTGTACACAACTCTGCAGTTTCTTGTAATCATTGGGCAGAGCATCTGATGCGTCATGATAGAATGCATTTTATGCTATATCAATTAAAAATTGATAAGGTTCATGCCAAATTTTTAAGCCTCCTGAGTTGGCAAACTTTCTTAGCCACATCTTCAATGGTGGTCAGATCAAGACATGCTTACTCCTTGGAACTTGAAGCTCTCAATCCTCTCCATCTCAGTACCATTTGATGATGACAGGAGCATCTGCACTGCCTCCTTCCTGCAGTTGGTGATCACTACTTTTGCTAACGTTGAGGGGAAAGGTTGTTGTCATGGCACCAAATTATTAAGCTCTGTATATAACTCATCATTCTCAAATGTTGTTTCAATGTGGACAAAACTATAGGTTGTGAACTTTAGGAAGGTGCAGTCTCACCACTTCTGACTGCACATTAAACAGCTCCTCTGTGGAGAGAGTTCGGAGCACCAAGTTTCTGGGAGTGCACATAATGGATGATCTCACCTGGTCCCTCAACAACACCCTTTTTGATCAAGAAAGCACAGCACCATTTGTGCTTCCTGAAGAGATTGAGGCCAGTGAGGTTCTTCCACCCCCTTCCCCCAACTCTAAGCAATTTTTACAGGGGTATTCAGTGTCCTGACCAGCTGCATCACTTCTGGTATGGGAATTGCAAAGCATTTGACCATAAGGCTGTACAAAGGATTGTGAGGACTATTGAGAGGATCATTGGTGTCTCTCTTCCGCCCATTTGAAGTGTACTGCCTATGTAGAGCCCTTAGCATTGTCAAGAATCCCTCGCATCTGCCCCACAATCTCTTTAAACTCCAACCATCAGGCAGGAGCTAGTATAGTATTAGGGCAAGGGCTGTTAGAAAGGGAAACAGCTTCTTCCGTAGCCTGTGAGACTATTCAACTACTTCCACCATCCAGGTCTCATCTCATGAAATGCCAGTAATGTTGTGGTGTTCACTTTTCAACTTGTCATAAATGCACCTTGTGCTAAGTATCAATCTTCTGGAATATATTTTATTATTTGTTAATTTATTTGTTGTAATATTACTTTTATGTGTTGAGTGTGAGTTATATGTTGTGCACCTTGATCTGAAAGAAAGTTGTTTCATTTGGTGGTATTCATGTATGTGGTTGAACAGCAGTCAACTTGAACTTTGAGATGCAGCCCACTATGGTGGTATTATTTGCAAGCTTATAGATGGAGTAACAATAGAATTTGGCCATGTAGTCGTGAGTGTACAGGGAGTAGGGAGCTGAGGAGATATTCTTATGGAGCACCTGTCTAGAGCAGTGTTTCCCAACCTGGGATCTATCAACCCTGTAATGATATTGGTCCATGGCTATAAAAAGGATGGAGCCCTTTGTCTAGAGTGATCATGGCCGAGTTGTTGCTGCCTATCCTTGCAAATCGTGGTCTGTAAACAGGAAGTTGAGGATCCAGTTGCAGAGGAGCATATTGACTCCTAGGTCTTGGAGTTTGATATTACTTGGACTTGTAGTTTTGAAGGCAGTGATGTAATCTATATAATAGTCTAATGTAGGTGCCTTTACTGTCAAGGTGCTCCAGATATGAGTGTGGGCCAGGGAGACAGCATTCACTGTAGACTTGTTTTAGCATGAGATGAATTACCGTGGTTGAGGTTGTATCGGGGACTAGCGTCAATGTGTGCTCTGACCAGCTGCTTGAAGCTCTCGATGTTGAATAGCTTTTATTTCTTTTGCCCTCCCTCTCTTGGCTGATACCTATTAACCCAGGTTCTATATAGTTACAATAATAGCAGATCTTCTAGAATTGCCACTATTTCTCTCTGTGACCGAATCTGAGGGTTCTGATGCATGCCAAAGCTGCTGTCATTGATCCATGAGACATAGTGCACTGTTTTCAGTCCAATCCAGTATTATCTGTGTGTTGAGCTGGTATAAATTTAAACTGATAAGCTAATTCCATAGTAAAGTACCTAAGAAATCTTACATAGTTAGAAGGTCTTAAGTTGTAATGGTACAGTCGGCGCTCTTTATCTGCAGATTCAACCAACCACGGATTGGGAAAACCCAGAAGTTTTCTCTCCAGCACTTGTTGTTTGAGCATGTACAGACTTCTTTTCTTGTCATTATCCCTAAACAATACAACAATATAACAACTATTTGCATAGCATTTACATTGTATTATGTATTATAAGTAATCTAGAGATGATTTAAAGTATACAGGAGGATGTGCATAGTTTACCGCGGATTGGGATCGATAAAAAATGGAAGTTCTCTCTCCAGCGCTCGTGGTTTGAGCAAATACAGACATTTTTTCTTGTCATTATTCCCTAAACAATACAGTGTAACAACTATTTACATAGCATTTACTTTGTATTAGGTATTATAAGTAAGTCCGAACAGGTACCTCCGGTATTATTTAGCGTCAGTTAGTCAAACATTTTTTAGTATGTAGTATATATTTTACTTTTCAATGCATATAAAACACCTAAGAAACGTATATATTTCAATAATTAAACCACTGAGTGGCTTAATAATAATTGTAGCTTTCATCGGGACAGGGCCTTTTACATGTTCCATTATTCTTTAAAATTGTTCCGATCGTTGACCGACTGTAGCCTAACGCTTTTCCAATGGCGTTTCACCTCTTTCCGATTGCTATATTATTTCCACTTTATTTTCAATCGTGATCGTTTTCCATCAACGGAACAGAAACACTGCGGGTGGCGGGTCCTGAGCACCGCTGGGTCCTAAAGTCCACCGTACCGAGACAGGTTAAACAAGGGACTTAAGCATCCATGTTTTTTGGTATCTGCAGGGGGGGTTCAGGAACCAATCCCTCGTGGATAAGGAGGGCCGACTGTATTTAAATCATGATAACTGATTAGTCTAATAGAAAACCTTTTTTTAATATATTTTGCTATTTTCTTGCATAGATATTTCAAAAATGAAATTCCTTCTAAAAATGTTCAGCCCAACTCTCTGGTCATGTGCTGATATTATTGTTTGTATTCTTTTTACTTCTGGACTCTGGCGAACCAATCGTCGTACAATCTCTATAAGCATTATCTTATAATGGAGCCAGGATGGTGAACAATGAACTGCATTCACTTTTACAGCTTTTATTTTAAAATTTTATCCCTCAACTTTCCCAATTTCTGTAACATTTGTGAATTTTTAAGAAAGCTTTGCATTTGGAATTCTGGCCTACGCTCATCGATTTAAGCTATTGGAATTCCATTCTACACCGGCTCTATCTTTTTTTCCCTTCCGTTTGAAGCTTCTACTTAAACCTACCATTTCAATCATGCATTTGGACATTCTTTCAAAGAGCCAAGTTGTTTTAAAATGCATCCTTGAAGAGACTTGTGGCATTATGGTATTAATAGATCTACATTATGTTTTCAATGTATTCTATGTATGCAAGAAATGAAGAAGCTCACTTTGGTTTGGTGTTTTCATGTAGGGTTCGGCTAAGAATGGTATCAGCCGAAATATTGACAATTTATTCTTCTCCATAGATGCTGATTGACCTGAGTTTCTTCAGCTTTATTTTTTTGTTACTTTGAGTAAGAAGGTAGGACATCTGTTAATTAACATTGCGTTTTCAGTCATACCATTTCTTTTCTATGGCTTGTTGTGTTTAGTAACCTCATTTTGTTGTGCCTTTATCTTGTTTGTCTCTTAAGTATCTCCTGGGAATCTTGGTTCTTACCCAGAGCTCTTAAAAATTCTTGAGCCTCCTCTGCTCTTTCAAAGCTCTTGTTTCCTTTTTTTGATTTAATTTTTTTTTGGTCTAATTTCATGGTCTATATTCAGTGCTAAACACTCAAGGAAATAGGACCAAAGTCTTGTGGAATTGTCTTTATACTGGATGATATTGGCAAAAGTAGATTAAAGCCTATGTTTGCTTTACAGAAAGACAAGTATAACTATAGGCATCTTTAACAAGTAATGAATTAGAAAGTCTAATTAGTAACAATTAATTTATTACCTTCAATAGTTGCTGATAGCATAATTTTATAACCCCAAATACGCATGTTAAACTTAATTCGAGTTAGCTGTATCCATTCACTGAAAGTTCAAAGTAAATTTATTATCAAAGTACATATATGCCGCTGTATACAACACAGAGATTCATTTTTGTGTGGGCAATTACAGTAAGTACAAAGTTTGTACAAGAAACATAGTAGAATCAGTGAAAGACCATGCCAACAGGACAACAACCAGTGTGCAAAAGACTGGTACAAAAAGAGAAAAAAAGTAGTAATAAATAAACATGCAATAAATATCGGGAACATGAGATGAAGAGTCCTTGAAAGTGAAGCAAAGTGGGAACATTGTCAGTGATAGGGCAAGTGAAGTTATCGTCCCTGGTTCAAGACACTGATGGTAGAGGGGTAATAACTTCCTGAATCTGGTGGTGTGAGTCCTGAGGGTCCTGTATCACTTTCCTGAAAGCGGCAGCAAGAGGAGAGCATGACCTGGGTGTGAGAGTCCCTGATGATGAATGCTGCTTTCCTTCGGCAGTGCTCTGTGTAGATGTGCCAATGGTGGGGAGGGCATTGGACTGTGCTGTATCCTGTACTTTTTGTAGTATTTTTTGTTCGAGAGCCGTGATGCAGTCAATCAATGTACTCTCCACCACACCTCTCTAGATGTTTGTCAGAGTTTTAGATGTCATACCAAATCTTGGCAAACCTCTAAGGAAATAGAGGTGCTGCCTTGTTTTCTTCATAATTGTACTTGTTTACTGGGCCCTCTAATTCCATACCCCTTTTCTTTTGGGGGGAAAAATAAGGTTATGCTTGGAAATATTACATTGTTTATGTGAAGTATATTGATAACGGAGAAGTGAAGATTATAAGGGATGGTATTTTTAACTACTCCATTTCCCTCCCCACCCCCCTCCCTCTTCTGTAAATGACTAACAGTCATAGGAAGTTTGTTGCTATTTTTGGGTGCATCCTTTCTGAATAATTGAATTCACTCCATGTCTCAGAGAGATTACAGCGCCAAACCATAGTAGCCTCAGTGCCAGCATTATACAGCATTATAGTGCCAGCATTATATTCACACACAAAAAAGATTCAAATTTAAGGTGACCTTTCTTATCTAGTTTTGTGCTGTTGAAGTGGAAATTTATAAAATCACCAAGTTGCGCATGCTGTTGCTGATATTCCATTTTATTGGAATTGCATGTCTTTCAGGTGTAAGTCTGTGGGAGTAGTACTGTTGCACTCTGCCAAGTGGGGAAGCAGTTTTAAAATAAAGGGATTATCTGTTTTGTAATAAATAACTAATGACTAGCTAATGACTTTATGAACATAAATCTCAATTTTATAATTAATCTGTATGGTCAAGAGGTGGAATTATTGAATAAAGTAAGGAATGTTTACTGTGAGTTCATTAGTGCCGATTGGATATGATGTGGAGTGGGAAATGTATTTCAACATGTCTTCATGTTTAAGGTACCTGCTTTCCTTTCCACCACTCCAAAGTTTTAATTGCACGGAGACTATTTAAGTATGTGAAAATGTTATTTTTTTCTTGATAGAGCCTTGCTGCTTTATCACAAACCATTACACAAATAAAGGAAATCAAGTGTTGTGGTTATAAGAGATAATGCGTCAGAACATGGGGGGTGTTCAGAGAGATAAAAAGGATATTTCTTTTGACTAAGCAACTGTCATTTAAGCAAATGCTTAAAATAGCTATGAACAGTTGACCTTATTTATTTTTGAGAAGTGGAGTCCTGTGTTCCTTACAAAGTGTTAATTTTTAATTTTCACTTTTTGATTTTTGTCAAGTACTTGAAGAGTATGAATGTTTTAATTGACTGTAGTAAGCTGAGCTTCATATATTCTGTTATTTCTGAGCTGCCCACATTACAGTAGTGGTTAAGTTGGCACACCAGTAGTCAGGATCCCTGGAGCATTTCAATAACTTGAGTTTACATTCTACCTGGGCTGCTGTGAAATTTAAACTCAGTTAATAATGCGGTTCAGTGTTGGGTTGGCTGGGATGAAAATTATTTGGAGGTAAGGGTCCCTGTTTCACAGTGTATTGATTAACAGACACTATTCTGTGACAGCTATAATTGGGGATTTAGTTTTGTTCTACAGCACGTGATCAACTGTATAGAATAGATGAATAGAGAGTCTTCAAAACAATTCAGTGGCATGTTTTATTTGCTACAACGCCACCTGTCATTACCCCAGGGAGGAGTGGTATGTTAGAGATTTCCTCTTGTATCGCACCAAAAATTGCCCCATACGTTCTTCTACGAGTGATTTGCTTCCAAACCTGTCAATGCTCCTTCTCTACCTTAACAGGCCCGAAATGTAGACAGTGCTTCTCCCTGTAGATGCTGCTTGGCCTGCTGCGTTCCACCAGCATTTTGTGTGTGATAGAAAGATGTTTTTGTGTTTGTACTGTGGGATAGTGGCTTGTTACTTCGCACTGAGCTCTTTGAATTAATAAGTACATCATGCAAATAACATGCCTAGGTAATCCATGTAAGCTAGTTAAGAGAGCAAAATATTTTAATAATTTACACTGCACTTGCTGAATGCCTTCATTTTTTTTTCTCCCATATTGTCTTACCCAAAATAATTTTTGAAAATTCAGTCTTGTGCAAAGGTGCTGGAAGTGCATTTCACACTTCCTCTTGCAATATTTCTTTGCACTTTTCTAAACCTTTTGCATTTGATTTTGTATCTCGAGTCAACTATAATAATGAAGGGACAATAGACTTGTATTTCCATGCTGCCCATTGCATGGGCAATTTCTGGGCATGCAAATACCTCATACCTAACGAATGACCTTTTGAAACTAGTTGTTCTAGTGCAGGAGATAATGCAGATTGTTTTCATACAGCAGCCTTCAATAAACAAAAACCAGCAGCAATCATATAAACTGTTTTAGAAACATGAATGGAAGAATATTAACCATAACACAGCGTAAAACTGGTTTGCTTTCTCATACTCTAACATGGCATCTTTTAATGCTGACTCTTCAGCAACTTGGCCTATTTTTAGAAGCTTTTTTAAAAACTAATGGAGGAAATGAAAGATTTATGAAGAACTTGGGTCCCAAGAAGTAGCTTGGTAATAGTGGTAGAGTAAAAAGGTTGGAACTGGAGAACTGTAAAAATCTTGGTGGGTAGGAGTGCTTGAATGTATTGCCCTAGTAGAGGGGGAATTGAAAACGGAGATGGCAATTTAAAATTGCTTGTTACTCAACAAGGAGCGAATGTAGGTCAGTATACACAGGAGCAATAAGTGAACAAGTCTCTGCAAGGTAGGATTCCACCAGAATTGCTCTGCCACTATATGACAAATTCTGTGCTCTAGTCTATAGAGATTTCCATTCAATAACAATGAATGTCTTCTATGGCACACATTTATGAATATATTGTCACTTTGTCTTTTTTTTCTTGCATCATTGAAATATTTACTCAGTTCTTAAATGAAATTCTTAAACTAGTTTCTTAAAAGAAATTCTGATTTTGTTTTTGCTTTGCTGATATCAAAATTCATTGTCCTAGAGATGTTTGAAGATCAAATGTGAGCCTGAAGAGTAACTACCCATTGTTAACAGATTACATGTAGTTTTGCTCTCACCTCCCAAATACACAACCACAAAATTGCTGTGCAGGGCATTGGAATGCTATTGTGGTTAAATTACCAGACTAACAGAACGATCTTGATTAGTAATCCAGGGACATGGGAGTTATAGAAATTGCATTTAGTTAATTATTTGGAATTTAAATTCCAAGTAGTCTTAGTAATGATGACCAAGAAACCACTGGGTAGGGGCTGGGTGGAAAAAAACTTACTAGGAGAGGAAATCTGTAGGTCTCTGGATCTGTATTAATCTGGCTAATTTTAATTGCCTTTTGAAATTGTGCATGCCTTTTCAGTTGTATCATAGTGGCCCTGTGAGAGGATAAAGCTGAACGGAGCACCTGGCATTGACCTAAGCTTACAATCAGTAGAGTTGCTCCCAGTCCACTTCTTTGCAGATGTCTCCTCAAAAATGTCTGTAGGATTGCTGTCCATTCTGGACACAAGTCTGTAAACCTGTGAAGCAAATAGCTTGAGTCCTTATAGAAGCCTGCTTTACAGGCAAACTGGTGTGCTTCTCCATCACAATCTTAGATAGTCCTATCATACTGCCAAAACAGATTCACCAGTAATCTTTTGTACAGGTTCCAAGAAAATCCTTGCTCTTAAGGATGACTATACCCTCCGCTTGAATGCTATGGGTAAGGGGAAGCATTTCACAATCGTGTTTAACCAGCCATACTAAGTGTATCATCCAACTTGTGTTCTTCAAGTTAAGTCCATGATATAGAAAATGGTTAAGAGCCTTGAATTCAGCATAAAGTTAAAGGGACCAGACCACTAATCCTGGTTGTATATTAATGAGGTCTTGCACTCAAACACTAGTTGTTGTTTTACTGAAGCTGTTGAGTTTATTTCAATGCTTGCATATATCTGACAATGTGCAGGTTGCCCAGGTATAGCCTATTCTCTAGAACAATACAAGTCCAAACTTGGTAGTCAGCCTACTTCCAATCATTGGCAAAGTGTTGGGTTTTGATCACAGTGCAGTCAAATGTGACAATCACCCCTGTAGTTGGGTTTGCAGGATTTCTGAAGTCCAAATCTCATCAGTCTTGATCTAAACATTGCTGAAGAAATTAAATTCTAGAGTCAAGGTGAGAGCAACTTCTCTGAGTATCAAGACAATATGGGGGATTCTGAATAATTGGTTAATCGAGGCAGACGCTTATTTGGGACAACTCTTCAAGAACAAAAACTAATCAAGAAAATAGACGGGATTCCCTTTGCTTATTTGGGACACTATGCCACTCAGTTGAGATTGGAGACTGTTGCCAGTTTCGAAATAGCGTCAGTCACATATGCTTCTGTGGCTGTTGGACAGTACATTTTTTTTTTAAAAGTAGTGTCAGTTGCAGGTGTTTTTGTTCAAAAAGCAGTTTTTTTGTCACTAATGGTGAGAGATGAGCAGTGAGACAATTCAGAACTGTTTTGCTCACTGCGGTTTCAAGCATGGAGATGCTGCAAATGGGTGAGAGGGAAAATTAAATGATTCCACTACTTGGACAAGTTAGAAATTATGAAGAAATTGGCAAATTGGTAACCATCTTGAGTGTTACAATAAAAATGAAGATGTGGAGGATGCAGTTGTCGGAAGAATACTAAGTTAGTCCATTATCCACACTAGGTGTCTGCACTGATTTTTGTCATTTACAGTCGATCAGAACAGCCGGATGAATTTCTCTGATTAACTATTAGAAATTAATGCAGTTATATAGTGCTGTAGTAGTATTGGTAGTGTTATGATTAGTTCTGTATTTCATCTAAATATATAATTTGTTATCCAGTTTGTCTTTTATTTCTTTTTAACTACTTACATGAAACTTCAGCTAATTCAGATAGCCATTTAATTGGGCCAAAATGTACTGTGTGCAAATTAACTTGAAACTACTGTATTTGACCAAGTGCAGTATTAAGAAGGATTTATCAAGTTAAAGGCATGTGGAGGGAGTAGTATCTTGGACAAAGAAAGACTGTTGTTTTATCAGACATCAATTATCTGGCCCAAGAACCTCTAGGAATTCAAGGCAGAGTCCTGATCCATTCATTCCATGGTAAGCTCAGAAATGGGACATTCCCTGCTAGTTGCAGATTCCATTCTATTCTCAGTTCCCTGGAAAATGTAGCAATCTCTGCCTGCTTGCAGGATACCATAACATTCAACACTGGGCTGATAGGGGGCAAGCCACAGGCTGTCACCAGCTCCAACATGAATCTAACCACTTGCCCTGATGTGCAATGGCTTTATGACTGCTGAGTGCCCCACAATCCATATCTAGGAGGAGGTAGGCAAGTACAATATAAGCACTGAGCAGAAACTCAACTGGACCAGCCAAATAACCACTACAACAATGAGAGCCAGCAGAGATGAGGTATCCTGTAGCAAGTGACTTGCCATTCGACATTCTGCTCCACCGTTAACGAGGCATACATCAAAAGTGTGGTGAAATATTCTTCACTTACCTCTTGCAATTCAAACAATGCTGAAGGTTATTGGGTAGGAAGGAATGGCAGCAGTGACTTCCATATCCACTACTCTCATCCCTACTACCACCCCAGCCCCTCCTTTTCCCTAATCCTAGTTGTGTATTGACTCAATCGGTTACATTGACATTGCCATCAAGAAAGACCAGGACAGAAGATGCCTGGGAAATGCTACAACCTTCCACAACTATGAAGTTTCCTTCTAGGTTGAATGGTATCCTGACCTGAGTACAAATACAACAGAAGATTTGCACTGAGGAAGGTGGCTTGCCAACACTTCAAGGGCAGTTGTGGATGGACGTACATGCTGGCAATACCAGTGGAACCCTCATCCCAAAGCTGAATAAAACTTTAAAGCAGGAACATAATAAAAACAAACTCTCATGGTGGTTGAATTGAGAATTAGAACCAAAAAGTAGAAATTTCTGCTACGTTCACATTGAGCTTTTGTTGTGCCATTGCGGAATTCCTTGATTTGCAAAAGGAAATTTGCAACACTTCTGAAAAATGTTTCATCAAACAAACATTTCTAAATGGAAAGCACTTGGCCTTTTCCTGCTTCAATGTAGAATTGATTTCCTGGAGTTCAAGAACCTTGATCAAAACATCAACCAGATCATTTTAAAATATTGGTGCACTTAATGTTAAAAACTTTGTTACAGTATAATGGAGAGTACACTAAAGTGCAGTAGAAATCTGTAACCAAGACATCTAAGTAGAGGTATACCAAATTTGTCTGTAATGTTTTCTGAGGAATAGTTGTCCTATATTAAAAGAAGTAATTCATAGGTAATTTCCTGCTCTCGATCGGACATGAAGGAGCTGGAATTTAGTCCAACTGCAACCAGAAGTGGAATGCTACCTTCATCATTATGGGTCATTCTGTGAGTTTTCCAGTCAAGAATGTACTTGTTGTCTTACTGATTCTCTTGTTGGATGAGTAAATGTTAGACTTTCTCCCTCCTACCCAACTCCATTATGGAACCTGCATGCTACAGTCAAAAAGACATACAAGAAATTGTGATGGCATTCAATTCTGAGCATTGGTACCTGTTAAATTGTCATTGTCAAAATAAGGGATTGCAAGCTGCCTGCATCACACATGCCATGGTGAATATCAATGGCTCTTGGACGGACCATAGCCTAATCCAGTCTATTATTTCTGTTAACCTAACCACAAAGCAATATCTACAACAGAAATGCTGCCTTAAAAAAAGTAGATGTAGAAACTGTCAATTGTGCAAAATGGGTCTCCTGAGTCAACATATCACAGATACCTGATGTGCCCTGATCAAAATGAGCTCTAGTGTCTCTGTTGTGCCGACTCTTGTATGACATTCATCGTAACTTGCCTCTGTTGATACTAGGCCTTTCTACCAGAAAAAATCAGGGATGATTTGAGATTGACCAAGGCATTCTGGATTAGAAATTCCACTGTGCTTCAAGGCAAGAGTAACTTCTCTACAGGCACCTGATGGGCAATGTCCAAAAGAAAATTTGTGGTTAGAAGGAACACATCAAGTTGTAAGAACAAAAATCCAGCAATTCTCCAGATACATTCCTCAGCATTGTCAAAGTCATCTTGTGTCAGCCTAAGCACCCATGGATCGATCCTGCAGAGAACCAAGAATGGAGTGGAGCTCAGAACCTTCACTACTAAGGAGGGAGCAAGGCTATTGTAACGCTAAAGGATTATATAAGAAAACGGTACAATTTCCCTAATACTGCTGTTGTTGTTGAACAATGGATTTACACTGCTAACACCACTTCAAAGTTTAAACCAATCAGGAAAGGACAATTTGGCTGGGGTGATGTCTCAGAAAAAATATGAAAAGGTGGTCTTAAACACCTGAAGAGCTTTGACAGATTGAAAACTAAAAGATACATTTTAATTTTGGAAGATTGTATGGGAATGTAAAATAGTAGCAACTATGCATACTGTATATTCCCATTTCAGAAGGGTCTGTGACAAATTTGTGATGTAAGCTGTACAAAACAACTATGGACTGTATTTGTGCGGTGCTAGTGATTGAAGATGGAGTTCTATTTATTTCTGCTTGTGGGGGAAAGCAAAACTACTGACCATCAATATGAGTTACTAAATAATTTGGAAACTATGAAGAGCGAAATTAGAATGCAGAATTCAGTACTGTAGCAGATGATGGAACTTGGAGGTTTGTGAGCTCCCAAGGAGATTAGTGATAGACCTGGAGGAGATATAAACAGGCTGTTGGACAGGAAGTACGAAGTAATGTGAAGTCACATTGTTAGGTTGCTTTCCTTTCTACTCCACCAGACAAGCTTTTTGAACCATCTTCCTATCTTAGTTTCCAAGGTGAAGCTCTGAAGAAAGGCAGAGGTGTTTTTCCTATTGTCCTAGGGTTGGTGTTTGTATTTTAATATTGCCATAATCAAATTGGCCTTTTCCTGTTATGGGAGCTAGTGTGCAAATTGTCTGTTGGATAATGTCCTCTCATCAGCTGCTGCCTTAATTTTCACTGTGAGTGACTGGTTCTGCTTTTACAATTTCCCTCCACCCAGGCCCTTCATTGACCCTTTCTTAATCGTCTTCTCAATCTGGAGCTTTTCCTGTGACTCACTTCATTCAACACTTTGATCAGCAGCCTCTAGTCTAAGCAATCCTTTACTCCTATTTACTTCCTCAGACATCTCTGAAATGACGTGATTGTGGAGGAAGGAGGATTTATTTAACCAAAAGTGTTGCCTAGTGTCTACTACAGAAGTATATTGAAGTCTCATTTTCAGGGCTACAATCTCAAACCATGTGTTGCCAAAGACCAAATTTGATTTAGAAACCATTTTTTTTGGTTCATCATCCTTTAAATAAATGCTGTATTAATAATGAAGGATGAATGGGAGAAAGCTGAAATGGAGAATAAAATCCCATATGCCCAAATGACCCATGTTTTGCTATTGATTATATGTAACTTTTGTGTAATAACTAATTTTGGGTGCTGCAAATCCTTTGCCCCTACTGCTGAGTAGCCATTGTTCCTGCTGCTCTCCTTTCATCTTTCATCCCAACCCCCATGCACTAGTCACACTCCTTGTAAGCAGTCATCCCCTACTTGCTGAATGACTAAAAGCCACATACTACTACTCATTTACAATTAATGCTTTACTTTTCCCTTTATGCTTTGCAACTGTCTAGACAAATGAATATTCGTGTTTTACTCAAATTTGCACAAATTTACATTTTGTGTGGTATTTGATAATCATGTTTAGCAAATTAAATTCTGTAAAAATTTAAGAGTGATCAACTACATTTTATGGGAAATGCTTTGCTGATTAAAACATTTAACTTTTATTTGGAATTCTCTTAATGATCTCTCATGTTATACATCTTCCATTGTTGGAGAATGTTATTTCCTTTACAACTCGTGTGCCTATGGAAAGCTCCTGAAGTAAGGATGTTTAGGGGAACACATACTATCAAAAATTAAGTTAAATGAACTATGGATTGTTTAATCATTGACTTGTTTCTGTTCAGAGCTGACTTTTTAAAGAAAACTATCTCTTTAAATTAGATCTGATGAATCAAATGAGCTATGATCACAGGAAATCTTTTGAAACAGAAGAACATTATTACTGTATAGCATATTTGACTTTGCAGTATATGCTTTTGAAGAAAAAACATTTAATAGCTATGAAATCTGCTATTTTAAACAATTTTAATGAAGCAAGTAGGCAAGAACTAGAGCATTGACCTATTTTAGTTCCACAATTAGCACTACTAAAAATCGCAGTTGGAATTTATTTAAATATTGAAATAGCCTCCTTGAATATCTTGATATCCTTTTTCTGTTATAGGTGGATTTCAAGTGCTTCTGTTATATGCAAGAGCAGTAAGTGATGATTTGTTGTATCAGGACACTTAATCTACTGATATGGTAATTTGACAGAAATGTGTTAAGATCATAAACTATAGGAGCAGAATTAGGCCATTCAGCCCACTGAATCTCCACCATTCCATCAAGGCTGATTTATTACCCCTCTCAACCCCAATCTCACGCCTTTCCTTCGTAATCTTTGACACCCTGAGTAATCAAGAAGCTGTCAATCTCCACTGTTTCCAGTGACTTGGTTTGCACAACTGTCTGTGGTAAAGAATTGCACAGATTCACCACCCTCTGGGTAAAAGCAGTTTTTCCCAATCTCTGTTTTAAATGGGTGTCCCTCTATCCTGATGGTGTGCCCTCTGGTCTTAGAATTCCCCACTATAGGAAATGTCCTCTCCACATCCACTCTATCAAGACCTTTCAATATTCTGTAGTTTTCAATGAGCTAGCCCCCCCCCCCCCCACACACACACATTCTTCTAAATTCTGTGGAGTCTAGGCCCAGAGCCATTGAACACTGCTCATTCAACCCTTTCATTCCTGGGATAATTCTCGTTAACCTCCTCTGGACTCTCTCCAATGACAGCACACCTTTCTTGATAAGGGGCTCAGAACTACTCGCAGTACTCCATGTGGTCTGACTAATGCCTTGTAAAGCCTCCCCATAACATCCTTGCTTTTGTATTCTACCTCTCAAAATGAATGCTAACATTGCATTTCCATTCCTTACTACCTACAAGTTAACTTTTGATTTTTTAAAAATTTTTCTCTCTATTTAGAAAATAGTACACACTTTTATTTCTTCTACTAAAGTGCATGATTCCCTACACTATATTCCATCTACTACGTCTTTGCCCATTCTTCCAATCTATCCAAGTATTTTTGCATACACCCTCTTTCTCAAAGCTCACTGCCCCTCCACCTATCTTTGAATTGTCCACATTTTGCCCATAAAGCCACCAATTAATTTATACAAATCATTGACATACAACGTGGAAAGAAGCAGTCCCAATACCAACCCCTGCCGCACGCCACTGGTCACTGGAAAAGGAACCCTATATTCATCTTTGCCTCCTACCAGTCGGTCATTCTTCTGTCCATCTTTCCTGTAATACCATGGGCTCATCTTGTTCAACAGCCTGATATACAGCACTTTGTCAAAGGCCTTCTGAAAATCCAAATAAACAACATCCACTGACTCTGTCTATCCTGCCTGTTATTTCCTCAAAGAACTCCAACAGATTTGTCAGGCAAGATTTCCCCAAAGGAAACCATGCTGACTTTGGCCTGTTTTGTCATGTGCCTCCGAGTACTTCAAACTCATCCTTAATAATAGACTTCAGCATCTTTTCATCCACTGAAGTCAAGCTTACTGGCCTATAATATCCTTTCTTCTGCCTCCCTCTCTTAAAGAATGGAGTGACATTTGCAATTTTCCATTCCCCTGAAAGCATTCCAGAATCGAGTGGTTCTTGAAAGATCATTACTAATATCTTCACAACCTCTTCAGTTATGTCTTTCAGAACCCTTGGTTGTAGTCCGTCTGGTCTGGTAATAGCAAAGACACTCACTTCAGCCCCCTGATACACTCACATTTCTGGCATTCTGCGCTAGTGTCTTTGACAGAGAAGACAAACACAAAGTACTTAATAGGTTTGACTGCCATTTCTTTGTCCTGCGTTACTACCTCTGAAAGGTTCAAAGGTACAATTTAATATCAGAGAAATGTATACAATATACATCCTGAAATGCCTTTTCTTCAACTATCCAAGAAAACCGAGGCATGCCCCGAAGAATAAACGACAATTAACTGTTAGTACCCCAAAGTCCGTTCTCTCCTCTTGCATGTAAGCGACAGCAAGCAACAATCTGCACCCCCCCAAAAAAAAGGCCAAAAAAAAACAAGCATCAGCACCGCCACCTAGCACTCCAGCATCATTTTTCAGGAGACCAATATCTTCTCTCATCTTTCTTTTACTCTTTATGTATCTAAGAAAACTTTTTATATCCTCTTTGATAATTTTGGCTAGCTTGCCTTCATATCTCATCATTTCTCTCTTTATACCTTGTTTGCAGCATTCTAGTTTTTAAAAGCTTTCCAATCTCCTAACTTTCCACAAATTTTTGCTCTATTATGCCCTCTCTTTTGCTTTTATGTTGTCTTTGACTTCCCTTGTCAACCACGGTTGCTTCATCCTGTGTTTAGAATACTTCATCTTTGCATCTTTTCTACACCTTCCAAATTGTTCTGCTGTTGTCCTTGCTCGTGTCCCGTTCCAATCAACCTTAGGCCAGCTCTTCTCTCATGCCTCCACAATTCCCTTTTATTCCTAAGGAACCTTTAGGAGCAGTGATCATAATATGATAGACTTCACCCTGGAGTTTGTAAAGGAGAAGCTAAAATCAGATAGATATGATTTAAGCTTCTCAATCTGCACGATGAAGTCTATCATATCATGATTACCGACTCCTAAGTGTTCCTTTATCTTAAACTCCTTAATCAAATACAGTATAGGTCATTAGAGAACACCCAATCTTTTGCCATTCCCCTAGTGGGCTCAACCACAAGTTGCTCCAAAAAAGTAATCTCGTAGGTATTCTACAAATTCCTTCTCTTGAGATCCAGCACCAACCTGATTCCAATCTACCTGCATGTTGAAATCCCCTATGATTATTGTAAAAATGTCCTATTTGCATGCTTTTTCTGTTTCCCATTTTAATTTGTCACCCACATCCTGGCTGCTGTTTCGGAGGCCTGTACATAACTCCCATCAGGGGTTTGTTAACTCTAGCCATAAGGATTTGATGTCACTGATTCTACAGGCATGTCGCCTCATTTGAGGGATATTATTTCATTTTTTTCTAACCAACAAAGCCACCCTACCCCCTTTGCATACCTTCCTGTCCTTTCAATACAGGCAGTCCCTGAGTTACGAATGTCTGACTTACTAACAACTCGTTCTTCTGAACCGAGGAAGGAGAATGCTGTCTGCCATTTTACGTCAGGCATTTTAAGTTGACACTGCGTTGAGTGTGTAACTTTGTATTTGGCTTAAATTTTTCTTAGCAAGATTGCAAGATTCACCCTGAAACCCCCCCCCCCCCCCGCTTCTCTAGTCAGCACTGCCCCCACTTGTCCCATTTAACCTGGCTCAGTGCAGTGGAATCCCGGCGGAGCTCGGGACCCATCACCCGCAGTGTTTCTGTTCCAGAAAACGATCACAATTGAAAATAAAGTGGAAATAATAATGTGATCGGAAAGAGGTGAAATGCCATCGGTCATTGGAAAAGCGTTAGGCTATAGTCGGTCAACGATCGGAACAATTTTAAAGCATAAAGTGAGAATAATGAAGCATGTGAAAGGCCCTGCCCTGATGAAAGCTACAATTATTACTAAGCAATGCAGTGGTTTAATTATTGGAATACATATGTTTCTTAAGTGTTTTATATGCATAGAAAGGTAAAATATATACTATATACTAAGACAAACATTTGACTAACTGATGCTAAATAATACCAGATGTACCTGTTCTGACTTATGTACAAATCTGACTTAAAGACGGACTCGGGAACGGAACTCGTATGTAACCCAGGGACTGCCTGTACAGTGTTTATCCGTTAATGTTAAACTCCCAACTTTGATCTTTTTCAACCACGATTCATCAACACTCACAACATCATACCTGCCCATCTCCTTGCAAGAGTATCTGCCTTATTCCGTATACTGCATGCATTTAAATGTAACACCTTCGGTCCTGTATTCATCACCCTTTCGATCTCAACTATACATTGCATCTAGTTGTGTACCAACTGCGCCATACTCAGCCCTATCACTTTGGTTCCCATAACCCTGCTAAGTTAGTCTAAACCCTCTCCCAACAGATCTAGCAAACCTGCCCGCAAAGGTATTGGTCCCCCTTGGGTTCAGGTGTAACCTGTTCTCTTTGTACAGGTCATGCCTCTCCTACAAGAGATTCTAATGTTGGGAAAATTCCACTGATTGACTTTGCAGTCAGTTTTTTGACATGATTTAAATGGGCATTTGTGGTTAATATCCAGTTGCTATTTAGCACTTGTGTGAAATAATAGCACTGTTTGAATCCTATGATCTATTTTTAAAGCATTTACAGCTCACAAATAGTCATGTAATTTTGAAATCGCCTTCAGCTTGTGCGTGAACAGAAACATAACAAAATAGGCAAAGGGACAGGCCCTTTGGGTCTGTTCCATTTGGGGAGGATTATGCTGATCTTCAGTGTCCTGTTCCCACCTTCCCATATTCCTTGATCCTGTTAGCATTAAGATACATACCTGCTTCCTAAATATCAGCTGAATCTTTTACTGGCTCCGTGGTACAGAATTCCACAGATTCACTATCCTCTCTGAAGAAATTTATTCGAACCTGGTTTCTCACTTATCGTCTGTTTCTGTGATTGTAATCCCCTGTTTTGGATTCTCTGACTGTTAGGAATATACTCAGTCTGTATTTGTATGACTGAAGTTTTAGCAGAGCTATTTGCTCTAAACTCTAATGAATAGAGCTCCCAAGTGACCCAGATTCTTGTCAGTCCTGCAGTCCAGGAATCTGTCTGATAAATCTTTGTTCTCATCAGAACAGAAGACCAAATCTGTGCACAAAATAAGGTGGAATCTCACCAATGCCTGTACAGTTGCAGCAGGCCATCTTTGTTTACGTACTCATCCTCTTTCAAGGAAAGCCAAATGCCACTTAGTTTCTGAATTACCTATTAGTCATGAAATTGAGTCTGACTCTTCATAACCTCATGGACTCCTGCACATCAAACCTTTTTGTTGGAAACTGCTTCTCTAAGATCCCCCAAGGTCATGCGTATTGTTTGAGTAATATTATCTATCCATCCTGGCCTCTGTCGTCCTCTCCTTTGACCTTCAGTTTGACCTAACATGAGAGAGTCTTCTCCAAGGAATCCTGTCTTCTCATGATGTGGCCAAAATATTTGAGCTTTTGTCTCACAGTCAAGCCTCCAAGGGTGCAGTCTGGCTGTATTTCTTCAAGTATTGACTTGTTGGATCTTCTTGCTGTCCAGCGAACTCTTTGAACTTGGATGCTGGATTCAAAGGTGTCAATTCTTTTGTATTCAGTGTTACTAATAGTACAGCTCTCACAGCCATACATCACAATTGGAAATACCATAGACTTGACTATATGCGTCTTTGTAGACAATGTTATGTCTTTGCTCTTCAGTATTTTATGTAAATTTACCATTGCTGCTCTCCCCAGAAGTAAGCACCATTTAATTTTGTGGCTGCAGTTACCACCTAGTGCAGATACCTACGCTCCTTAAATGCTTGCCTACAGTGCCTTGAGCCTTCTGTTTGGCAGTCCATCACTATACAGCAGGGGTTCCCAACCATTTTTTAATGCCACAGAACCTTACCTTTAATTGAGGGGTCTGTGGACCATAGGTTGGGAACCTACGCTCCTGTGCTATACAGTTTAAGTGAATAACTGCAGGGCTATCAACTGATGTTCTTTCAATTTTAGAGCTTTGTGGTATACATTTGTTCACTCACCCAATTTCTCTCAATTACGTTGAAGTATTCCTGGGTCTCAGTTCATATTCCCTTTTGTCCCTCCTATCTTCTGTTGCTTGCATACATGTAGATGTACACTTAGTTGTCTTTTCCGGATCCCATTGGCACCCCACTAGTCTCTAGCACCAGGAAAAAGAGGCATTCATTTGCATTTCCTGTCTGTTGATTAATTCTCAAAATAACATGAATCTCTTGTGCTTTGGAATCCAGCCATATATACTCATTAGGAAGTCCTGATGAAGGGTCCCGGCCCAAAACATCGACTGTTTATCCATTTCTGTAAATGCTGCCTGACCTGCTGAGTCCCTGCGCATTTTATGTATGTTTTTCTGAATTTTTTGCATCTGTTGGATCTCTTGTGTTTAGGAAGAGCTGGGCAAGCTGCTGATGCAGTAGATCCTTTCTTGCTAGGCATCTGATAATTTTGGGTGCAGGATACAAGTTTCAAACTGCAGATTAAAGATACAGATATCCAAATCAGCTATGAAGGGATAGGGGTTGTGTACTTCACTGACAGCTATCTGTCAAGTTTTCACAGGCTGTGAAATGCAGATTTACTCTAATCCCACTTTGCTTGTGATCTGGCAAACAGACCGAAGAAACAGCAAAGCTCTTCAATGAATCAGGCTAAAGATTCTGCACTGGTTTATGCAATATCTAACCCAGAAAGTATATCACTGGAAATGTAAATTTATATACTAAAACAGAATCCAATATAACATTAAGAGAACCATAAAGAAAGACATGCTATACTAGTTTTCTCAGGGAATGAGTTTTCACACTTGTAAAATGCAGATTTTGGTGATTGTTTAGTGTTAATAAGCAAATAGCAAATATCACAAGGATAAACCCAGTCTAGATTTACCATCCTTAAGCATTTTCATACGCTTCTGCTATGGAGCTGGTAAAAAGCTAAACTTCATGTTGTTGCAAATTATTTTATTTCAGTTCAAGGACAGCACATCCTATGGAGGAGAAAGCTGGCTGATGTGTTTGCTGTTGCTGGTTTAGTACGATGAAGAATAATAATCTCACCATTTTTCCTGGCTCAAAATTGGGCTAATTATTTTGTGGTTTTGGTCCCCAAGGAAAAGGAGAATAGTCCAATAAGGTTACAGAGGAAAGAAACTTTAATATCTGTATTTGATCCCCAACTAGTTTACTTTTGGGTTGATTGTGTGTTATTAATTTCTTCACTTAACATATTGCTCATCTGGAGCTCAAGAATTGCTTTTTGAATTTTGGGTTAAAAATTTCTTGCAACTTAGGTAGGCAGCAGTCACCTTTTGACTTGAGCACAAGAACACAGAAACCCCCTTTCTCTGCCTCCAAACCCAGTCAAACTCTGGAAACTTCCCCCACACCTACAGCAATTCTTCTCAGCAGACTGCTGTGTCAGTTTTTACTGAGGAGAAGAATTGCCTAATATTTTTTTACAGATTGCTATTAAAACTAGAATATATGGTTTGTAAGTTAACAAAGTGTACAGGGAGTTTGAGTCTCAAAATCAACCAATAGAAATGTAGTTCAAGTGAAAACGCTAGTTTAGGAGTTAGCAGGAGGGAGGACATGCAGGTTTTGGCCACATCAAAACAATAGGCTATTTGAGGCAGAGTACACGGATGCTTTAAATACTGGATAAATTATTTATTGCATATAAAAACTAGAAAAGCAAAAGAATACAAAGGCCAGCTACCACCTGTGATGGCTTGTGAGAGATGAAATTATTTTAGCTCTTCAAACAGTAAGCGGTAAGTTATTTAACTCCTGCATTAATTCCCTTTAGAATCAGTGAGATAACATTTGGTCTAAAATTAGCATTATCAGAGGCAGGATGGTTCATTGGCAATAGATTTTACGTTGAACATTTAAAAAATATATATATACACTGAAATAAAGCAATGGAGAGACAAATAACTTCTTGCAGACAAAGTGAATAACTGGTTGATAGGGCATTTGGATAAATGTTGAAACTGATGGTGAGAGTTCATGTGTTAAGGACATTCAATATTGTCATCAGAGTCAAAAATTTAAAAGGTGATGTAATTGAAATGCTGTGGTTGGGGATGTTCTGGGATAAACTAAGATTGGTTGAAAGCTACCATAAATTATTATTAAAGAACTTTTGAAACTTCTCTAGCTTGTTTTATTATAGGATCACCAAAATGACCCTAATTGTAAAATAATTTTGAGTTTATCTTGATGCACCCATCATTACAAACTTCAGTACTGATTCAAGCAAATTGATGTCTGCCATTGTGCTTGTAGTGTTTTCCTGTGTGATGCTATACAATATTTAGAGATCATGAGGCAACTGTTGCCTTTGGAATAGCTAGATTCTGTGAATTTCAATTTCACCTAAAGTGGCAGTCTTATCAGTATTGATCATTGTGTAAGAACTACATTCAAGTGTTTGGGCAGTGAATCTTTCAATTTAATATACAGTTTGCAGAATTTTTTAAAAAATGGCTATCTAATGAATTAGTATTTAAAAAAAAACACTCATGTGGTTGATCCAATGGAATCCATAGATGTTGCCTGACTTGGTGAGTTCCTCCCTCCAGCATCTTGTGTGTTTTCATATTTTAAGTATAATTTTTAGTTTAAATTACGTTAATTGCAACGTGGAGTTATCTATTATTCCCACTTGAATGATCAAGTAGCCATGGTCTGAATTGTGTTAATTATCTACACCTGTGGTAAGGAGCAGTCAGTTATGTCTCATCCCGTGTCTCTCTCATGATGTTTTCATAATTACTGCACTTGCAAAGCTGAACTCAGTTGTGTGACTTTAATTGACTGCTGGACATGAGCCTTCTATGAAAAAAAAGACTGGCTCCTGGGCATTTTGATATAGAATGGGCATTAAATCGATAGAAGAACATTTACATTCTTACTAGAAATTTCATTCTGCAGAGTTCTTTGGGATATTTGCCGCAGTTTTGTTCATGTTACTTGTCTTCCAAGCAGGGAAATAAATTGAATTTGATTTTGCCAAGCTGCTAGTTTAACCATTTTTTTTGTGATACAGAATAATTTTGAGATTCTGCCCACTTTATTTTAACTTGCTTAAGTTAAGATTCAGTTTGCATTGCAGGTCCAGTCATTGTATCATTTAAAAGTTGGTAACAATTTGCTTTTGTTGAGATTTGTCTCGTATTTTTGAGAAACTGGAATTTAATTCTAGTTTTGTAATAGTCATTGTGGATAGATTGTGATCCTGTAATTTCTTACAAAGTAAAACTGATCTTCATTAAGCATTCATTAGGCATGAGGAAGTGTTAAATTTGCTTGGTCCAAGAGGAAGCTTGACCCTTGTGCTGCCTATGCTATATTTGTGCATATGTCCTCACTCCAGCTGCTTCCTTCATTTTCTAGATTCGTTCATGCATTGGCTTTGCAACATGAAACTGTAAATGTATTTCCTAATATATGTGAGTCAACTAAACAGGATTTCAGCGTGATGCGCTAGATTGCCTGGTGTGGTTCCAGAGAGCTGTTGACTTGTTATTTATCATTCCTTTGGCTGAGTGCCCACATTCCATGTCTGTATACATAAGAGTATCAGATGCTGCAGTAGCAACTTTTACCCTGTGCAATTGAGCAGTAAATTGTCTTGTAGAATTGCATGTCCCTTGAGAATCGTGTCAAGGGTGTAATTCTTGCGGAGGTTTAGATCCGCAGATTATCCAGCCAGAGTGCTTGGAGTGAGATTGTAACGATCTAATCTGAATCCTGAAGCATTCTAAGAGTAACACCTCCTTTATAATTCAGTTTGTCATGGGTCTGTCACCCATCCCATTGGGTGAAATTTCCACATTAGCTATAGATGTAGTCCCCTTGTTCCAATAAGGATTTGGTGCAAGCTTTGAAACTATAGGCTAGTCAGCCTTGCATCTGTGACAGTAAAGTTGTGGCAGCAGAGTTGGAGGGACAGAATTTAATGTACATTTGCAAAGCTAGGGAGTTTGTGGAAGTAACTAAGAGAATTGCTGTTGGATGAGTGTCTTTTTCTGATTCTGTTTGTAAGAATTGTACCACAGAAGTCGATGGGACCTTCTGTTTTGACTTGGATGAGAATGTACTTGATCTAATTAATTATTCTACAGACAACACGTAATAGCGCAATAGGTTGCCTAAGGATAAAGTGGGACAGAGATCACCTAGAAAATTAGGCAGATTGGTGACAGATTTAATTCAGACAGATATAAGGTCATTCTTGCAGGTCTAGTAAATTGTAGGGACCTTAAGAGTGATATGTGGACTGACCATGTGGTGTGTCCATAGCTCCCTCGAAGTGGCGACTGGGGTAGTTGAGAAGGCATTTGATATGCTTGGCTTTGTAGGCTGAGGCATTGAGAATAAGGCTCACATGTTTTGCAAATTTCAAAGCATTGGTTAGGCAGCGCTTGGTGTATTGTGTACAATTCTGGTCACTACATTGTAGGAAGGGGAAATTTTTAAAGATCTGAGGAGGAAATTTATCATTCAGAGGGTGGTGGATATCTAGAACGATTTGCCAGAGAAGGTGGTAGAGATAAATAAAATTACAATTCCTAAAAGACATTTAGAGAGATGGTGAATAAGAAAAGTCAAGGGGGATATGGGCCTATTGTAGGCAAATGGAGTAAGTATAGATGAGCATCATGGCCAGCTTGGAAAAGGTGAGCTAAAAGGGCCCATTGTTGTGGTGTTAAATCCTAATTTGAACACTTCCTACCAAGTGCTTGAGTGATACTAGTTTTGGAATTGACCTGATGGAGTGAAAACTTGGGCCATTGTTCACAACCTTGGCAATGGGGGGGGGGGGGTTAATCTACTGTTGAGGATTCAAGATCTTGCTGTGCCTTTTTAAAATGTATACAGCAGCAACAGTTGTATTTGTTGCTGTGTTAACGGTAATTTGCTGCTTTACACAATTGTACTTTTGAAAAAAAGTTGGTAATGTGGGGAAGGGGAAGCAACAAGAATTTTTGCTATTTCCCAAATGTTCTATCACGTCACTTAGGTATTAGGTATCTGAGCAAGAATAAACTGGGGAATCAATAAGGTGGTTCTTTGGAAGAATGGATGTAGATCCTTGGACTTTTGTAGTTTGTTAGTGCACTGGTGTATGACCACCTGGATTTGGTGTTCATTGTAATAATGTATGTATTGAGTCTATTCAGGCACATCCTTTTTCTTCATTATTATGCCATTCGGGAGAGATAAACTAGTCAGATTAGATGTAATTCAGAACCCTGGATGAATGATATGGAGAAGCACATTCAAATCCCATAAAGGCTTTTTGAGAAATTAAACTTGCGTATTTTATTTGTGATGTATTTGTTAGTCACAATGTCAAAGAAACCAGCATTGTCACGAAAATCCTTTAAGGTTTGCTTGTGTTCCCAGAGCTAGTTAATCTTTTGGTTATATTGTTGCTCCATAGCACTATAATTAGCTTTTAAATGTTTTCTGAAGTGGTTTAAAAGGCAAATAAGGATTATCACTAAAATGTCTTGCCAGTATGCCCACATATCATATGAGCCTTATTTTGCATTATGGTTCACCAATTGCTTCAATAATCTCGGTCATCTGCACAATTCTGGTACTACAGTGGATTCTAGTTAATTGGGAGATATCAGGACCAGTATATTTTGGCCCAATTAAGCAGCTGCCCAATTAGCCGAAGTTTCAAGGAAATAGTTAAAAAGGTATAAAAGAGACACACTACTGTGTAACTGAGTAACAAATTGTGTATTTAAATGAAATGCAGAACAAATTAGAACACTACCAATACTGCTACAGTACTATAAAACTATTAGTTCCTAACAGTTATCAACAGAGAAATTTATCCAGTGTACACTGGTATGCTCTTTTGATTGACTATAAATGAACAAAATCAGTGCAGAAAATGGACTGCCTTCGTAGAATGCTTTTGACAATGACGTCCTCCAAATGTTCATTTTCATTGTAACATTAAAGATGATTGTTGTTACCTTCAAATTCTCTGTAGTTGAGGTAGTGAAATTGTATCATTTCCACTCCAGGCTGCTTCTGGCATCTCCAAGCCTCAATGCTTGAAACTGCAGTGAGGGGAAAACGGTTTAGAATGGTCTTACTGCTTATTTCTCATCAACTATCAGTGAATCACTGCTTTTTGAACAGAAACACACACACAACTGATGCTATTTAAAAGCTGTTTGCTATAAGAATAGAGTCAGGTTTAACAGCAATGTGAGTGCACGCAACTGATGCTAGTTGGAAGCTGTTTAGCAACGTCTCTTAACCTAGTTAAGAAGCATACTGTACCAGAAAGCAGCATCCCGGCTACTTTCTCAATTAGTTTTTGTTCTTTTAAGTGTTGTTCCAAGTAAGCAGCTACCCCGGTTTAACTGATGGCCCACTTGACCGGAGTCCACCATATTTTAGGTGAACTTTTAAAAGATAGCAAGGAATTCTACTACAAAAGAAATACTTGTTTTTGAGGAATTACAATAAAATATATACAGAAGTAGCAGGAGAGGTTTGTTAAGCCAGAATTCTACTATATAATTTGAGAACAAAATTTATAGTTATTTTTCCATGTATAAATTGAGCAATTGTTCCATGTTCTGGGAATTTCTAGCGACATTTAATGTGATGTATTAATAATAGACATGTTTCTGTCAGAATTTGTTTGGATGGTCAACCATTAAAGAGTATATTTTGTGTATTAAACAGCGTCTCAGAAGACTGTCAACTAAGTATAGAACTGAAAAGATCTATCCAACAATTACTGGAGAAAAGGAAGAAAATGTTAAAAAGAACAGATATAAAGATATCTTGCCATGTAAGTTTTCAGTTTTACATTTGAAATTTAAGTGTGACTAACATTTTGTGCTTTGAAAGTGCTAGTATTAATATTGCTTTAATATATTTTGTAAAATGAAGTCGTTTATTGTCATTTTACTATATTACATGTTGCATCACATTCAATACTTTAAACTGGCGTATCTGGCCTTATTTGATTGACCACCCTGTCCATAACCCCATCAGTTTACTCCTTATGTATCTAATATATCTTCAGGTAGACTATTTTTCAGTTTGAAAACAGAATTCTCAAAGTACTGGAGATGCTCAGCAAGGTGGCGAGAGTCTCTGAAGAGAAAAGGAGAGTAAAGATTTTTGGTTGCTGACCTCTCACCAATTTAAGAGATAAAATGTTTGAAGAAAGAAAATGGTGGGAAAGCAAGGAAGTGTGGTAGAGTAGTCTGGAAGGTAACACAAGGGATCTAAGGCACATTAGTCATTGGATACAAAATTCACTTAGTGGAAGGAATTGAGGTCGTGGTAGACAGCTGATTTTTCAGATTGGAGGTCTGTGACGAGTGGTGTGCCACAGGTATTAGTGCTTTGTATGCTTGTCACCTATATTAATTTTGAGAACCACACCAAAAGTAGCGGTATTGTCAATGGTAGAAAAAAATTTCTAAGATTATAACAGGGCCTAGATCAACTGGACCAGTGGGCAGCTGAATGGTGAAGTGTTGTATTTTGGAAAGTTAAACCTGAGCAGGACTTGCATAGTAAATGGTAAACCCCGGAGAGTGAAGAACGGAAACCAAGGGGTACAAGTCCAGAGTTCCAGGAAAGTGGTGACATAAATAGTGAAGAAGGTTTTCCACAGGTGTACTTTCATCAGTCAATCAATTGATTGAGTTGTATAAGATGTTGGTGAGACTACAATTGTGTATTTCTTGTTAAATAGCTGGAGGAAAAATTTCTTGAGCTACAAGGTGGTTTCTGGGAATTGGAGGGCCTGAGTTATAAGGAGAGATTGCATAGGCTGATGCTATTATATCTGGGGTGCAAGATGTTGAGGGTGACTTCAATGATATATAAAATCATGATGCACATAGGTAAGGTCTTTATCCTAGATAGGGGAGCATAAAACTAGAGGATATAGGTTTTAAGTGAAAGGAAGAGATTTAAAGAGGACCGGGGGGGGGGGGGGGGCTGACTTTTTCACACAAAGATTGGTGGTTACATAGTTTGAACTGCCTAAGGAAGTTGTAGAAGCAGGTACAATTAAAATGCTTAAGACATTTAGACAATTATATGGATAAGAATGTTTTGATAGATTTAGGCCTACCTCAATGAGCATCTTGTTCAGCACGGGCAGGTTGGACCAAAGGATCTGTTACTCTGCTGAATATACTCTGACTCTACGTTCCTGGTCGTATTCCTTGAACTTGTGTATGGGTGGAGAACTGGTGCTCGGGGAGTCGCAGTTGGTACTGGAAGGTTTGAAGAGTGGGAAGCTTGGTGATGGGAAAATGTGCACGTGGGTTGGTCTCACCCTGGATGTGAGCAAACAGCTTGTGGGGATGCATGGATCAGAGAGAAGAGGGTGAAGGCTGGTGTAGTGGCAGTTGGTGTGGAGGAGACGAGAAAAAGGAGTTGGGGAGGCACGAATGAGAAAGGGCAAAAGCGTCACTCAAACCCAAGTCATTCCAACCTGGGGATCCATGGCCCGCTTGCTTAATGGTATTGGTCCATGGCATATAAAAAAGATTGGGAACCCCTGCTTTAAGTGGTCACTATGTCAGTACCTGCTTGATATGATAACAGATTTCATCCTTAATGTCTGTCTTTGAGAGATGGCTATGAAGATTAGAGAGTTAGCTTATATTTTCCAGGATCTCGCCATGTACCTGGTCTCATTTGTGCTTTGCAGCCAGATTCTGTTAAACCAGAAACCAACTTTCTGCTCAAGGCAATTCTGTTAAAACTCTTGGTGTGGCTTCTGTCTATTCTTAAAAACATATAATTGTATGTGTTAATTTAGGTGAGGATTGGAGGAGGGTGATAGTTTTATTAAATTGAATTACTGCTAACTGGTTCCATGACCCATTGTTTTCTAATCTAAAATCTTGGCATAACTTGGTGTAAGTATGGAAAATACTGCAAATTTACTTTGTATTAACTTAATTCAATTTGATTAATATTTTATAGTTCTTGTAAAATACTTTTGGTTAAAGTGTTAGAATCTTCCCCGGTTGCTTTTAACCTGTGTTTCTGCTTGCCAAAAATATCACATTGTTGCAATGCCTTTGTGGTTGTATTTCAAGTCTATCTGTTATTTCTGTTTTAGTATAAACTAGTGTCGCTATAATTTCTGACATCTCACTGCTATATTCTAGTCAACGCCTCACAGTTCAATTGTATGAACTACTTATTTGTATTATTAAGTTCTCAGTAAGCGGTATGCAGTATGTTACATATGTAAAATGTCTTTCCTTTTCCCTCACACCACAGTTGACCATAGCAGGGTGAAACTTGCATTGAAACTTACAGAACAGGATTCAGATTATATTAATGCAAATTTTATTAAGGTAATGATTGTTTATATTTCATAGTATTTAGTGGTTAAAATTTTAAAGTCTGATAGTGAAATTTGAAAGGATTTTTAATCAATGTGTAGTGGATTCTCGATAATTGGGACACTTTTGTGACTAGTACATTTGGTTCTGTTAAGCAGCTGAACCAGTTAGCCAAAGTTTCATGGAAATGGTTAGAAAGGTATAAACAAGACAAACAACTGTTTAACTGAGTAACAAATGATGTATTTAAATGAAATGCAGAACAAATTAGAATGCTGCCAGAACTACTACAGTACTATAAAGAGCAAACACGAGGAAATCTGCAGATGCTGGAAATTCAAACAACAACACATACAAAATGCTGGTAGAACACCCTGACGAAGGGTCTCGGCCAAAACATCAACAGCGCTTCTCCCTATCGATGCTGTCTGGCCTGCTGTGTTCTACCAGCATTTTGTGTGTGTTTTGTTGACAGTACTATAAAGCTGTATTAGATCCTAATATTTATCAATGGAGAAACTAATCCATTGTACACCATCATGTTCTTTTGTTTGACTGTAAATAAACAACATCAGTGCAGGCACCTAGTGCAGATAATGGACAACCTTTAAGCAATGTTTTTGACAGTTGCATCCTCCAAATCTTTGTTTTCATTGTAACATTCAAGACACCTTAATTCTTCGTAGTGCCCAACTTTTGAAGAAGCGAAATAGTTTTGTTTTCACTCCCGGCTGTTTCTGACATCTCCAAGCCTGGATGCTTGAAACTGCAGTGAGCAAAACAGTTTTGACTTGTCTTACTGCCTATTACTTCCCAACTATCAGTGACAGAAATCACTGCTTTTTGAACACATCACACGTAAGCGACATTATTTAAAAACGGTTCTAAGCACAGTGTGTTGCCAAATGACGTGCGCACTACTGAGACTAGCTTCAGTTGTGTGCATGTCAAATGGCCATTAGACACTAATGTTAATTAAGTGGCAAAGTGCCCCAAATAAGCAAATTGGATCCTGGCTATTTTTTAAACTAGATTTTGTTTCTTAAGAGTTGTCTCAAGCAAGCAGCTGCCCTGTTTAACCAATGCTCCAATTAACTGGAATCCACTGTATTTATTTGTGCTTTGTCTTCAAAGCATGTTTATTCATTTCTCGCGTTTGCAAATAGAAGCATTTCTTTCTGATGAGAAAAAGTAGCTCCAGTGTGATGCAAACTAACAATGAAGTTGTGACTTTTATTTAACTTCTGTGGTTTACCAGGCAAGAAATGACGGCGCTGAAGAAGAATTTTTAATATTTTTTTTACTGACCTTTGGGACCAAAACCTCATGCTGGCTTCCCCTCAATAGAATTGTTTCCTCTTTTTGCACCAGTGGCATCATAGCACTTTGTTCTTAATGAGCATTGGTTGTCTTAGCCTTACATCAAGCACTTAGAAAATTGTATATTTGCTCCCTTATTTTATCTTCAAGTTTAAATCAGAAGCAATTTTTGATATTTTTTAATATCCCTGTTATTTTTGAAAATCCATGTGCTAGTCACATTGTCTTTAAAGGATCTTTATATGGTGGTAACATCTGTGGGGAGAGTAAGACCATAAGATCCATTGTCTGCTCCACCATTCAATCACGGCTGATTTTTCTTTACATGGCCCCATTCAAAGCTCAAATAATTTATTATCAAAGTACATGTATGTCATCATATATCATTGTGAGACTCATGGTCTTGCAGGCATTCACAGTAGAACAAAGAATTAAAATAAAATCTGTTAAAACTACGCACAAAGTCTGACAACCAATATGCAAAAGAAAAGACACTCTGCAAATACAAATAATCAGATTAAATAAATAATTACTGAGAATAAGCTGTAGAGTCCTTGAGAGCGAGTCCATAAATTGTGGAGTCACTTCACAGTTGAGGCAAGTGAAATTATCCATACTGGTTCAGGGCCTGGTGGTTGAAAGGTAATAATTGTTCTTAAACCTGGTGGTGTGGGATGTAAGGCTCCTGTACCTCCTTCCCGATGGTAGCAGCAAGAAGCGCATGTGGCCTGGATAGTGGGGGTTCTTGACATGGAAAGTTGCTTTCCTACGACAGCACTCCTTGTAGGTGTGCTAAATAATGGGGAGGGTGCTACCTGCGATGGGCTGGGTTGTATCCTCCACTTGTTGTAGGCTTTTCCATTCCTGGGTGTTGGTCAGGATGTTCTCCACTGTGCACTTGTAGAGGTTTGTCACAGTTTTAGATAGCATGCTGATTCTTCGCAAACTTCTAACTTCATTCTCCTTGGAATCCTTTCTCCCTTTACCTCTCAAGAATTTATCAGTCTCTGATTTAAATACACCCAGTGATTTTGCCCTTCAAAGCCTTCTGGCAACAAATACCATAGATTCGCCAGCTTTTGGTTGAAGAAATTCCTTTCAACCTCAGTTTTAAAGAAACATCCCTTTTATTCCGAGGCTGTGCCATTGGATCCGAAGCTCTCCTACTTAGGGTAATATTCTCTCCACATCTACTCTTGAGGCCTAAAGTATTCTATAAGATTCACCTCTTATCCTTCTGAACTCCCTGAATACAATACAAGTGATATCAAACACTCCTCATATGTTGAGTTTTTCATGTAGGATTATTTTTGTGGGCCTACTTTGGATACCTCTCCTTGGAAATGGGCCCGGGATTGTTCAATATTTCCAATGCAGTCTGACTTTATAATGCCTCAGCAGCTTATCCTGGCTTTTATATTCTAGTTCTTTTGACATGAATGCTTTCAGAGTATTTGCCTTAGTTGCTATTGACTCAATTTACCAGTTAACCTTTTGGAAATTCTGTGCTAGGAACCCTAAGCCCCTTTGCACCTCTGATGCTGTCTGTTCATCCACCCCTCTTGTCACTGGCTCCTTCATTCAGTTCATTAATGTATAAAATGAAATGTTGCCATCCCAACACAGACCCCTGCTAAATTCCACTCTTCACTGGCAGCTATTCTGAAAAGGCCCCCTTCCATTCCCTCTTTCTGCCTTCTGCCAGTCAGCCTATCTTCTGTCCATGCTAATATCTTATCTCTAACGTCATGGTTCTTAACTTGTTCATTAACCACATGTCTAGCACCTTGTCAAAGGCATACTGAAAATTCTAGTAAGTACATACACTGGCTCTCCTTTATCTAATCTGCTTGCTACCTTCTCAAAGAACTAAAGGTTATTTATCAGGCAAGCTCTCACCTTAACGAACCTGTACTGATTTCACCATATTTTACCATACATACTTGTACTGTCAAACTTCATCCTTAATAATAGACTCTAAAATCGTACCAGGCTCCAAGGTCAAGCTAACTGGCCTATAGTTTTCTGGCTTTCGCCTTCTTCCCTCCTTAAACAGCAGTGACATACTTGTGATTTTTCTCATCTTCTGGGACCCTCCCTGACCTCAGATCACTACTAATGCCTCTGCAATCTCTTCACCTACTACTTTCAGAACTCTAGGTGTAGATATCTAAGTCCAGGTGTCTATCTACCTTCAGGCCTTTCAGATAACCCTCGTACCTTATTGGTAGTGGCCACTGCACACATCTCTGCTCCTTGACTAAGTGGTTTAATCCCACTTTTGCCGCCCTCTTACCTTATTATGTATCTTTAAAAAGAATACTTTTGGAATCATCTTGTCCATTTACCCTCATTTCACCTTCTCACTTTTAGTTTTTTTAGTTGTGCAGTGGCTTTTAAAGGCTTCCATCTAATCTTTGCTATATTGTATGCCTTTTCTTCTGCTTTTATGTTGTCTTGACTTCCCTTTCCAGTCATGGTTGCTTTGCCCTTCCCTCAGCATGTGGTGCCAATTCCTTGAGATAAAATTCTGCTGGGTCTCTCAGAAATTCATTCCTTACTCGGGTTCCCTTCCAATCAACTTTAGTCAGCTTCTGTCTCCTAAAATGGTGCCTCATATGGCGGCTGTGTTGCGAGCTCCATTCCAACTTTACAGTATTCTGCTAATTTCTGAAGTTTCCTTTGCATTTATTGTTCAAGTAGCTGATAACCACATCAGATATGATAGACTGCTGATACAATTGTATTTCTGTTATATTGACTGTCCTGTTGTATATATTTAAATGACTATAAACTGCACGCTACAAAGTAGATGGAGACGTAAAGATTTTTACTTGTGTATGTGAATGATGTAAGTAATTAAAGTCAATTCAATTCAATTCAATTCTATCTGTTCCTTTACTTTAAGCTCTCTGCCTCATCAGACAATACCAAATTCAGTTTCTACAAGCTGTCCTAAAAAAACCCATCTTGTAAACGTTACACAAATTCCTATTCTTATGGTCCACTGCCAGTCTGATTCCACCCCGCCCCAGCTGCTGCCTACTCACATAGTGAAGTCTCCTGTAACCTTGACTTTCTCACATCTTTTCTGCTTCCTGTTGTATTTTGGACCCCACATCCTGCCTACTATTTGAAGGCTGTATGCAACTCCCATAAGGTGGTATTACCTTTTGACGTACCTCATCTCTGCATGCAAAGATTCTCCATCTTCTGATCCTTTATCACTCCTTACTACTGATCTTTCATTTTTTGCTAATAGTGCATCTTTATTGCCCTTTCCCCCCCCTTATCCACCCAGCAATCTTTTTGATAGGATGTGAACTTGAATGTGTAATGCTCAACACGGATTCTCTTTCGGCCATATTGCCAAGATGACAATGACCTTGTGCCCTCCAATTTCAATCTGTCCTGCAAATTTAACTACCTTTTACATGTACTGTGCACAGTTAATTACAATAGCCTTAGCCCTGTGTTCATAGCCTTCCCCTGTGTTGCCTGAAGTTAGATTCCTAAACACCATTCTTTATTTTAATACTCTCCTTCAGTGAGATTAGTGCATGATTGTTGTAAATGGATGATTGAAGGCCCTGTGCTGAGCTTTAATTCAGTGACTACACAAAAATTAGCTGGAGAAACTTTATCAATATGAAAGTAGGATTATCTTGAACTCCATAATCTTATTGTGGAAATGATACTCAGCTTTATAATTATGCCTGCATATCTAAAGTACGAAGCTGAGAGCGGCTTCTTGGATTCTATTTTTTTTGCACTCCTTTGTTATGGATTTGGACTAGGCATAGCTGTTTCTTTTTGGGTGGGTCAGATAAACTGCACTGCCTCCTTCATCCACAAGTATACTTTGCTCACTCCAAGTTTCTTGCCATCTATAGTAAGAAATTCTAGTTATGACATTGAATCTGCCCTTTCTTTCACTGCCTTTCAGATCTAATTTAACTTTGAACAAAGCAGAATAGGGAGCAGGGTACTTTTTCAGAATAAGACCACCAGAAGGAATAGAGCAAAGTAAAAGAAACCACCACTGAGTGAAGATGAAGTTTTGCTGAGGCGAGAATGGTGGGGTGAGAAAACAGTCCTAAGAGTTGTGTGTGAGATGTTGGTTCTTCAAGATAACTGAATAACCACATTAATAGTCCTCTGAGTAAAATCACTAACGTGGTCAGGGCTGAATAATTAAGAATGACACACAGTATGACTTTTTCTGAAGGAAAAAGATGAGGTGAATAGAAACAGTTTTATAAGCATGCAGAATTAAAATTTGAGGTAATGTTTAAGGCTACATGCATTATTTCAAATTGCTGCCATTCTTTTTAAGAACTAAAATTCAGTAAACGAAATCCATTGCTATGATTCAGATTAGACTTGAGTACTTTGTAATTGTACTGAATAATAAGGATCCTTTTTGTTATAGGAGCTTATTTAAAATGATTATCTTAATGAGGTAGAAGATGAACTGTTTTGGAAACATTTTAAATTGATCAATGTGCATTCTAATTATGTTTGTAGGGAGTTTATGGACCAAAGTCCTATATTGCAACACAGGGTCCACTAGCAAATTCTGTCCTTGACTTTTGGAGGATGATCTGGGAATATAAAGTTGCAGTAAGTAGTCCCATTTTTCATAGTCTTACTGGTAACAACTTTGAATGGTGTGTGTGAAGTTGTTGGAAAAGATGCATGTACTTAATTGTTCTGGTTGTACCTCCTCACACTTTGCTTCCTGTGAGAACTCCCATTTCTTTCTCTCATTTATAGAGTCTTAAAGCTATACAACACAGAAAATAGCTCTTTCAGCCCAACTTATTCATGTCAACCTGAGCTAATTCTGTAGGGCTTTGTTTCGCCCATAGCCTAAATGTTTTGCATCTATATACCAATCCTGATTGTAACAGTCTCCAAGTCTCAATTGCTTCTTCTAGCAGTGTATTCCATTGACACAAAGTGGCTACCTCACCAGTAGCTATTATACCTTTAGACCTTGTTAATGTAAATATCTAATCAGCCAATCATGTGGCAGCAACTCGATGCATAAAACATTCAGAAATGGTCAAGAGGTTCAGACCAAACTTCAGAAAGGGGAAGAAATGTGATCTCAGTGACTTGGAACATGGAAAGATTGTTAGTTCCAGACAGGATGGTTTGAGTATCTTAGTAACTGCTGATCTCCTGAGTTTTCACACACAATAGCCTCTGGAATTTATGTAGAATGGTGCAAAAAAAAAACAAAAAAAAAATCATCCAGTGAGTGGCAGTTCCGTGGATGAAAATGCTTTGTTAATGAGAGAGGTCAGAAGAGAACTGGTTCTCGCTGACATGAAGGCAACGGTAACTCAAAACCACGAGGTACAACAGTGGTGTGGAGAAAGATGCCTCTGAATGCAGAACACTTTGAATCTCAAAGTGGATGGACTATAGCAGCAGATGACCACACTGGGTTCCAATCCTGTCATTAAGAACAGGAAATTGAGACTACAGTTGGCACAGGCTCACTAAAACTTGACAGTTGAAGAATGGAAGAGCGTCGCCTGGTCTGACAATCTCGATTTCTGCTGCAACATGCAGTTGATGGGGTCAGAATTGGGTGTAAACAACATGAATCTGTGGATCCAACCTGCCTTGGTGGTGACGTAATGGTGTGTGGAATGTTTTCTCTGTACACGTTAGGCCCCTTGATACCAATTGAGCATGGTTTAAATGCCACAGCTTACTGGAGTGCTTTTGTTGACCATGTGCATCTTTTTATGGCCACCATCTACCCATTTTCTAATGGCTACTTCCAGTAGGACAATACACCACGTCACAAAGCAGGCATCTCAAACTAGCTCCACAAACACAACAATGAGTTCAGTGTTCTCCAGTGGCCTCCACAGTCACCACACCTCAATCCAGTAATTACTTTTGGGATATACAGTTGACAAATCTGCAACAACTGCTTGATGCTTTCCTGTCAACATCAACTAGAATCTCCAAAGAATGTTGTCAGCATCTTGTTGCATCCATGTCATGAAGAATTCAGGCTGTTCTGTGGGCAAATGGGGGTCCTGTCCGTTACTAGAAAGTGTACCTAATAAAGTAGCCCCTGAGTGTATACACCACCCACTGTGTGACCCCTTGGGTCTCTTTCAAATCACTTCCCTTTCCTGTGGAAAAGAATGTGGCTATTAATCTTATTTGTGCCTCTCATGATCTTATAAACATCTTTGACTTCTCTCCTTTGTTTAATTTATTCAGGTGAGACTTCATGCACACTATTTCCCTGTCCACTGATGCTGCTTGAACTCCCAAGTACTGCCAGCATTTTGTGATGCTGAGTACAATCAAAATATTGCAAAAATTGTCTCGTATGCAGTCAGCTCAATTTTATTGCATGTTAGTTTATTTTGTGCTTTGCATTGGGAGATATGAAACAAGAGAATGACTTGTGCGATTTAACTTGTCTGAGTAACTGTTTTTGTACTTGGATGATAATGATTTTTTCGGAATTGTTTCTTATCGTCACCTATTCTGAAAGTGAAATTCTTGTATATTGTTCATCCAGATCAAATCATTACATGGCGCGTTGCAGTGGAATAAGATCAAACAATAACAGAATGCAGGTGGAAGTATAAAATCTTCAGAGACAGTGTAGGGCAGATAAACAATAAGGTGGCAGATTAATAAGATAGGTTGTGAGGTCAAGAATGCATCTTATCGTACTAGGGAACCAATCAATAGTCTTATAACAGCAGAACATAAGGTTGTTGATGAAACTGATAAGTTCATGAATTTGAGATCTTTATTTGAATGAGGAATATTTTGTGGAATTTAAAAAAAATTATAGCCTCCCTTTTAAATCTCAGGGGCTAAGAATAGGGTATTAGCTTGTACCTGCATTTAGTAAATGTCATTGTTGATGATCAGATTCTGAGTGGGATTTTAATTAATCATCTTGTTTATTATTAATGTTCAAATAACTGGTACAAAGTTCTAAGTGTAGTTACTTGCTCCATTACTATGGGGTTTGTTCTTGGACCCACTTGTTCATTTCAACTATGTCATTTGCTGGAAGATCTTGATGGGCAAATTCTTCAACCACGAACATTTAACTCAGTTCAGAAATCTGTAACAGTTTACAAGCAGTACTCAATAAATAGCTGTCCAGATCCCAGAAGTTTTTTGGAAACGTAAGTACGATGGAGAAATCAAGTGGTTTACTTTATTGTTCAAGGTATAGAATTGAAACAATCTGGCAAGGCTTTAAAGCAAAGTTGCAATGTTGGATAAGTTATACAGTTTCTTCAACAAGTGGAACGGCCTTCTGTATTGTAACCTTGGCCTGCCTTTTAAATAAATTATCAGATATTTTACTATTTTCTATTTCTAGATAATTATCATGGCTTGCCGTGAGTTTGAAATGGGAAGGGTAAGTTCTTCTGTCCAATTTCATTTGTGGCATTAAATCAGTTAATATATTAAAAATGTCTCTTCATAATTCTAGTTGCTTCTTCCACAGAAAAAATGTGAACGTTACTGGCCATTATATGGGGATGGTCCTCTCAATTTTGGAGACTTTCAGATTACTTGTGTGAGTATTTTGCTGACTTGAATCTAATGTTTTGGGGGGGGGGGGGGTGTGATCATAGTGTTACATTTGCTAATTGGACTACCAAAATCTTTTTCGGACAAGAGTCTGCTTTTCTTTGTTTCTATCCAGGTTAATCAATATAAAAAGAAGATTCATGTTAATTTTGCTGATCTGATATTCAGTGACATTGAGCTTTTCTGTTCCTCCTGCTTTAGTAGGTTGCTTCACATTTTGCTCCACCTGCTATCATTTACTTTAAATTCATGTAACTTGTACCCCATTTGGGCTCCAATTTCCTCACTTTTTCCTTGAGCAGTTCATCAAAAGTCTACAATGGTGAACAGCCGAGATTTTATGGTGATGCAGGATATGTTGTGAGCACATTACATGACATTTAACATCCATAACGTGCAGGCTTAAGATTGTCGGCCTATGATCAATGGTGAGTGTGGTTTAACTGTGTAGTTGTGGTGTAGGATGGATTTTAATCAATGATGCGGCAATTCCACTACATGCAATTCACTGCAGTATTTAAATAAGCTAATTGAATTTATCTTTATTTCAAAATCATTAATGTGTATCTTAAATGGGTTTATTGAGTGGGAAGTGGGTCTGTTATCATTTATTGGTCTGCCTATATTTTGATTGGTTAGAGATAGCTTGATCTCAGTGCATGTCTACACCGTAGTGTCGATCAGAAATTAGTTTTAATTTCTGTTGACTGTTTATTACTAAGTTTAACTGTACCTTAATGCATATTCAAAAGATTACGTATAGATGGACAAAAAGATCAGCATGGATGTGATAGGCCAAAGGGCCTGAGTTTTTAGAACCGAGTCTTGTGTTCTTTTTCAGGCTTTAAAAAAAAATTTATTCAGATACGGTCTATTTATTCTAGCCCTTTGAGCCATTCCGTTCAGCAGTTCAACTTAATCCTAGCCTAATCACAATGACCAATTAACCGACCAACCATATGGGGGTGGGGGGGGGGAGTAAACCAGGAGTAATGCTGTCACAGGAAGAATGTAACAACTCCCTACAGGCAGCAACGGGAATTTAACCCAGGTCACCGGTACTGTAAAGCATTGTGCTAACCACTATGCTACTGTGCCGCCCTACTTGGTGTTGTGGCGACCCATTTCCTAGCGTATCCGAACCGACTCACAATTAGATAGCCTATGGGGGTTTGCGAGCACAGAGCTTTGGAGCCTCTGCGCCATGGGGGTTTGCGAGCACAGAGCTTTGGAGCCTCTGGGCCATGGAGGGCCGGTTGACAGAGGCTTAAAAGTGAGGCTGAAGTTTTCAAATAAAGTTTTTTCCTTCGACTGCAGTTACCGACTCCGTGTCGTAATTTTAGCGCTGCGTGTAGCACACCGCTACAGTGTGACATTAATAAAAGCAAAGTGTTTCTTTGCAGTTGGACAAAATCTTGTGTGCACATGGTATAACAGTAGTATGGGAGATACATTTCTTAACTCTGACCAGAATTTTTCAAGTTCTAATATACTGATTTATTGAATGGATATCGTAATTTGTAAAGTGGGGGAGAAAAGCATTCCTGAAAGATGCCACTCTGTGAAAAGCACAACTGATTCACAGATTCCTTTCAAGGATACTACTGGCTATCAACATTGTTGATTCCTGTCTCAGATTGGATAGTTATTCATTCCCTCTGAATCAGCTGAACAAGTCATAGAATTGTAAACTAAATCAAAAGAATTGCTGCCGTATTATCTCAATTCAAGAAGTTAGTGACTTGTTGAACAGAATGGTCATTAACCTCATCAGAGTTGCCTAATTTCCAAGATTAAAAAATTGAGCAATAATTTATGCAATGTTTGCTGCTTCACTTTTATTACTATTATTACAGGACATAAAAGTCATAGCATAGAGACAGCATTCTCTTCAACTGGTTTGCAATGGCATTTAGTGTTCAAAATTCATCAATTTCTAATTATTCATCCCCTCGTTTTCATGATTCAAATTTGTCAAGTTCATGTATGTTAGGGCAGCACTGCGGCACAGCAGTTAGTGCGGTTGCCTCATAGCTCGGGGACCTGAGCTTGATTCTGACCTTGTTAGGATTTTGTACACATTGCTCAGGTGTTTTGGTTTCCTCCCACATCCCAAACACTTATTGGGGGGTTAGTTACTGTAGCTTAATTACAGAAAGAATCAAATGGGAAGGACATGTGAGACAGGATAAATTGCACAGATGCAGAGAAAGGAGAGAGGAATGAGATTAAAAGAATTGATCTTCTGGAAGCTGGCATAGGCATGATAAGGTATTCAAGTGGTGTAAAGTATCATTGTTTTAGTACTCTGCCTTGGTGCTGTAAATTGAAATTATAGCAATAGTGTTCAGCTCTATCAGAAGAGTGAAACCCAGTGAGTTCTTGCATTTATATAGGTGTTTGCAATTATAGAGTATTAACATAAATTAATTGGTCTTCATTGATAGATTTTTTCCCCCTTGTCCTTCCAGGAGGAGGAACAGGCAAGAAATGACTATTTCATAAGGACTCTATTAGTAGAATTTCAAAATGTGAGTATTCATGAGCTATAAGTAATAAATATACTTATACATAATGGATTGAAATTTGATTTTTACTATATTTGCATTTGATGGAAAATAATTGGTAATTATTGTTTAAAGTATCTAGAAACTTTAAAAAAGTGAATCTTTGGAAGACTGAAGTTTATTGTACTACTTCATGAATTTGTAATTGTAATTTAAATTGATATACACATTCACTGTACATGGGCACAATTGGTAGCTAGTTATTTCTATCCATAGTTACCTGCACCTAAATCACTCCGGTGTGGCATTGGTGAATTTGACAGTGTGATTACGGGGGTGTTTGTGCAGTGATGTGTGAGCAGAATGTACAGCAATGGGTTTAGCACAGAGCCCTGGGGCTGGGTGGGAGAGGTCACCCAATTGGTTGCAACATTACATGCTCCAGATGAAGTGTTGGTCCTGTACACTGGAATGGTATTACAAGATTATCAGTCATAATTTGCCTTTCAGCAATGAATCCATTGGTGTCAGTACATTCACCAAATACCAATCTGGCCATTTTCCAGTGCAATTATTAATTTTGCTCCTTTTGCTTTTAAATCTGTGCTTGCTGCTTCTCATTTCACAGGTTTTTTTGATTGAAAATCTTCCCTAATTTGGATATCTGATTGCTTTTAAACCTAATTCCTGGTGATAAAGGCATGGGTTTTAATTTGTCAGTACCACATAATTAACATTCTCTGTTTATTTTGGTTCTACAAAGAAAGTAACCACTCTTTCTTATCTCAGCATAATGAGAAAGCAAATAATGTATACAGAATTACTCTTTTGGGTATATTTTTGTGGTGTTTATTATCCATACACCTCTCTTCCTCTTAATCCAAGCTTCTGTTTCTTTGGCAATGAGCAGCTGATGACTATAGTTGGGTATTAGCATTTCTTGAATGCATTACCTTACCATAATTATTTAGTGTTTTTCTGCCAAAATACATGTTTGATTATGTAATTGTTAAAGCCCTTTGAATGTGCAAGTGCCTTAAACAGTTTGCTCTACTGTGGCCCAGTTCAAAAACTCGTGTTTAATGAAACAGCTGTACTCACTTTTCCACTTTTTTTTCTCAATTCCAAAATCCCTCATTTTCTGTTCCTTATTTGAAATTGGTTACTTTTGTCAGTCCCTCGGTTGCAGTACTTGGAAATTCTTAACACAATTCTACATTACATATGCTCTCTCATCCATATCGTTTGCATGGAGGATCCAGTGAGGTTTTGTTTCTACTGAAGTTGGACAAGTTGTGTGTAGATAGCCAGAAACATGTTTAGAAGCAGCGCAAAGTTAATGCCTAAACTCTCTTAGGCATCAGACTTGAAGATGGCATCCCTTAAATGTCAGTTAAAATCAATACCTGTACTCGGCTGGAAGCCGAAGAAGAGTTTTTTGTCAAATATGCTGGCAAAGCACTAGATCCTTTTAGCACAATATTAATTTTGTAGAAGCTGACAGTATATAATTGGTTAATACTTTCCCTTCATTGGTTAACCTTCATTTTGCTTGTTACATTCAAAACTTTTGGTGAATTTTTAGAAAATAAAGCCATTTAATCTTTTTTTTTAATGTACAGGAATCTCGTAGAATCTATCAGTTTCATTATGTCAACTGGCCTGATCATGATGTACCTTCCTCATTCGATTCAATTTTGGACATGATCAGTTTGATGCGTGAATATCAAGAGCATGAGGATGTCCCTATTTGTATCCATTGCAGGTATGGAGGAAAACCTCTCTTCGTTGGCTTCCTCATCACTCAAACTGTACAGAGATAAGTTTGAATGTTGTACCATTGTTTCGTACTAGTTACCTTTGCTCCTTTTGATGTTTGGATATGAGGCAGTAAATACCAGAATATGATGCTGTTTGTTGACTGGAATTTTTTTTCCATTGGGTCCAATCACCAGTACAAGATGCTGACTGTTCCCCTTTTTTTTTCCAAATTGCTGCCTTCAGACCTGGAAAGCCAATTTTTTTTCTTCTGATATTTCAAATCATTCAAAGGTTATTTAAATGTACAGTTAAACAAAAAAAGTTTCACTGAAAAAAACTTACATTTCGGAACGAGGATTTTCTGCATCTGTTTTTAGTTAAAAATTTGCTCATTGACTTCAGTGAATGAAATTTTTAAAAATAAACACTAGCAGATACTCAAACTAAAATACTTTTATTTTGCTTTATTTGTCAAATTATTTTAACTAGATTTTTGAGTAAGTAAACTTTTTGTCATTGTTTCAATCAAGGAATGCCAATCTACCTTTTGGAAATCTGAAAACTTCCTCAGATCATTGACAGAAAAGCTAAGTTTACAAATGTTTATTAAGAACATTTCAAAAATGTTCATAGATCTACAAATGTAATTACATGTGAACATTTAAAAGGAAGTTAATCTACAACTGGCTCTGAGAATGCCTGAAGTAAAATGATGAGTCTTTAGAAACAAGACATAAAAAGCCAAAAGGACTTGGCTTCAAATAATTATGGGCATTACAAGCTATGTTAAGTGCGCAATATTTGAAGAGAAAAATTGGCCTTGGCACTTCTGAACTGGAGGAGGTGATTCATGTATGCATCTGAAGAACTTCTGATAAACCTTGATGAAAAAGCTTTCTCGCATTTATTAAGTAGAATGAGATGGACTATGAAATCATAGCTATAACTCAAATGATGTTCAATGGGGAGGAAATTGGAGGATAATTCATTCTTTAAAAAATCTGTGAAGGTGTATCAACATGTGCTTATAATGGTTTGCTCAGCTGGTTGATTGATTATCTTCACAAAGTTATTGGGGTGGGGAAAGGTAAATAAGAATAAATGATCCATAAATTATGGGGAAGATAAAATGTATGCATTCTTAACTTTACAGTAGGGTAGGACTGGCTATATGGAAAAAATATTAATGTTCCTTTTGAATGATTTGTCATTACATGTAATGTCCTTTATACATGCACACATGGGGACATGAACTCTACTTTGTATCTTGTAAATTGTACTTAAATATTTAATACCCGGGGCTGACTGGAACAGAATTATTGTAACAATTAGGGAAGGTTCAGTATTTCTTGGGGTTTGTTGATGTCGCATATCAAAGTATATTTTCAAGATTCCACCATGAAGTTGGGATAGTTCTTTCTTAATCATAAATTTGTTGTTTGCCTTTGCTTGTTCCATGCTGTTTCTTGCAGCATGACGTAAGGTAGTTTCCCACCTGAACCTGCCCTGCCTTGTATTGCTGAGACACAGCATAAGCATGACTTGTAGAATTTACTGACTGAAAGGATATTGTCAACCAGCTCTCTGATCCTCGACTGTCCTACTATTGGATGCATCCTCTCTACATCTATTCTACATAGGCCTTTGAATATTCGGTAGGTTTCAGTGAGATCCCTCCTTGTTCTTTTAAACACCTGCGAGTACAAACCCAAAGCCTTCAAACACTCCTCCTAAGTTGACTGTTTTATTCCTGGGAATATTTTCGTAAACTTCTTCTGGATCCTCTCCAATGCCAACAAATGTTTCCTTGGATATGGGGCACTAAACTGCTCACAGTACTTGAAATGTGGTCTGATCAGTGCCTTGTAAACTCCCTGCATTACATCCTTACTTCTGTATTCTAGTCCTATGGAAATGAATGCTAATATTGGACTTCCTTACTGTCAACTCAGCTTGCAGGTTAACCTTAAAGTAATCCTGTACTAGGATTCCAAAGTTCCTTTGCACCTCTGGTTTTTGAATTTGATCCCTATTTAGGAGATTGTCTTTGCTTTTACTCCTTCTACAAAATGCAGTCAGACGCTTCCTTACAATATATTCCACTTGCCACTACTTTGCCATTTCTTCTAATATGTCTAAGTCCTACAGACTCCTTGTTTCATCAATACAACCTGCTCCTCCGGCTACTTTTGTATCATCCGCAAACATGTCCACAAAGCCATAAATCCTGCCATCCAAATCATTAACATGTAATGTGAAAATTAGTGGACCCAACACCAACTCCTACAGGACACCACTAGCCACCATAGCCAAATGGAAAAGATTTATTCCCTCTCTTTGCCTTCTGCTAGCAGCCAGTCTTGTGTCCATGCTGGTATCTTTGTGGTAATACTATGGGCTCTTGTTTAGCAGCATCTTGTCTGCTAAAAAGTCTTCTGAAAATCTAAGTAAACAACAACCGCTGACTCTCTGGTCTATCCTGGTTATTATTTCCTGAAAGAATTCCAACAGATTTGTTGGGCAAGATTTTCTCTTAAGGAAACCATGCTGACTTAAGCTTATGTTTTCATGTGCCTCCAAGTACCCTGAAACCTCATCCTTGATAATAAACTTAACATCTTGCTAACCACTGAAGTCAGGCTAACTGGCCTATAACTTTCTGTCTTTTGTTTCTCTCCCTTCTTAAAGTTTTTTTTTGGGAAGTTTTCTTCTAGTGCCTCCAGACTTTTTCAGAACCCTTGGGTGTAGTTCATCTGGTCCAGGTGATTTATCTAGTTTCAGACCTTTCAGCTTCCAAGAACCTTTTCCGTAGAAGTAGCAACTACACTTCTGTCCCCTGACACTCAAACTTCTAGCATGCTGCTGGTGTCCTCCACAGTGAAATACTACTCCCAGTCTCATTGTCTTTAATTTTGCACATCAGTTTAAATCAGGCTTTTATCTGAAGCCTTTTGAAACTATAAATCATATCTACTGATTTCCCCTTATCTATTCTACCAGATATGTCCTGAAGTATTTGTATAAGTTTGTCTAGCAGTATTCCCCTTTTATAACTTCTTGCAGACTTTGTCTAAATCTGCTGGTATTTTTCAGAGTCTGTTTGCCCATCCTTTTATAATAGACTGTATCATGTTCTGTAATCTATTCCTTTCATCCACAACTTTTTTTAACTTCCCACTCTTTCAGTCAAATGTCTCTGAAATCTAAACTCATTCCGCTCCTTCTTCCCCCCCCCCCCCCCCAACTATCTCTCAAGCTTACATTTTCATGTTGTTCTATTTCCATGAGTTTGAAGCTTCTACCTCAGGATGATTGGGTGATAGTATAGAAAAAGCTGTTCAAAAACCTCACATCCTTGAATTTTTAAAATACCATGATGGGAAATTAAACACAATTACAATTATCAGTTGACTAGAAAGTACTGTTATATATTATATGTGGCAGTTGTCCTTCGTCCGATTGATGACAGAATATTTGCGTGGGACAGATTTTAAAGTGGAAAAGCTATTGCACTGGGGCATTAAAATTTTATCAACCAACGAAGTCTTGAGTCTGTATGAACAAGGGTCACAAACTGGGGTCTTCCTTGGTTTCAATGGATGACCAACAGTGTCTTGTAATGCCTTTTGCTGATCATGGAGGGTTGCAGTACTACCTTCCTGGCCATTGGATCTCACTGTAGGTCTCATTCTCCCAGTCCACAGGAGCTGACTTCACATGCCAGGACAGGCATGTCCTTATAATTTTTTAAAATTATGTATTTTATATGCTTCCTATAAACTTAATACTAAATTTGTTGCTGGGATTTAAAGGGAAGGGAGAAAGAGTGGCAATTGATGAAGAAACAATAAGTAGTTCAACTATATGAAGCTGTTGATAAAATACAAATAGGTTAAAGAAGGGTTGATGGAGCAGAATTTTTATTTATTGATTGATATACAGGGTGAATAAGCTCTTCTGGCCCTTGAAGCTACGCAGCCTAGCCATCCCCCAATTTTATCCTAACCTAATGACAGGACAGTTTACAATGACCAATTAACCTGCTAACCAGTGTGTCTTTGGACCAAGAGGGGAAACTGGAGCACCCAGAGGATACCCATGTGGTCACTGAGAGAACATATAAACACCTTACAGGCAACAGCAGAAATTGAACCCCAGTTGCCTGTACTGTAAAGCATTGTACAAACGTTTGTACTAACCACTACTCTACAATGTTGCATATGTGTTTTTACCATGTTAACTCTTCCTATGTAATTTGAAGGTAATAGAATATTTTAAAGGCTTATTGTGTAGGCAGACAATCTTTTAAGACATAAGTTTGCATTGAGGTTAAACCCAGGATTTATAGAATTTGAAATCCGTAAGCTTAGTGACCCAATAAATTTAAACTGTAGGAGATTATTTAACAGATTAAATCTGTAATGCAACATTGAAGTTTCATTCTTTGAAGTTAAAGCAGTTCCTGTACATTGGTAATGGAGATAATGCTGATGTAAAAGGCAGTGGTCTCACCAGTTTATGGAAGCTGACTGAACTGAGTCATTTCCTGAAATGCTGTTTTCTCCCACAGTGCTGGATGTGGTAGAACTGGAGCCATATGTGCAATTGATTATACCTGGAATTTACTAAAAGCTGGGGTGAGTCATCTCTTTTACAACTTTCCTCTTAAAGATAGGAAACTAATTACTCTCCTGGGAGTAGAAAATAGAGAACACTGAACTATTTTCAGATTGAGGTAGGTCTCTAACATTCTGATGTTTAAGCTTAGTGCCTTCTGCAAAATATTAATCTGCTTATTGACATAGCACTTCCATAAAGTACCTTCAGGGAGCTATTCAAAATTTTATTTAGTGTGAATCCAACAGTGTTAGATACCTCTTAATATGCAAATATTAACAAGTTTTAAATTAATATATTATGGCAATATTTATTCTAGCTTTTTTAAATAAATCCTAATTGTTACGATTCTACACAGCTCTTAAATGTCCTTTGGTTGGGGTTGGGTGTAACAATGTAAGGAAATTGCTAATCTGGTTAAGTAAAGGCACACTTTTTTGGCAACGGATAGCAAGTTAGATCCTTCTACTAATGATTAACGTAGACAGCTCTTTACCTGGAAGTAATTAAGTTTGTTTTTAGTATCTAAGGAAGCAAATAAATTCTTTCTAATTAATGTGTGATTATGCTCGTAATTGGGGGAAAAAACCATACAGTCGCAGCTGTCTGGAGAAGGGGCTTGGATAATAAAACAAGCTTGGATCTACTTAAACATATCTCAGCAAGATATTACTTAGATTAATTGGAGTGATGTACTTTACAATCTTGAAAATGCAGTTATAAATTATTGAAGCATTATTGCTTTCAATGTCAATTTTTCTTTAATATTCATGTGAAGTGTTTTGGACTTTTTACTAGAACAAACCTAAGTTTTATTAATAAAGGTATTAATTGAATTACAGTTTGCGGGCATTTATTTTTCCTGTTTTTATTGCATCAATTATCTGTTAATACTGAAATTATGCATATGAATTTTAATTATGTTGATTTTAGTTCTCATTTGTGCAAAATGTGTTCTCTCCTAGAAAATACCTGAAGAATTCAGTGTGTTTAATTTGATACAAGAAATGAGAACACAAAGGCATTCTGCAGTCCAAACAAAAGTGTGTACACGTCATACTTATTTTTTCGCTGTTTATCCCTTGTTCCCTGAACCACCTTAGGTTGTTTATCATTTGGTTTCCAGTTGAATCTAATCTGCCATTACAATTTTAAATGCAATAAAAGTGGAAATACATTTGTAGAAGTGGTCAGGTACAAGGAAATTTTGAGTTGTTTGGCAATCTGGGCCTAGTTTTGCTGACATTAAATTTATTTAAAATTAGTTCAAAATAATACCGTGAACTTTCTGAATCTGCTAGTCATAAATTGTATTTATTCTTGAGGCTTCTGTGGTTTAAGGTTTACATCACCTAATGATTTCTTTTAGTTAACAGGCTTGAATTAAAGTTTAACTTGGCTGAATTCTGCAAGTAAGCAATCTGCCCTTCATTTTGAAGAAGTGGCCTTGCCATGAAATTTATTTTTAGTAGAGCATTATAATATTTGGCAGTTTCCTTAATAAGGGTAAAAGAGGTGCTTGCTTGACAACACTACAGCAAGGCCCAAATGAGTCAGAAGATTCAACTCCAGATAATTTGGCACAATGTCACAGTTAATTCCCGAGTGTCATTTAAAGGATGTTCTGTAGTGTCAGTGCAACTGTATTTTAGCTGGGGCCTTTTTGTTGTGCATCCTTGATTGGACATAAGATTGTTTCATGCTATTTGAAAGAAGAATGTGTGAGTTCTTTGGTTCATCATATCTAACTGATGATCATATTCACATTATTGTTTGTGTAATGATACTGCATTCAAAAGCTGCCTCTTTTTGTAATTACAACAGTGACTATGTTTATAAAATTGTAAGATGGTAACAAATCATAATGGCGTTAAGATTTTCAATCCCTTGTGCCTGCTATTCAGTAAGATCATGCAGATCTTCTACCTCAAAAGCGCTTTCCAGCTATAAACATATCTCTTGATTCCTTTTAATACAAATGTTTTTTATTACTCCTGAGTACACTTAGTGATTGAGCCTCCATCTTCCTCATGGCAAGTTAGAAAAAAATGTTTATTTACTATTTTCACAAATTTCATGGGAGTATATTTTATCTCAAAATTTTCAGGTACTGATTTCTGAATCCTCAGGACAAATTTCTGTTGCCCAAAAGCCCAAGCATAGTTATAACTGTAGAATAATATATTAAATTGGTAAGCGTCTTGGTGTTTTGAGACCTGATTGGCGTAATTATGGTTTTAAATTTATTTGGCCTTCACATGATCCTGTAATGATCATTTTCTTGGTATGCATATGTTAGTTAAACATGTTCCAGGATATTTTGCAAGATACATTCCATTTTCTCAGACTTCATGGTAAATTTTTGAATTTAGTTATCAAGGAGTGCCTATTGTTTTTCAGGAGCAATATGAGCTTGTTCACCGTGCAATAGCTCAACTATTTGAAAAAGAATTGCAGAGGAGTCACTGTGCTCAAAGGCTATCTGATACGGTATGTTCAGTCTTTAGAAACATCACTTGATAGAAAGTAATTTCATTTTCATTCCTTGCAGCATGTGATTAATCTCTTTTGTTATGGTTTGGGAGTTACTTTCAGCTGGTCTGTTACCGTTATAATTATTGTTTAAAGCACACCAGATTAACTTTTTTCCCCAGAAGTTATGTAACTTTTATGTGAATTTATGTCATATAGTTGTGAATGGTAGAGACAAATGGGTATCATTTCACCAGTTGGAAAAAATATTGAGATTGTTCATTTAAAAAAAAAGTTTTAAAGGAGTTCAATCCTAAAGTCTCCTTTTCTAGAAAAAGAAAGAAATGCTGTATTGCATGCAGATGGCTATTTGCTATTTTCCGGAAAGCCTGCTTCCTTTTGTTCATTGAAATGTGGTCACTTACAGTACCTGTGACTTTGACATAATGCGCTTTTTTTTAAAGTAGTGAACCATGAGTAATCAAACATCTGGGAAAAGCAATTCAGTAACAGGAAATTTGGCCAGCTCTTAACAGCATTCATGCTTTTTTTTTTGGGTGCTCGCTTTTAGATGCAAAATTATTTTACCAACTATCCAAAACAGTTTCTTGTTAATGTGTATTATGGTTGCAGGCAGGATATCTGGGCATTAATGAACTTTCACATCAGTGTAGAGTTGTGCAGACACACAAAGAATAATACAGTGCAGCTTGGATGACCAACATAAATATTTATGCTGTACATTGGAGAAATTGTAATTTAATGCAGTTAATGATTGTATATCAAAAATGGCATTTAACATTGAATTATTAAGCACAGAAGTAGGTCTATTATTAATTTAACTGACATACCTGAAATTATAGCTGGAAGTGGCTACGTGATCTCTAGCAATAATTACTTATTATTGAGATAACAAAATATTGCTCTTAGCAAACTATGATGCAGCCAGATGTGTACTTGTTGCAATTACATACTGCAGTTTAAAAACTGTAGCTAACAATTCAGTGTCTTATAACTATTCAATTTAATGAATGAAAAGGAATGGTAGAAGGGTTCTGTATGTTGTAACTTATGAGTACGTTCATTTTTTAAAAGGGGCTGCAAAAGCAATATTGTCAAACACAAAGTAACTGGTGCAGCAGGTTGATAAAATGGTATAGTTTGATTTTGGGCACTATAACCAAATACCTTTGAATATTTGCAGTATTTAACCTTTTTAGTGTATAATTACCTTTAACCACTTGCACAACTAAGTTATGCATTATACAATTGTTTTATGCTGTGATGGTTGGAAGTTTGGAATTTACTGAGCATTTTTAGAGTTCATAATTTAATGAACTAATTCTTGGCTGTATTCAGATTACAAAGCATATAATATATGAAATGGTTCAGCCGTTGCCCACACCATAACACCTAGATAGCTATTACTTTTATGGATTAGTGACATAATAACTTTATCTTCAAAGAACAGAATAATCACGTTTTGGTTGGGAACAAGCTCTGCAGAGGAAAAATTCCCACTTCAATTTTAAAAGCATTCATCTGAATTTGCAGAGTAGGGAGTGTTTGTACAGAAGTTCTCCATCTGTCCATCCTGAATGTATTTTCGCTTTGTTTAGTGCCAAAGTTCTATTGTTTTTTTGGAGTCATCTCCTTATCTATTTGCATTAGTACTGTGGCAAGCATTTGGTCCTAACTCAACAACAGTTTTTATTGTGATAAACACAAAACAGACCGGGCACCATGACCCAGAGCGTGAACCCAAACAGTCTCCCACAGACGGGGGAGGTGACCGTCGCACATCCCAGTTACAGTTAGGATGACCCTCAAATACACAAGAAAATAACTGTATAACCCAAGCTAAAATGTAACAGTAAATGAACTGGAACTTCCCACCATAATCCCACAAAAGCATTTTAACAATAAACAGTATTGGTCATTAGAAATGCAGAGGCAGGCTGTCGACTAATACCACTCCCCAACCCCCCCCCCCCCCCCCCCCCCCCCAGAGCAGCACAGTACTTTCTCTTCTGTTCTTATTTACCAGGCTCAGGTGTGAACTTTGAACATTATTCCTTTTCCATTGCAGGCTTTGTGTTAATGCACTGTTTGTGTTCTCCTTGAAATAAATATCAATGCTTGCTTTTTAAGATCTTTGTTAGTTAAACTTTTTTGCCTTTATAATAGGATGATAACAGTTCTAAAAGAACGACTACTTCCTCAGTTCCTGCAACTTCGGATTCACCACCACCCAAGCCACCACGAGTACGAAGGTAATTTGTTTATTTGAAGTTTTACATAACTATAGAGTCAGGTACTATTTGTCCTGGATAGTGATAACCACAGCACAGAATTTACTGAATTAGATTTGAGTGATAATAAACTGAGTCAAAGAGCATGGAAACTACTATTACTAAATTGCCAAGAAAAGTCTCAACTATCATAAACAACATACAAAATGCTGGAGGAGCTCAGCTGCTGTGGAGAGAAATAAATGATTGATTATTTTTGTGGCTATCAATCATTAAGTGAAACGGTATTTAGTTTTCTTTCCATTTTCATGTTTATCATTTGTGTATTAGTGTGTTTACCTTGCTTTTCTATACAATTTTTATGGTTTGGCTTCAGGTTGTGTCTGATTTCTGTTCATGTTATGAGAATTTCGCTCCTTGGAAATATCAAATAGTTTGTTTAATGGAAAGCTTGTCTATAACTTCAAACTCTAAATATATGGTATTCCTGTATTATTAATGAGTTACCCCAGCTGATTTTGCATAGTAACTCATGCTTTAGTTTATAGAAATTAATTATATTTGCTGGCTTCTAAGCATAAGAAGTGTCAATTCATAAAATAACTTTGGTTTGGCTTGGTTTAGTTCTGTTGGAATGCATTTTAGAAAACAAAATTAGAATCATAGATCATTACAGCACAGTAACACGCCTAATTTGCCAAGTCCCATCGAACTGCCCTGGGCCTTACCCCTGCATACCCCTTCCATTCATGTACCTGTCAATTGCTCTTAAATGTTGAAATTGACCCTGAATCCACCATTTCCACTGACAGTTCGTTCCACGCTCTCACCACCCGCTGAGTGAAGTTTTCTGGAGTGTTTCCTTTAAACATTTTGCCTTTCACCTTCAACCCATGACTTCTAGTTGTAGACTCACCTAGCCTTAGTGGAAAAAGCCTACTTGCATTTACCCTGTCTATACCCCTCATAATTTTATATACCTCTGTTAAATCTTCCCTCAATCTGCTATATTCTAGGGAATAGAGTCCTAACTTATTCAATCTTTTCCTATAATTGAGGTCCTTAAGTCCCGGCAACATCCTTCTAAATATTCTCTGCACTCTTACAATCTTATTTACATCTTTCATGTAGTTAGGTGACCAAAACTAGACACAATATTCCAAATCGGGCCTCACCAACATCTCGTACAATTTCAACATAACGTCCCAACTCTTGTACTAAGTACATTGATTTATGAAGGCCGATATGCCAAAAGCTTTCTTTACGACCCTATCTACCTGTGACGCCACTTTAAAGGAGTTGTGGATCTGTATTTCCAGATCCCTCTTCTACCGCATTCCTCAGTGCCCTCCACTCACTATGTAAGACTTGCCCTGCTTGGTCATCCCAAGGTGCAACACTTCACACTTGTCTGCATTTGCCGTTTTTCAGCTCATTTTTCCAGCTGAGCCAGATCCCATTATAAGCTTTCATAGTCTTCCTTGCTGTTGACTGTACCCTTAACCTTTGTGCCATCTGCAGATTCTGATCAAGTTTACCACATTATCACAAACAAGAGAACATCTGCAGATGCTGGAAATCCAAGCAACACACACGAAGTGCTGGAGGAACTCAGCAGGCCTCTTTTACATAGATGCTGCTTGGCCTGCTGAGTTTCTCCAGCATTTTGTGTTACCACATTATCATCCAGATTGTTGACATAGATGACAAATATCAATGGACCCAGCTCCAATCCCTGCAGGACTGCACTAGTCACAGGCCTCCAATCAGAGATGCAACCATCTACAATCACTCTCTGGCTTCTTTCATGAAGCCAATGTTGAATCCAATTTACTACCTCATCTTGAATGGCAAGTGACTGAATATTCTTGACCAACCTCCTATCAGGATATTGTCAAAGGCCTTCCTAAAGTCCATTTAGACAACATTCATTGCCTTACCTTTTATTAGCATTCCTGGTAACTTCCTCAAAAAGATTCTATAAGATTGGTTAGACACAACTTGCCACATGTAAAGCCATGTTGACTCTCCCTAATCAGTTCTTGTCTATCCAAATACTTAAATATCGGGTTCCTTAGAATACCTTCCAGTAACTTTCCCACTACTGATGTCAGGCTTACTGGTCTATAATTTCCTGGCTTATTCTTAGAGCCTTTCTTAAACAACGGAGCAATATTAGCTATCCTCTAGCACCTCACCTGTGGCTAAGGATGTTTTAAGTATCCAAAGGAACACATTGTCAGGCCCTGGGGACTTATCCACCCCAGTTTGCTTCAACAGCAAACACCAGCTGCTCTGTAATCTGTATAGGGTCCATGACCTCACTGCTACATTGCCTCACATCTATAGACTCTGTTTTCCGAGTAAATACAGATGCTAGAGAGCCATTTAAGATCTCTCCCATCTTTTTCGGCTCCATGGGTAGATTTCCACTCTCATCTTCAAGATGACTAATTTTGTCCCTTGCTCTCCTTTTTGTTAATGTATCTGGAGAAACCCTTGGCATTCTCTTTCACCTTATCTGCTAAAGCAACCTCTTGTCGTCTTTTTGCCCTCCTGGTTTATTTCTCAAGTGTTCTCTTACATTTCTTATACCTCATTTGTTTCTACCTGTCTATACCTGCTACGCATCTTGTTTTTCTTAATTAGGGCCTCAATATCTATCGAAAAACAAGGTTCCCTAAACCTATTATCCTTGCCTTTTTATTCTGACAGGACCATACAAACTCTGTACTCTCAATTTCACTTCTAAATGCCTCCCAATTACCAAGTATACCTTTGCCAGAAAACAACCTGCCCCAATCCACTCTTGTCCAACAGTTTTTTGATACCATCAAAGTTTGCTTTTCTCCAATTTAGAAGCTCAACCAGAGGACCAGACCTATCCTTCTCCATAATCACCTTGAAACAAATGGCATTATGATCAACAGATGCAAAGTATTCCCCTACACAAACTTGGACCATAAATTTTGCCGTGGGTTAATTGTGGATTGGGACAGGTTGTTTTCTGGCAAATATGTGATTGGGAGACCTTTAAAAGTAAAATTTTGAGATTAGAGTTCTGTCACATTCCCTAATAAGGAGATCTAGTTTTAGATAGATTTAGAAAATTGATGCTTTGAATTGGTAATTTCCATTTAAAATAAATATAGTGATCTTTGTCTTCTGCATTAGTGTTTGAAGATCAGCTGAACATTATTTGGTTTGCTTTGGTTATGGGAATAAATTCTGATCTCTTTTCATTTTAGCGTTTTTTTTCTCTTTCTAATTTAGTCTTGAACCAACTTATATCACAAAGCTGCTGTGTATATGAATACTTAAGAGTTCAATTTTCCCTCATCTGCTGAAATCATCTAGATTGACTGAAGATGATAGGTTGATTGCTTGATAAACTAAAATCACAACCACTTCTATTTAATTAAAAATTAACTGGGGGACAAAATAAACGTGAGAAATTTTGCAGATGCTGGAAATCCAAAGTAACGTACAAAATGCTGGAGAAACAAGTTAGGCAGATTCAATGGAAGTGAACAAACAGTCCATGTTTTGGGCTGAGGACCATCCACAGGACTGGAAAGGAAGGTGGGGAGAAGGGAAGGAGGATAGCTAGTTAGTGATGGGTGAAGCCATGTGGATAGGAAAGATGAGGGCTGGTGGTGAAGGAATCTCATAGAAGAGGTGAGTGGACCATGGGTGAAAGGGAAGGAGGAGGTGATGGGCAGATAAGAGGCCAGAGTGGGGGAAAAGGAGAGTGGAAATCCTTATATAAAAGGGCATCTGAATCTGTGCTACCCAGAGGGTATATAAGATGTTGCTCCTCCACCATGAGAGAGACTTCAACATGGCAAAGGAGGGAAGCCATGGGCTGACCTTTTGAAACGGGAATTGGAATTAGTATGTCTGGCCACTGGAAAGTTTCACTTTTGAGATCATAGAGAGAACAATCCCTGAGAAAAGCAGGAGGGAGGATCCCTTTAGAGACAGGAAGTTACGGAGAATGATCTGTTGGATGTGGAGGCTCAAGGGGTGATGGGTAAGGATAGGAGGGATTCTATCAATGTTAAGACAGCGGGAAGATAGCGTGAGCGTGGATTTTTTGGGAAATGGAGGAGATGTGGGTGAGGGTAGTGTTGATGGTGGAGAAAGTGAAACCCTATTCTTTGAAGGAGGACGACATCTCTGATGTCCTGGAAAGAAAAGCTGCATTCTGGGAACAGATGTGGTTAAGATGAAGAAGAAAACAGATGTTGGGGAAAAATATTAACTTAAGTATTTTTTAAACATCAGCGTAATTCAAAAAGCATTCATCCCAAAAGATTAAATTGAAAGACACTGCTCACACTTTTCTAAGTTTTGAAAACAAGTGACCTTTGCATTACAGAGGGCTGTTCCTAGAAAACAGTCTGTATCACTATTTTCCGTAACAGTAAGTAGTATTATCGATACAAAATTACAAAAATAATTATTCTTTACTTCACACAAAAATCTGTGATTTCTGTAGTGATCTGTGAATTTTGTAAGGGTGAATTTCCATAACACAAAGACCATAATATTTTGGTGGTGGGGGGAGGTAGTTTGTCAAAAAGGGTTTCCATAAGGTGAAATTGCAAGCTTTGAGCACAATTATATTTCATAATATTTTGCTGGAAGTCAATTGGATATCTGGCAAAAAGATGTAATTATTTACATTTTCACGATTGAGTATGCAATTTGATCGTGAACATGGAAGGTTATTTCTGTTGGGTCTATTATGGTTGAAAATCTATTTTTATTTTGTGTGCACCTGCTTTGCTGTTGCAGAGAAATTGAAAATTGTGTGTCAGTGCAGCAAGAGGCTTGTATGGAAATGAGTAAATAGTTCACATTTTGGGCCAAGATGAGTCCTGAAGAAGGGTCTCAGCCCAAAACATTAGCTGTTTACTCTTTTTCATAGCCTGCTGAGTTCCACCAGCATTTTGTCTTTTGTTCTTAGACATTTAAAAGATTGGCAGAAAATCAACGAGGTAATTGCCAAACACATTAAGAAGTGCAACTAATTCACCGGCTCAGAGGCCACATCCTGCATCAGGCTGGCTTCTTATGACCCATGGGTTGCTTGATCTAATCTACCTGAGTAAGCTGTCCCTGTTCATTGCTACACCCTCAGCTTTTGCCTGCTGTGAAACGTTGCTTCCAGAGCTTGCTCCTTTTCAGGGATGCGTGTGGGCTTGCCTTTCTAGGTTAGGTGTAAATGCTAAGTCCTGATCCAAGAAGCGTTTTGATAGGTAATCAAGACTTTCTGGTTGTCAGGATGTTTAGAAGAAGTTGGATGTTAGAAATTAACAGTATTTATTTAAAAAAAAACAGGCTCCTAGAAATATTGATAAATGGTTGTATTAAATGATTTAAAATAAATATATTAGTTAATTAAATACAGTCATTTAACTAATGAAAATGTAAACTGAAAACTTGGCATGTTCTAGCCCATTGAAATAAACGGTATTGCTAAATTTATAGCAGATTAACTATAGCCAGGAAGCAGCAAAAGGTTCATAAATCCTTCTTCATTGGTGCATGGTTGGAATAAGTTTCTAGGAATTTTCTGGAAGTTTGAGTTTGATCGCACAAGTAGAAATGAGTAGGACTGTCACTCCACCCTCACTTGCAGAAGGAAGTGTCTACTACTGTACACTACCACTTCAGCAGCTGTAAGTAAGTAGTTGGTACCTTTAGTGGCATATTGATTTTAATTTCAGTAAACAGTCTGCCATTTACTATGTAACAAATTGCCTTTCAGTATAATATTGGTATTTACTTTTACTGTGTTTGCTTTTTGTTTAAATTTAAAATTTATTTGTTGTCTTTTTAAGTGGTGCTACTGCCTAACCCATTCCTATGTTTTTCTCTGTGTTCCTCCTCTCTTCTTGACCAATAATTCCTTTAGTTGCCTGGTAGAAGGAGATGCGAAAGAAGAAATCTTGCAGCCTCCAGAGCCCCAGCCTGTCCCGCCCATCCTCACTCCTTCTCCACCCTCTGCTTATCCAGCTGTTACTACTGTGTGGCAGGATAATGACCGATACCATCCCAAGCCAGTTGTGCACTCGTATACACCACCACTACCCACAGACCTCAATGAAAACTACAACAAACCTGGAAATACCTTCAAGCAAATTGAAAACTCTGCTGCACACATTGAACCTATAGAGAAAAAGCTAGAAAGAAAACTTAGTATTGAAATAAAGAAGATACCACTCCAGGAAGGACCTAAAAGCTTTGAAGTATCCCCACCTGATACCAACAGTGCTCTTAATAGATTGCCATCGAATAAAGTGAAACCCACTTCAGCAGCTGAGATGGAACAAACAAGTAAATCAGCTGAAGCTAGCTCTGGACAAATTTCAGCAAATTCAGAAATCCTGCAACACTCTGATACTACTCAGGAAGACAAGAATTCAGATGTTGCCCTGAGACCAATTCAGTTACCACTTAAAGAGAGAGCTCATGCTGTGTGGAGCAAGCCAAGCCATGAATGTACCCCATCTTCCTCAAGCAAGAATTCCACAAGTGATAAGTTGTACAACAATCAATACCATTCTTCTCAAGCAGCTGCTCTACCAGAAGAACCATCACCGATAAAGATACATGCACATGTAGCAATGGACACGAGTGTAAACAATCAGCCTCTCTGTTTTACAAATCCACTCCATTCTGATGACTCTGAGCCAGAGGAGATAGACATTGGGAATATAGTACCCAAAAATGTTACCAGTATTTTAACAAGTGCCATTGTTACTGCAACCATACAAAATGAAACCCCTTCATCAAGAAAAATATCACCTGTGTCTATTGCCCGAGAGCATCCACCCACTACCTTAAATTTAGCAGCTGAAAAATGTAAGTATTTATTTCATTTGAGGAATGTGCTTCTTTGATTTAATTATTTTAGTAGAAATGAATTTATCATTGCCAGTTGGCCTCTCTGGTTCTTTTTTATGATTTATGCAGAACAAGACTATTTTACTGATAGTTGAACTCAATCATGGCGATAAGAATAATAAAACGTATTGCTATTATGCCACCTTGGTCTTTGCAAATGGGGCATTCAGACATTTTGAGGCCTTCTGTATCTTAATTGTGAGCTTATCCAAGCTGGGTGGATGTTACAGTTTTGCACATAAAGTGCTTGTTCAAATTCAAATGATAGCCAGTTAGCTTACTGGTTGAGGTTTTACTTTCCTCAGTATATTGCTCTTTATAAAGGCATGCAGGGAATGCTTGGGGATGAGGATGCAATATATAGTAGAAATTGAAACCGAGATGCTGGAATCATTCAAGGGCTATAATAATGCAGCACACTATGGTATCTGCATGAGTTGTTTCTTCTGGAGCACAGGACTCCTCTGAGGGATATAAAAAGGTCATCATTGTCATGAAGAGGACTGATGCTTTCTGATCTGTGTTAGCCAGTTTCTAGATGATGTTGACCCTTAATGGCAACCTCTTCCAGACAGTCATAGCAGATTAACATGTGGAGTATTTCCTTTCAGGATGGTTTGGAGTGGGATCGCATTGCACACATTTACTGCTGATGGTTCCTTCAAGAAAATGGATTATTCTCACAATCTTGCTCTTAAAATTATTGCTGTTTCTCTAACAAAAATACTCTGACACAATTTGTGCAATAATTACTGATCTACAAATATAAACAGGAAAATGCCCTACATTGCATTGCTGGTCTGAGAAAATATTACAGCAGTGCTTTGGCAGGGTAGATTAGAGGGCTCATCTAGAGAGACTATTTGGGTGGAATTGAGGAATGGGAAAGGCGTAGTAACACTTATAGGGGTGTATAATAGACCACCTAATGGGAGCAAGAATTGGAGGAGCAAATTTGTAAGGAGATAGCAGATATTTGTAGTAAGCACAAGGTTGTGATTGTGGGAGATTTTAATTTTCCACACATAGACTGGGAAGCCCATTCTGTAAAAGGGCTGGATGGTTTGGAGTTTGTAAAATGTGTGCAGGATAGTTTTTTGCAGCAATACATAGAGGTACCGACTCGAGAAGGGGCAGTGTTGGATCTCCTGTTAGGGAATGAGATAGGTCAGGTGACGTACGTATGTGTTGGGGAGCACTTCGGGTCTAGTGATCACAATACCATTAGTTTCAATATAATTATGGAAAAGGATAGGACTGGACCCAGGGTTGAGATTTTTGATTGGAAAAAGGCTAACTTTGAGGAGATGCAAAAGGATTTAGAAGGAGTTTTTGTTTTATGGGAAGGATGTAATAGAGAAATGGAGGTCATTTAAAGGTGAAATTTTGAGGGTACAGAATCTTTATGTTCCTGTTAGGTTGAAAGGAAAGGTTAAAAGTTTGAGAGTGCCATGGTTTTCAAGGGATATTGGAAACTTGGCTCAAAAAAAGAGTAAGATCTATAATAAATATAGGCAGCATGGAGTAAATGATGTGCTCGAGGAATATAAAGAATGTAAAAAGAATCTTAAGAAAGAAATTAGAAAAGCTAAAAGAAGATACAAGGTTGCTTTGGCAAGTAAGGTGGAAATAAATCCAAAGGGTTTCTACAGTTATATTAATAGCAAAAGGATAGCGAGGGATAAAATTGGTCCCTTAGAGAATCAGAGTGGACAGCTATGTGTGGAGCCGAAAGAACTGGGGGAGATTTTGAACAATTTCTTTTCTTCAGTGTTCACAAAGGAGAAGGATATTGAATTGTGTAAGGTAAGGGAAACAAGTAGAGAAGTTATGGAAACTATGACAATTAAAGAGGATGAAGTACTGGCACTTTTAAGGAATATAAAAGTGGATAAATCTCTGGGTCCTGACAGGATATTCCCTAGGACCTTGAGGGAAGTTAGTGTGGAAATAACAGGAGCTCTGACAGAAATATTTCAAGTGTCATTAGAAACTGGGATGGTGCCGGAGGATTGGCGTATTGCTCATGTGGTTCCATTGTTTAAAAAGGGTTCTAAGAGTAAACCTAGCAATTATAGGCCTGTCAGTTTGACGTCAGTGGTGGGTAAATTCATGGGAAGTATTCTTAGAGATGGTATATATAATTATCTGGATAGACAGGGTCTGATTAGGAATAGTCAGCATGGATTTGTGTGTGGAAGGTCATGTTTGACAAATCTTATTGAATCTTTTTGAAGAGCTTATGAGGAAAGTTGACGAGGGTAAAGCAGTGGATGTTGTCTATATGGACTTCAGTAAGGCCCTTGACAAGGTTCCGCAGGGAAGGTTGGTTAGGAAGGTTCAATCGTTAGGTATTAATATTGAAGTAGTAAAATGGATTCAACAGTGGCTGGATGGGAGATGCCAGAGAGTAGTGGTGGATAACTGTTTGTCAGGTTGGAGGCCGGTGACTAGTGGTGTGCCTCAGGGATCTGTATTGGGTCCAATGTTGTTTGTCATATACATTAATGATGTGGATGATGGGGTGGTAAATTGGATTAGTAAGTATACAGATGATATTAAGGTAGGTGACGTTGTGGATAATGAAGAAGGTTTTCAAAGCTTGCAGAGAGATTTAGGCCAGTTAGAAGAGTGGGCTGAACAATGGCAGATGGAGCTTAATGCTGATAAGTGTGAGGTGCTACATTTTGGTAGGAATAATCCAAATAGGACATACATGGTAGATGGTAGGGCATTGAAGAATGCAGTAGAACAGAGTGATCTAGGAATAATGGTGCATAGTTCCCTGAAGGTGGAATCTCATGTGGATAGGGTGGTGAAGAAAGCTTTTGGTATGCTGGCCTTTATAAATCAGAGCATTGAGTATAGGAGTTGGGATGTAATGTTAAAATTGTACAAGACATTGGTAAGGCCGAATTTGGAGTATTATGTACAGTTCTGGCCACCAAATTATAGGAAAGATATCAACAAAATAGAGAGAGTACAGAGAAGATTTACTAGAATGTTACCTGGGTTTCAGCACCTAAGTTACAGGGAAAGGTTGAACAAGTTAGGTCTTTATTCTTTGGAGTGTAGAAGGTTGAGTGTGGACTTGATAGAGGTATTTAAAATAATGAGGGGGATAGATCAGGTTGACGTGGATAGGCTTTTTCCATTGAGAGTAGGGGAGATTCAAACAAGAGGACATGATTTGAGAGTTGGGGGCAAAAGTTTAAGGGTAATACGATGGGTATTTCTTTACTCTAGAGAGTGGTAGCTGTGTGGAATGAGCTTCCGGTAGAAGTGGTAGAGGCAGGTCCGGTATTGTCATTTGAAATAAAATTGGATAAGTATATGGGCAGGAAAGGAATGGAGGGTTATGGGCTCAGTGCGGGCCAGTGGGACTAGGTGAGTGTAAGCATTCGGCATGGACTAGAAGGGCCAAGATGTCCTATTTCCGTGCTGTAATTGTTATATGGGTATATACTCATAAAACTCTTGTTAATTTAGAATTGTCAAATATACTACCCTGGTGACTAGTGAAGAATTAAATGTGACTAATTACACTTTAAACTAAGTAAAGGGCATCTTGAACTCAATGTTAAGATTCACAATGGGCGAGCATATGCATTGCTTTTATTGGTAAAATGTTGAGTTCAAATGCACTGTATTTGTACTTAGTATGTTTGTGTTTTACTTCCTTGATTTTTTTTGTGTGGTGAGCATGAAACCGGAGAAAGATTGATACATGAGACTGGTGGAAATTGCAGCTTAATGGCAAAGTGAGACTAACTGACAAAAACAAGTGCATTAAAGCAGCTCTTGGTGTGTCCACATGATCTGGATTGTACAAGTAAACCTGTGCAATGATGTAGATGAGCCAAACTACCAGTTACAACTATTGGGCAAAAAGTTAATAATTATATGTGGATTTCTTGTGCCTGAGAGATTTTATGGCAAAATTCTTAACTTTTGAGCGAGAGGAACACCTAAGCTTTTGAACTGCTTTTTGATATTTGAGTAAATGTTAAAGTGAAATTATTGGCTTATGTTTTGCATGAGCATTTTCCATTTAAAATGAGTGCTCGTGTCTTTAAAAAAAAGTTGTTGGCATAGCTATACTGTTTGTGTTAAATTATTTTCATTGATTGCATTAACATTTTTGGTCAACTGACATCCCCTGTCTGGCTTCATTTGATTTCAACTATTCCTTGTTTAAATTATGCAAGGCTGAAATAAAAATAGTATACTTGGAAGCATTTATGCAAAGAGGAACAGAATTAGCATTTCCAATTGACGACCCTTTATTTGAATTAAAAAAGCCAGGAAAACTAGACAATTTAATTCGCAGACAGGGAATGTTGGGATGAAAGGAAATTCTGATAGGGTGAGGCCAGGGCTGCTGTGGAGATAAGTTTTGAAGTAAGTTAGCCAATTAAATGATGAGGCTAGTTAGAGAGAGAAAAAAACACAAAGAAACGCAGGTTGTGAGATACAGAGCTGTAGGGGATATCTGCAGATCAGATTTATCTTGAGTGGAAAAAAATCTAAATCCTGAGTAAATATTACAGATGGATGGATTGTAGCAGAACTGGTAGTTACTTATACAAACAAAAAAGCAAATTGCCTCCAGATGCTAAATTCAATATTGAATCTAGAAAGTTACGTGATGGCCAGATTGTAAATGAGGCCCTATTCTTCAGGCTTCACTGTGATCTTGTAATATCCTAGGAGGGCATAGCCAGATGGGTAAGGGTGGAATGAAGAATTGAATTTGTGGCCAGCAGAACTTAGAAACTGACTTTGCTGACAATAACTGCTGCTTCGCATTCCTCTACGTATGATTACTCCAGTATAGAGGGGCTGTGCTGTTGAAACACAAAAGTATTGCAACTAAATTCAATGTTCAAGGTAAATTTGTTAATCAAAGTACATTTATGACACCATATTCAACCCTGAGATTCATTTTCTTGCAGGCATACTCAATAAATTCATAAAATAATAACAATAATAGAATCATTGAAAGACAACACCAACATGGGTGTTCAACCAGTGTGCAAAAGACAACGAACTGTGCAAATACAAAAAGAAAATGATATATAAATAAATATCAAGAACATGAGATAAAGAAAGTGAGTCGATTGGATGTAGTAACATTTCAGTGATGGGGCGAGTGAAGTTATCCCTTTTTGTTCAAGAGAACCTGATGGTTGAGGGGTGGTAACTGTTCCTGAACCTGATAATGTGAATCCTGAGGCTTGTGTACCACTTTCCTGAAGGCAGCAGTGAGAAGAGAGCATGTCCTGGGTGGTGGGGTCCCTGGTGATGGAGGCTGTTTTCCTGTGACAGCATTTCATGTAGATGTGCAGTGGTGGGGAGAGCTTTACCTGTGATGGATTGGGTCGTATCCACTACTACTTGTAGGATTTTCCATTGAAGGGTATTGCTTTTTCCATAGCAGGCTGTGATGCAGCCTGTTAATATACTCACCACTGCACATCTCTACAAGTTTCTTGTGGTTTTAGGTGTCATGCTGAATCTTTGCAAACACCTAAGGAAATAGAGGTGCTGCTGTGCTTTCTTTGTAATTGCACTGGCCTACAGGGCCCAGCACATAAGTGCAATTGAATTCTGTAACTGGATTACCCCTTCATCTGTAAGGATTGTGTAGTTTCCAGAATGGTGTTAAAGGGAATCTTGCATCTTTGGGATTACATGAGAAGTTGTGAAAATGAGTGTAGTTAGTGAATGTGGGAGCTGACCAGTGAGCTAGTTAAAGAACCCGTAATAGGTCAGAGCTTTATCACAGAGAAAGTTCAGTCAATTTCACAAACTGGTGACCCACAGCAGACCCACAAGAAAGCAAGAAACCAGAAACTGTAGAATATAAGAGACAGTTCCTTTGCAATGTTGAAAATTAAGTCTATATGGTGGTGAAATCTCGTTGAAGGTATTGGAGATTGTGGAACAGTCTATTGAATATTGTGAGATAGAAAGAGGATTAGGAGAATTGTCTGTAGGAAAAGAGTTAAGAACACAGGTGAAATAGAAAAGATACCAATGTCTCTGTCAACTGTAGTAGACAGGAAACCACAATTCAGAGTTTTAAAAAAAGATAGCTTCGAGGCACAAATGTGAAAAGTTCTGTCATTGAAATCAACATGACAGATACAGAGAAACTGAAAATGGAATGTCAATCTTACAGGAGGAAGTTTAATTGAGACATCTGTGGGATTGTAGTGAGTGGAGATAATTTCTGGTTTCTTGCTTGTATAGCAGTTCTGTGGGTCATCTATGTGTGATATTGACACAACTCTCTGTGACCGTGCTCTAACCTACTCGGGGGTTCTTTAAAGTTCTGCATTTCACAGCTTTCACACTGTGGCATGTTCTTCTTACTAATTTATTAATCTGATCACCATATTACTGTGGTGTCTCGTCCCCATGGCAACCTTGACTGATTTGCATCCGAGATTGTCCTTTAATTTCTGTTTCTAACACACAGAATGAAACCATTCAGCCCATTGAATCCATGCTGCTTCCCAAGGGAGCAGTCCCATTTGATTTCTACTTCTGACAGCATAAATGAAGCTATTAGGCCCATGGAGTCCATGCTGGTTCCCGAGGGAGCAATCCTATTAGTCAGGTTCCCTCTCTATTTTATTCCTTGCAACATATTCTCTCTTTCATGTGGAACACAGCAGGCCAGGTGTGTTGTTGTTTGAATTTCCAGCATCTGCAGATTTCTTCGTGTTTGCTCTATTTCATGTGTCCGTTAACATCTCTTTTGATTCATCTTGTCACTGTAGTTTATAGTAGCCAATTAACTTGGCACATCAGTGTGAAGTGAGACGAAAATGGAACATTGGAAGGAACTTCAGTAATGAAGTGAATATGCAGATTTCAGTGGAAATGGGATACGCAGTCAGACTCTTCTTACCTGGCTCCCTGGTGTGAAGCAGCAGCACTGTTGTCTCCTTTCCATCCGTCCTGTGCTAACATTTAACTAACTTACCGTCGTCCTCTCTCCTATTTGTGGCAGAGACTCTTCAACCTCAAAGGTTTACTGCATTTGTCTATAGGTGCTGCCTGACTTGCAAAATGTTGCCAGTATTTTCTGTTTATATATTGCTTGATATGTCTAAGACAATGTTATATTTATTTTATAAACTGCAACATTGATTGCTACATTCTTGCTCTTTTGAATTTGCAGAAACATTTATTTAGATGCATCAATGCATGTAACTCAGATTTTGAAGTAACTGCAATATCTCCTGTATTCTGGGGTTAGTAAATGAATTTTATTTCATAGTGGCATATATTAGGCTGATGCACTTTCAATGCCTGGTGAAAACAAAAATGGCCGCAAACCTGAACAATAATACAATATTCCGAAATAAATTTTAAAATTTTATTTTGAAAGGTACTGGGAAGAAAGAAGATAGTCCACCCCCTTTGCCAGAAAGAACACCTGAATCTTTTGTTGTGGCTAACGAATCTGGTAAAGCTTTACACTTCCTTTTATTGTTAAAGAATTACTTAGTCACTTATTCTATTTATGTAGATACTGGTGGTGTGCACTTCCTTACAGCCTCTTTCAGCCAGTTTTGAGCTGGGGCAAAATTGATTTCCTTTTTTAAAAAGTAATAAAAATAGAGAATTCAACTGAGTAACTTCTGCCTTTTACTTTGGCTAAGTACTTGAGGACATTGTATAGAAAATCTCAAGGTGAAATAAGTTTGCAGTCAAATATAATTTGGTTACAATTTGAGATTTAAGTTTTCAGGACTGAACTTTGAGAGATTGCCAGGTATCTACTAATTTTTAAAAATAGCAAGTTTTTTTGGCTGTTTGTGGCGTACTCTAGTGGCATTGAATTTAAATGGTAACATTTGTTGAACTATTTTTTTCCTACTGGATTGTGCTATGCAGAAACCATATGGCTAATGCAGTAAAACTACAATTTAATGTCCAGCTCTTTGAAATCTGGATTGTTTTTGGCATCAAGCTCAGAGAACTGATTCCTGTGCTACAGATCACTTATTAGAGCCTTGGTTCCCACGCTCCTTAGAAGCTCACCGGGGTCTTGGGAAAATACTATTTGCTGTCAGCAATTTTTGAAAAGTGAATTGTGTTTGAGTATTACAGTGATAACTTCTAGTAGTCTAGAAAATCTGAGTTCTGCCATCATTGAAATCCCCCAAGTGTGATGGCTTAATGGAGTTTTACTGTAATGACTAATGTCCAAACTTAGTTTTAGCTGCGCACCACTACGGGGAGTTGTTTTCAATCACATTCCCTAACTATACTTCTAAGCATGAACACTGAATGAAGCCTTCTGTCGGGCAGTTCTCTTTTCAATTTGATCCATTGTATATAATTTTCCCATTATTTTTATTCTATTGATACCTTCCAATTTACTTGAGCAAAAGATTAATACTACATATAAGTGGATTATGGTTAACAATCCAAGTTTTAATGTGATACAGGTGACCCCTGCACAATGGGGACAGCTGACTTCCCAGAAAACTGTCTACATTGTGTTCTTCTGCAACGTGAAGCCACAATCGTTTGCCCATGTGACAGAAAATAAAAATTTGTTTGTTTTTTCACACAAGTCTGTGAGAGCAAATTTTATTCCATATTTCAATTTTATTTTGTGTAGTGATTTGTGAGCTCTGTAAAGGCAGATTTCCATTGCTCTAATAGCGATAATATAGTGATAACTTGTAGTTTGTGGGCATTATTTCCAAGTCATTGTTGCAGCAGATTTTGCAGTGAAAATGAAATTTAACAGTTTAAAAACGTATTTAAATTTTTGTTCAATGGTTTGAATTTTCCTTATAACATTAATCAATTTTAATTAAAATGTTGGGTATTTTCTAGATGTTGCTGTTAGATCTGTTCATATTGGAAAGTCTGCAGAATGGGGTGGCTTTCCACAACCACAGTCTGTTGAGCAAGCCAAGATGGTGAGGAGTAAGGTAATAGTTTTGTGGACCTGTGTAATGCCATAGTTAAGTAAATCAAAATCAATTATTAATAATCATATTCCATTTAAAAAAGATGTTTAAATACTTTTCCTTTTTTTTAAGCAGAGCCTAAAAAATCCGCGAAGTCAAAGAAAAAGTGAGTAAACAGCATTTTAAAATTAGTGTTTACTCTTTAGCTGATTAATTTAAAATGTATTTACTGAATGAAAAGTTGCCTTCTCTGCCCTTAAGTTGCTTTGTTATGCTTGTGGCATGAATATATTCCTTTTTTAAATTTTAAGATCATAAGGTTCTTATTGCAAACAAGTCACTGAATGAACAAAGATGGAAGTGTTTATTTTTCCTAACTTGATAGTTATTTGATCTAACAATAATAGAGTTGTTGACTCAGTGTCACTGTCCATCTCTATTAGTTAGTAGACAACAAATCCAGACTTTAAAGGTGTGAAAACCCTTGAAAGGTTTTGAAATAATGCATCCAGAGTAGTCATTTTCCCTTAAACATGAAACAGAATAAATTGCTCTTTTACATTTTGTAATTGAGGAAATTCAGTTCAGCTAAGTGTTTAAGTAACCTTAATCTCTTCAGATGCTAACTTTTTTGAGAGAAATCCATTAGTGAAGGTCTATACATAATGCTGGACAAAGATTTTGGTAGTTGTTTTTGTTAGGTCAGGATATTGTGAGGGTTGGCAAACTGGAGATGGAAATACTCTCCTGCAGCTCTTGTCTAAGTGGTGAAGATTGCAGTTTTGGCAAATGTGGGTTTCTGCGGAGCACTCTGTTAATAGAATGCATTGCAGCCTTGGTCCAAAACATATTCAGAATCATGACTCCTGTATCAGCAGTTATTGACATACAAGTTTTAGTTTAAACTTTCTACAGATTTTTCCTACTCAAAAATTCCTTCCACTGATTCAAGAACAGCAAATTATTTAGTGGGATTTTACTATAATTAATCTTAAAACCTTTGTCAAATGTTTTTAGACTGTGCCTCCAGGTCTTCATATCATCTGCTAATGACAACAGCTAATGACAACATTTGTGTGTCTAATGTGACATTGTAACTTCTGTCAATTCTTTAAGGCAAACAACTCCAGTATCTACTGTCTCATGTTTGTGGACTAGAACTATTCTCGGAAATCTCCTGTACATCCTTTTGGGGAACTTCACTCCAAAATGGAATACCATAGATATATGCCCAAACACTTTTTAACCTTATTGCTTTTGCACGTTGCCTCTGTTTTCAGATCTCTACTAAATGAATTTCAAGGTGCCCTGCCAATTTAAAAGGTCAATGCGTATATATGCCCAGAATTATGCTCAGCCTTCAAAGGTGTCCCATTTGGCTTGAAATTTGAACACTATTAAATAGCAATCTTGTATCTCACCTAAGTAAAATAGTCCAGATGCTAAGAAATTAGAATAAAGTACGAAGACAACTGTGCTGCTCCAAAGAGTGCTATTGAGGTCATTCTTGCCCCTGGCCATTAGGCTCTATAATGAGTCAACCTATTGCTGGGGAAATGATGACTCCCCTCCAGTTAGACTGTATGAAGTAACTTATTTTTTTATTCTTTCTTCTCTTCTAATACTTGTACATTGTGTATCTGTGCACTTGTAATGCTACTCTGACACCAACTTCTTTTGGGATCAATAAAGTATCTATTTCTATCTAAAGATAGCAAATGCAGATAACGTACATAGAATGAGGAGCAAACTGTAGCTCCTGTCCCTTTAAAACTCTTTGGTAATGTTAGCTGACCTGAGTGAACATTGGGAGCACTTCTCTGAGGTTAGTTTGCTTTTCTGGGTATTCAAGCACTCTAGTTCCTCTGACAACTCAGCCTCAAGTTTGTTGAGGACACCACATGCTTTGTCAGTACCTGAATCTGTTGTGGTTTTCAAGCTCTTACACCATGCAAATTAATCCAAAGGAAAGAGAGGAGAGATGCCTGTGATTAATTGATAAAACTGATAAAGCTGTACTAGTGGAGTGGCATTTAAAGCCTATACGGGTATCTGTCCTGCACTTTTCCTTCGCTATGTCAACGACTGCTTTGGCACGTCCTCCTGCAGACACGCTGAGCTCGTTGACTTCATTAACTTTGCCTCCAACTTTCACCCTCCCCTCAAATTTACCTGGTCCATTTCCGACACCTCCCTCCCCTTTCTTGATCTTTCTGTCTCCATCTCTGGAGACGGCTTATCTACTGATATCTACTATAAGCCTACAGACTCTTACACATCTCTCCCATTTCATGCGCATCTGCTCTCACCCCATCCGCCTGCCACCCCACTCAGGATAGGGTTCCCCTTGTCCTCACCTACCACTCCACCAGTCTCCGAGTCTAACATAATTCTCCATAACTTCTGCCACCTCCAACGGGATCCCACTACCAAACACATCTTTCCCTCCCCCCTCTCTTTCTGCTTTCTGCATAGATCGCTCCCTATGCAACTCCCTTGTCCATTCATTCCCCCCCCCCCCCCATCTCTTCCCTCCGATCTCCCTCCTGGCACTTATCCTTGTAAGGGAAACAAGTGCTACACCTGCCCTTACACTTCCTCCCTCACCACCATTCAGGGCCCCAGACAGTCCTTACAGGTGTGGTGACACTTCAACTGTGAGTCGGCTGGTATGATATACTGCATCCGGTGTTCCCAGTGCAGCCTTTTATATATAAGTGAGACCCAACGCAGACTGGGAGACCATTTCGCTGAACACCTACGCTCTGTCTGCCAGAGAAAGCAGGATCTCCTAGTGGCCACACATTTTAATTCCATGTCCCATTCCCATTCTGATATGTCTATCCATGGCCTCCTCGACTGTCAAGATGAGGCCACACTCAGGTTGGAGGAACAACACCTTGAATTCCGTCTAGGTAGCCTCTAACCTGATGGCATGAACATTGACTTCTCTAACTTCAGTTAATGCTCCTCCTCCCCTTCTTGCCCCATCCCTTATTTATTTATTTCTCTCCCCCCCTTCTCTCTCTCCCTTTTTTTCTCTTTGCCCCTCTCACAATCACTCCTTGCCTGTTCTCCATCTCCTTCTGGTGCTCCCCTCCCCTTTTCTTTCTCCCGAGGCCTCCCATCCCATGATCCTTTCCCTTCTCCAGCTGTGTATACCTTTTGCCAATCAACTTTCCAGCTCTTAGCTTTACCCCTCCCCTTCCTGTCTTACCCCTCTCCTATCATTTTGGATTTCCTCCTCCCCCTCCTACTTTCAAACCTCTTACTATATTTTCTTTCAGTTAGTCCTAACAAAGGGTCTCGGCCCGAAACATCGACTGTACTTCTTTCTATTGATGCTGCCTGGCCTGCTGCATTCCCCCAGAATTTTGTGTGTGTTGTATCCTCTTCCAAATTTCTAGTTTGGAATTCTCCCTCCATTCTCTGCCTATTTGGGCGTCTGTCTAAATGCCTCTTAAATGTTGCTGTATCTGTTTGCACCACCACCTTTGGCAGCATGATCTAGGCACTACCCACAGTATTAATAACATCTTAAATAATTTGCCCTGCATATCTCCTTTAAGCTTTCCACCTTTTTGTCTTAAAATTATGTTGTCCAATATTTGACATTTCCACCTGGGAAAAAAAAACTGCCTACTCTGTTGATGCCTCTTAATATTTTTTTAGAAATTTCTAGCTAGCTTCCACTTGGTCTCCAATACTCCAGAGAAAATAATTGAAATTTTTTTTCCAACTTTGCCGTAGAACTAATACTTATAAAAACGTGAACACGGTGGTTAAGGCAACCGAAGTGAAGTGTACTAAGACAGTCGTGCAGCATCCCCCAATCGGTGCCTTCACGTATGACCTCCTGGTGACAATGACATCAGCCTTAGGCACTAGATGGATCCTCCAGGGGCTAGAGAGGATCATCACATGGGCAAGAGTGATCTTTAATCCAGAGAAATCCAGGTCTCTGGTGTTAAAGAAAGGCAGACTTGTGGACAAGTTCCTTGCTATCCCATCCATCTAAGAAACCAGTCAAGAGCCTGGGGTAGGATTTTGACTGCAGTCTGTGGTGTGGCTGCCAACCAGAAAAGAACTAAGGAGTTAGAGGTCTGGCTCAAATGTGTGGACAGGTCAGGTCCACCTGGCAGATTCATGGCCTGAATCGACCAGCATGGCATCCTCCAGCCAGTGCTGGTATATGTTGTACAAATGTCAATAATCGAGGCTGTTGAAAGAAAGAGCAATGGTTGAGCCTCTCTTTCTCTCTCTCTCTCTCTCTCTCTCTCTCCCCCCCCCCCCCCCCATGTACTCGGAGCAGCATTACTCTGTATGGGAAGGGGAATAAACTGCAGCTTCCAGTTGGTAGCCTGAATGAGGAGTTTATGGTTTCTTGTACAATAGAATTGCTGTTGTATAGAGATTCTAACAACCCTAAGTCTTGACAGCAAGCATTGAGGGTCCAGACAGGTAGAAAGTGGAAGGCCCAGGATACAGTGGAGTTAGCTGAGCCTTGTCTGAGCCACAGGAATCTGGTAGGGATAGTGGCATCTGGGCAGGTGGTGCTGGGCAGCTTTGCTTCAATCCACATCAACAGGACACAGGACAGGCACAGACACAAACTGGTCCAGGAAGAGGTGCGAGCAGCTGTTGTAGTGTGTACCACCAGAATGGTAGGAATGGGAGCTTGAATTAGGTGGGAGGGTCCATTGAAGTGGAAGATCTGGTCCAGCATCTGGCAGTTAGAACCTCAGCTCCTCAAATTCATAATCTAGCCTATGCAAAGTCCTGCCTAGTCCATTGAACTTTTTTTGCTTGGGGCAAAAGCAAGGCACTATCATGTCCCCTCTGCCCTGGCAGAGGCACCCCTGGAGCATATCTTCAGCAGCTGCCCAAAAGCCCTGGGACAAGGTCACTGCCCCAGTGCTGAAGGCAGTGGCTGAAAATATCTCCTTGGTCATTAACAACAGTAGACACCTCCACCAAGCCAGAAAGCTATAACTTTGTTAAAGCTGGAGACCAAGTACTGTGTCAGCCCAGACCACCAGCAGGCTTGCTGACCCCGGCATCTGACTGGCAACTGAAAGTCTATCTAGGTAAGCAACTAAAAGTTCCTTAATTTCATCACATCATCATCATCATCATCACTGAGCCAATCACTGCCAATGACCATGATCACATGGTCATTCTGTAAGAAACCTCAAAGCAGGTGATCATGGTAGAACTGATAGTGCCTTGAAGACTGCTTTGCGGAGGAGTTCAAACACAAGAAGGCCAAATACCAGGAGCTGGTAGAGCAGTGCCAGAGATGGGGGCAGAGGGCACTTTGCAAGCCTGTAGAGGTTTTACTGGCTGCCCGCTGTGCAGAACCTACTGTTTGCTTGGCAAAAGAAAGAGCCTCCATCTGGAGGCTGCTGAGTGTGCCTCCAGATGGCTATGGATCAAGAGGTATGACCTGTGAACCATGCTGCTGGGACACAAGCTGGGGCATGATCAACTTGACTGGGTCATCTGGCAAAGGTGTCTGATGTTGAAAGACCCAGAACAACCAATGACTGTAGGTTACATCAGCATCAGAACTAACACAAGCAACAAAGAGTGAATCCCTTCTGCATCCTGTCCAAAGCTTCTACAGCCTTAATGTAATATTGCAAACAGAACTGCAAACAACACTTCACATGTGGCCTAACCAAAGTTTTCTACACTTGAAACATGAATTTTACAACTTTTATACTTAATACCCTGACTGATGAAGGCAAGCATACCAAATGTTGTCTTTATTATATTCTCCACTTGTGTCGTTGCTTTCAGGAGATATGGACTGGCACCCTAAGATCCCTTTGTACATCAGTGCTCCTACGAATTACTATTTACTTTCCTCTTGCATTTAACAAAGTGCAACTACTCACACTTGTCTGGATTATACCCCATCTGCAATTGCTCCATCTGTATTTCCAGCTGATCTATATCCTGCTGTATCCTCTGAGACCCTTCTGACCATCCATAACACTGCCAATGTTTGTATTGCCTGTTAATTTACTAATTGACTCACTTGCATATTCATTCAAAATATCATAAACAAGAGGTCCCAGCACTGAATCCTGCAAAAAAAAACACTGTTCATAAATCTCCAGTCAGACTATACCCTCTACCTCAATCCTCTTTAGCATAGATAATTTTGAATTTTGTTTCTCACATGGATCCTGCATGTCTTAATCTTTTCTATTAGCCTATCATGAGGGAGCTTGTGGAACACTACTGAAGTTCATATATACATTTATTGGCTTATCTTTATCAGCTCCTAAAAATTAAACCAACATGCACTCATTGATTGACAATTATGGGATAGAAGACGGAGTAGGAATGAATGATTTGGCTGAAGGGAGCAACTGACATCCGTTAATACTAACCAGGTGGGAATCGCAAGTGCTTACATGGTTCTAAATCAACTGTGTGCACAAACTAAGCAAGTGGACAAGTGCATGGTGACTAGAATAATATGGGAATATTGCACAAAACAAAAACAATATTTGTTAAATGGTGAGTATGTAGTTTTAATATTCAAAGAGACTTGTGTCTCTTTGTATGCAAGTGAAGCAAGCAATTAAGAAGGAAAATGTTACTGTTTAGTACATGTGGATATAAACATAACAGTATTGTTGCAGTTGTGTAGAGCCTAGATGAGACAGCACCTTATGTATTGTGTATAAATTTTGTTTTTGCCAAAGAAAGGATTTTTGGTGGTGTGAATATTCAGTACACTGGCTTCGGTGATGAAAAGCTTCCCATTTGAAGAGGATGAATAGATTGGCCATTATATTCTCCAGCGTATCAAACAATGAGCAGAGAGCTCTTGATGCTTACAAAATTATTATAGGACTTGACACTCTGGATGCAGGAAGGATATTTCTCTTAAATGAGTTTATAACCAGGGCCCACAGATTGAGATTAAGGAGTAGGTTGTCTAAACAAGGTGAGGAATACTCTACCCCAAAGGAGTATGGATGCTCAGTATGGGTTTGTTCAGAACAGATAGATTTCTGGACATTGAGTGAGTCAATAATATGGAAAAAATGTTGGAAAATGGATCTGGAGTATGTGGTCAGCCATAATAGGCATGGCAGAACTGGTTTCAATGGCTTTTTTTTTATAGTAATTTGTCTTGTATTATGTTCATTGTTTCTTCTGATAAGCATTTTACTTTCCTTTATTGATGCATTGCCTTTCCTTCCTTGCCCATAGTTCAACTAAGTGAGTATTATTTATAGCTGATTTATAGCAAATTAGTGTCTGTAGAATGATTTTTTTCCCCTTTTCTGCCACCTGAGAAATAAGTGCTAATTAGATCATGTAAACATCTTGGTGATACCGCAAGGGAGGAAGTTAAGCCAAAAAGGAACAAAGCTCCTAAGAGATTGAACTTTTAAGAAGTGGTGAAGAAAATGTTGATTATAGGGAAATGGAATAGAAGAGTTGATCTTAAAGGCAAGTCATTTTCAAATCGTCCAACTTCTGAATGGGGTCCTACTAATTTTCTTTAAAAACTTGTACACAGTCTGATCAATACAGCATATTATCAGAGGTTTCAAGCAATGCAAGGGAGTCAGTGTTACTATATTTTCTTTATTTTTACTTTTTAATTTGACATCTGTGTTTTGTAGATCGTCCAGTAACATTTGTGCATGTTTTCTATTCGTACGTTATGCTGATTGGTTGTGTCTCTGCCACTGTTAATGACATTGGCTGGTATGCAGTTAACTTGTATGCTGGTTTGTTTGAAAAATCTAGGTTTAGATTTGTTTTGTGGACTTAGAATTAATTAGATATTCATCTTGGTTTCAGATGCTCCTGAAACAGGCGAATGTGGGAGGCCTTCGGGTCTGCCCGGATTAGCTACTGCTGTTACCAAGGGTGAGGTAGGACATAGCCCAGAAACAAATGCAAAAAGAAGAAATCGTTGTTCTGATTTAGGTGGGTATATGTGATGATATGAACCTACAAGATCTGTTCATTTTGGCTCAATGATCATTTTAATTGCCAATTACTTCATTGGTAAAGATGATAAAAATGTTTTTCTCTCAAGTTTCTTTTACCTTATCTATAATAAAATTAAATAGAATTAATTTTAAAGTAATTTCAAAGGAGTGCTTTTCCAATATGACATGCCAACCTTTTGATCTGCAGTCAGGTAAATACATTAAAGCAATGCAGCAGGTTCATTTGGTGTAATTTGGTTGTAACTGTGTTTCTTTATCTTAATAAAAATTGTCTTTATCTTGTCTACTCTGAAGATTGGGGTCCTGCCTTTTGAGAAAGCCATAAATAGTACTAGAGCATCATAATCTGTAATATATTTCAGTAAGAAATTGTAAACAAAGTAATCAACTAAGAATCCTAGTTAAGGAAAATATTTATATTAAGTTTGTAATTAACTTTTAAAAGGGTTCTAAAATCAAATGTACGGGAGATAAAGACAAATAAATAACATAGTTAAACTTTTATTGAAATATTTTGTGTAATTCGATATTTGTTTCAATTTCCAAAGTTCATCTGTTAATGAAATTTGAAATGAGTGGATTAGGAAATGTTGTACAGGCTCTCCCTGGTTAACAGTTGCCAGCCCCATATATGCAATACATTCCAATAAATGTATTATTAAATTAAAATGAGAACTAGTCTTGGGGAGTTGGGAAGGGATCCTGTTTGTGTGCAACTTCCCTACAATAACAGATATGTTTGTCTTTTAAGAACACAGGCTGCCAGTTTCACAATGGAAGGCCACATGAGAAAGTTGGCTTGGAAATTGACAAACACTTCTATTGATACTTGTGTAGTGATAATCTATTAAACAATATGACATGCACTGATACTTCAAGCCCATTAAAACCAGCATTGAGTGTAGAACTTGCTGATTCTGTACCATTGTAACTTAGCAAGAGAAGACAATAAATAAATGTTCATGTTAATTGGTTCTTACCAACACTATTTGTACTGTAGAGTTATGGTTATTATATTGAATGATTGTATCTTCCATCTCATGGACAAAATCAACTGAAGCAAGTTTATAAAAATGGAACCCTTTCATAACCCAGTGTTGTGTTTTTAATGTATCTAGCTGGCTGCAAATTCCTTGGCATCAAACCACAACCTCTGCAGTAGAGGATACAATCTAATCTATATATGATATTTTAAATGAGAATTAGTTGGATCAAAGGATTTTCATTTTCTCAAAGTGCCAGACTGATGAGATCTCTGACCACAAAATTTCTGCAAGCTTGCACTGTCAATCCAATTGCACATGTTTAATTTTGTTCACACAAAATTCACAATGGTTTCAGATTGCAAAATGATCTGTTTCTGTATTGAGATAAAGATCATATTGCATAAGAAACTATAAGGGTAAAAATACCCTGATGGGAGTTGTGTATGGGGCAATGAACAGTAGCCAGGAAGTGGGATATAAATTACTATAGGAAATAGAAAAGGCATGTCATAAGGGCAATGTTACAATTGTCATGGGGATTTCAATTTGCAGGTAGATTGGGAAAATCAGGTTAGTGCTGGGTCCCAAGAGGAAATTTGTAAAATGCCAACGAGATGATTTAGACTTGATTAGGGAACCTGAGGTAAAGGAACCCTTGGGAGGCAGTGATCATAATATGATATTCACCCTGCAGTTTGAGAGGAAGAAGTAAGATGTATCAGTATTGCAGAGAAGTGAAAGGAATTACAGAGGCATATGAGAGGGGCTGACAAAAGTTGATTGAAAAGGATGACAGTAGAACAGCAATGACTGGAGTTTCTTGGGGCATTTCGAAAAGTGCAGGACAAATACATCCCAAAGATGAAGAAGTATTCTAAAGGAGAATGAGGCAACCATGGTTGACAAGGGAAGTCAAAGACAACAAAAAATCAAAAGTGAGGGCATATAATATAGCAAAATATTGGTAGGAAATTAGAGAATTTAAAAACCAACAGAAAGCAACTAAAAAGGCATAAGGAAAGAAAAGATGGAATATGAAGGTAAACTAGCCAATAATATAAAGGAGGATACAAAAACCTTTTCTCAGATCTTTCTAGAGTAAAATGGAGGCGATGCTGGAGAGGTGGTAATAGGGGACAAAGAACTGGCAGACGAACTTACTAAGTATTCGGTGCCAGTCTTCACTGTGGAAGATACTTAGCAGTATGCCAGAAATTGAAGTGTGTCAGAATGCAAAAATGGAAAGCTATTATTAAGGAGAAGGTGCTTGGGAAGCTGAAAAGTCTGAAAAATGAAGTCACCTGGGCCAGGTGGAATACACCCCAAGGTTCCGAAAGAAGTAGCTGAAGAGATTGTGCATCTTTCAAGAATCATTGGATACTGGAATGGTTCTGGAGGACTGGAAAACTGCAAATGTCACTCCACCCTTTAAGAAGGGAGAGAGGCAAAACAAAGGAAATAGCAGGCTAGTTTGCTATAACTGATGTTGGAGTCCATTGGAGGCACATGATAAAATAGGTGTTACGAAGGTGAGTGGACTGATAGGTAGAGTTGAGGAAGCATGGAATCAGTCTGCAAAAGGACTTGGTGTTTGGGAAAATGGGCAAAGAAGTATCAGATGGAATATCGTGTTGGAAGTGTATGGTGATGCATTTGGTAGGAGTAAAGACATAGACTACTTTCTAAATGGGGAGAAAATTCAAAACTTGGAGGTAAATAGGGTCTTGGAAGTACTCATGCAGGATTCCCTAAAGGTTAACCTGCAGGTTGAGTCATTGGTAAGGAAGGCAAATGTAATGTAGCATTCATTTCAAGAGGATTGTAATGAGACTGTACTTGAAGTATTGTGAGCAGTTTTGGGCCGCTTATCTAAGAAAAGATGTGCTGGATTTGGAGAGGGTCCAGAGGAAGTTTGCGAGAATGATACTGTGAATGAAAGGGTTAATATATGAGGAGCATTTGATGGCTCTAGTCCTGTACTTGCTGGAGTTCAGAAGACTGAGAGGGGGATCTCATGGAAAGCTATGAAATATTGAAAGACCTAGATAGAGTGGATATGGAAAGAATTTTTCCTATAGTGGTTAGGTCTAGGACGAGAGGGCTCACTCTCAGAGGTGGGTCCATTTAGAACAGAGATTGGGAGGAATTTATTGCCATGGACTGCTCTGGAGCCAAAGACATTGATGCCCTGCCTAAGTGTACTCAGAAGTTATGGGGAGAAGTCAAGAGAATAGGAATGAGACAAATTGTATAAATCAGCCTTGATGAAATGGTGGAGCAGATGCAATGGGCTGAATGGCCTAATTCTGCTCCTCCTATGTCTTAGTCTAATATTGATGTAGAAGAAATAGTAACCTGCTATGAATTAATTAGTATAATGCTTTTACTGGGTTTATGCCATCTGGCTGGAATATTTGCTACTTTATTTATAAACAGGACAATTGAATGCTTCATTACCAATACTAACGTCTTTAAAAAAAACATTCTCCTCACACCTCCTTACCTACCCTGCAGACATATTTATTAAGCACCTTCACATGAAACATAATGCCTGCAGTCTGAAAATGCATGATACTGGGTAATTGAAAGAATGTAAACTGCTTTTGGGTAGTTGTCTTATTTAGCTTCAAGCAAGGTACATGAGTTCTTATAAACAATGTAGTGTATGTGGCCTTGATAATTACAGTCTTACCAAAGGATATTAGCTGATAATTTGTAATAGGTATTGGAGAGAGTGATTATTTTGGATTTTTATTGAATTAGATGTCTAAAACCGTATTTGTAGCTAATTTGTTGCTCTAGAGCTTAAGTTAGTGAAGTTTACAGGACAAGTGGATTGAAAATTGCTGTTAACTGCTGAGTTTATGGGATTTTTTTAGTAGTGGTGAAGTACTTCCATTTGGTTTTCTTTCTGAGAGTGTACAGCCTGCTCCCTTACGCCTTCCTTTCGTCTGGTCTGAAGAAGACAGGAAGACTGAAAAGGGCAAGGTGGCAAAAACAGGTTTTCTTCCAAAAACTCAGAAGTTGACTTGATCGGAAGCATGTAAAATAATCCTGCTTTGTACATGAAAACTCTCATTACTGACACCTGCTGTCTGATTGTCTTAATTCTTGCTAAAGATTCTTGGCAATCCTTTTTTAAAGGAATGCCTCCCTAGTTATTAGACAACAATAAATCTTTATTTGCAAGTCAAGCTTAAAAGCAAGGCAATACCTTGTGGTAATTCTGTGGATTTGTTTTTTTTTTGTTAAACTGAGCCTTAATTACATTGGCAAAAGTGGTTATGGTAGAAGAATTGTCATTAAGATACCAGTGAAAGTTAATGGGTCTGTCTGATGTCCAGTGCATTTTTATTTGCTTGCTTTGCTGCTTTCTTTGCTTGGCTTCAAACATCTTTATAAAGTTTCCTATTCAGCAGTGGGACAAATTCATATATTCAGTTAATATCCCATAATTTTGGTGCCCTTAAAGCTTAGGAAGTTATTAGGTAAAGTCTTGTCTACATTAAAATAAAATAGATTCAGCATAGCAGGAGATAGTGACCTCTTGCCAATAATACATGCTGTATATTCTCACTCTTCTACTGAAGCATAAATGGGCATTGTTTATGAATATTTATGATATTCCTGATAATTAACTCTGATAATTCATTTGAAAAATTGAGATTTGTGCAACATTTATATCATGTAGAAACTGTATTCTATAGACCTGTAAATATAGAAAATGCATGTGGATTTTAAACAACTGGTATTAAGTCAGGGAAAGAATCCTAGAATTATAGAGATTTATGATACATACAGAGACCATTTGGTCCATTATTTTCACAAAGATTGAAAAGAGCTTCCCAACTTTCACCAGTGTAGTCTTGCAGGTCATGGCCCCTCAAAGTACAAGATACATTTATTATCAAAGTATGTATACTCTAAGCACCCTTGAGTTTTGTCTCCTAATGGGCAGCCACCAAACAAAGAAAGCCATTCAAACCTATTTTTAAAAAAGACAGTCTAACATCCAATGTGCAAAAAACATATCATGCAAATTATAAAAGCAAAAAACATTCAGAAGTTCATGAAAGTTGAGTCCAAAGCCACAAAATCAGTCACCACAGTAGCCAATTCAGCAACCATCTAAGTAATTATCCAATATGGTAAATATTTCATGAGGATCTGTAAGATGCGCACTTTTTATTCTTCTATAACTCAGTATCCTCCCATTTATTCTGTTTTGCTTTCCTTTTTGCTTTACCAAATGTATTATCTCCCACTTCATTTTAAATTTAATTTACCACTATTTAACATTATTAGCTATATACTCCTGTACATTCCAACCAGATGGTTAATATTTGAATCATCTGTAAATTTCATTTCAAGCATGCAGGGGACAAGTAATGAATTTTATAAAGCCTTGATTAAAACAGATTTTCAAAAGTACTAGACAAGCAAAATAAACCTTAGATTGCTGGGAACATGCAATATTAATCCTAGAAATATAAAAAGGTCAGACAGCATCTGTAGAGAAACAAACAGTGGTGTTTTAAGTTGACCTTTGATCAGAATAGATTTCTCATAATCAGTTGTCCCTTTCTGGTGCTGAGCCAATTTTGGATTTGATTTTTAAAATTCTAGACTTTTACTTTAATTTTCCAGTCTCCCAAAAAAAAAACCACTGTAATCAATACTAACTACTCTAAACGCACAACTGTTTGAATTTTGAGAGGTAATAATGTAAACAATGATAGTATTTGAAATATGACCTTCTCATTACAAATTCATGCTGATTGCATGTGATGGATTCCAGACTATCCTCAACTGATTCAAATAATATGTAAACCTGGAGTTAAACTACCTGATCAGTGTTTGCTTGTTTCGTCCCTTTCTGAGGATAATGCAACATTTACAACTTCCCAGTTCTCTGTCAGCCCTGCAGGGCAGATTTTTAAAAAATGATCAAAACTGCTGCAAATTCTTGCTGTATTTAAGTTTAGGATATCTCATCAAAGGTGCTCAGGCTCTTAAACCTAGTAAGCAAGTTATCCCAATCAATAAATGTATGCTATATACTAATTGTTTATTTCCTCCTTCCCCCTCTAATTTTGCATGTTCATTCAGTTTCAAGTATTTGAAGCTAGTATAGCTTATACCATTGGAAGTTGGGAGGTTTATTATGGAGCTTGATCAAAAAATCCAGTGGAACTTACTGTACTTCATAATCAACTGTAATCATTTATATGGTGAATTACAGTCATACTGGAATTGTACCATTTGTCTTGATCATGTAGTTGTAAATATCTTGTACATTTAAGATCTCCTGCTTTTTAACCAAAGCATAACTCATTACTAATTTACTCAAAGTAAATTTCCTAGAATGCCATAACCTCCATGCATGCATGCATGCTTGTCTTCTATATACACCTTTCACCTCAAAAATGCTGTCTTAGATTTTAATCAAACTTCATAAGTGACCTCCTCTTATCAGACAGCGGGTTCCTTTCGAAAATGAGCATGCTGAGAACTGTCCTTGTATCCTGTCTCCAAAAATCAGGTAAGGACCTTCATCGTCACTGCCCCAATACTTAGCAATAAAAACATCTGGAGGTGAGTGATCCTGGATTTAGGAACATGAAAGTAAAATCCACAATCGTAAGACATGACCCTGGTTTTTAAAATTTGTGGGGTGGTGCGTATGAAAATTTAAAACCAACATACAAATTTAGGTGAGGAGTTCTGGGGATTTTTTAGTACTGAACTTTCTATTATCCTTAACTATGCTTGCGTCACAGGTTAACTTTAGCGTGGCTTTAAATAGTCAAAGGTGGTTCTAACTATAATTTCATTCAGTACTTTAATGTAGTCTCATCAACACAACTAATGCTTGAAATAGTAGTTATCTAATGCTTGGACATCCATTAATTTGGCTGTTTAACTATATAATTGGTTTGCATATTTCTGGTTGTTTTGATGTTCGATGGACGGTGGTGACTTTGACAAGGTAAGTTCCCTTCTGAAGGGCAAAATGTAATCTATTATTATACTCTCAATTCCTAATTCCCTCACAACATAGCAATAAGGAAATGTGTTTGCCTGTGGACAAAACAAGGCTTTCACATTTTGCAGAGGAGAAAATTTGCATATCGAATTTTCACCAGTTCACATTCTCGCCCATTTCGCTATTGGTATGGTTGAATTTTCAAATGATAATATTGCCCTCTTTCCTTAAATTTATAAGGCTCTTAGTAAACATTATTAATGTTTGATTTCCATCTACATTCTAGTTCATATTAATTGCCTTTGCACATTTGAACTATTTATGGGTAACAACTTGATGAATTTACTAATTCTTACTGTCAGGCAGTTAAAGTAATAATTAAATCCCATTGGCCTTGTATATGTTAATTCAGTGTCCTTGCACTATTGAACTCAGTAACAATGCAAATCTATCTTTGAGAAATGATCAAATGATTCCAGTAGCTTTATATAGGGAACTTTAAATTTAATATTTTGATCCTTAATTTGGAGCAAAGCCCAAAATATTTTTGTTTTACTGTAGCCTATCATTGCAAGTTTGTATGAAGTGTCAAATTATAGATTTTCTTAGTTAAATTTGTAGGTCTTATTTATTTTTTAATTTATGTGCTTTGATATGTGTCTGCTTTCCTTTGCTGTTGTAATTTCCCTTCTCAATTTTGCTACTTTGCATTTTCTTACTCTAGCTTTTACAGCAATTTTTCAGTAGTTTATTGAAACATCTAAATGGGTTTAATTTACATTTTAATGGTTTTGTTGCTGAAATGAGAAAACAAAGGTATTTAAAATAGTGTAACAAATTATAAATTATTATCGTACTTCATCATCAACTCCCTCCCACCCACTACCAACTTGCATCTCCCTAGCTTTGAACTGTGGTGAATTATTTTTACTTCTACTTCAAATTAATTTTTTTTCTTATTACCATTAAATGAGCTCTCCTGTTTGCTTGAGCTAATGGCTCATTGGTACAAGTTTTGAAAATGGAAAACTAGATACTATATTTACTTTATGATAACCCTCTACAAAGAATTTTGCACATACAAATTTGAATGTTGAGCCATTTGAACAAAAATCAGTCAGGTTAAATTGTTTAAAAATGTACACATGTGGATTGTGTAAAAGTATACCAAATTGAATATGGTGAAGTGATTAATAGATTAAAAATCAACATAAAAGATGAGTGAAATTTTATTTCTAGAATTTCTTTGGCTAAAATTGATGCCTGATCCGGAGAAAATATTACCTTTTTAACATGTGTAAAACCAGAGTGTATTTTCTGTGTTGTCAGCAATTTGATCTCTAATCTCCTCTGAACAAAATGCTGTTAGAAGCAAACTATAGATGGGCCTGTTCCTTTTGTATAACAGAACTATTTTAAATCACCTGTGCTGTATATCTAGTTAAATAAACTTGGTACCCTTTGGGAACAAAAATTGGATCAACTTAATTTCATGTCCTTGATTTGTACTGTAATTAGACTGCATAGGTCAGAAGTAATAACTCTTGAACAATAACTTTAACAATTCAATTGTGTAATATCTGACTGAATACCCTTCCCATAATCATTTTTATAATATTGTAGAGAGTTGAATTTTGTAATGTTGTATATAAAGAAGTTTTAAAACTTTAATTAATTTATTTTTTTCTCTTCTGCAGGATTCAATAATCGTTACACAAAACCAAAAGGACCAAGGGATCCTCCTTCTGAGTGGACATGATGGGAAAAGTGTTCTGATGGACTTTAATACTGGAGTGTTTTTCTTCAAGTGCCACTAAAGGACTGAAACATTGACAAAATTATGTTCACTAATTTTTTTTTAAACTAACAAACGGCAAGAGCAATTTCGGTGTCTTCTCATTTACAGAATGGTACACATTTTACATCTATTGTAACTTGCTAAGACCTTTCCCGGGGGTGGATTCCGGTGCTAAATATCTCTGCTGGGACCATTTTGACCTGCCTTATTTCACACTTAAGTATTAACTTTTTTTTCAAAAAAAAAGTATTACAGGCCTTAATTTTGGGGGAATTTGTTACACTGCTTGTAGGATTGTATATTAATATAGTACAATAAGTATAAATAGGGAGTCTGTGGACATTTATTCTTTGCTAACTTCCAGAAACTATTATTACAACTCCTTTGTGTACAGGGCAGGGTAGGTATATAATTGACTGTGTTGCAGGTATTAAATATTCTTAACAGAAGATGTAAGAAATCAGTGCATGACTTAAGCCTTTGTGTACCAATTTTTGTAAATTATTTGCCCTGAAAAAATAGAAACATATTCTTTCGGGTGTTCTTAACTACTGGAAATGAGCAGGAAATTGCAGTTTAACAGGGGTTGAGATTGTAATAATACATTTGTAAATTGTAAGCAAAAGGATATTTTTATATTATATGCTGTTAATAACCAATCCCATTTCATCTGTTCATTTGGCCTTGAATTTAGTAAGTGCCTTCGAACAGTATGCAATCCTGTTAACATGAGCATTTGATTTTGTGCATCTGGAATTAGATGACTATCAGCCACACAAACCTGTATTTTACATTATATTGACCTGTCAGTAAAGATCTCGAAATAAATTGTTTACATTTTTTTGAATTAAAATACTCTAACAATTTAAGTAAAAAGAACATTAAGGATTTATTATGTCACTAATCATTAAGCTATTTCACACTCTCAGAAAAGACTGTATACAATGCTTTTAGTACAATTCACTTTTCAAAGCAAAAATTGTTGTAAAGATCCCTTTATGACTTCATAAACAAACTTCTTTAAATATAGCTATGTATATAGTTTAAGCAAAATCAAGACATTTCAAATGTGGGGGTTCTCCTCAATATGGTTAGAAGATAATAAACCTAATAAACTCCAGAAAATCTAGGCCCATTTTTATTGCACCTTGGTTAGAAGGCCCCACCATTTTCCCAAATAATAAATTTCAGTGTACCCACCTCCAAGGCAAATACATCCCAATATAAATGGGACCACAACTGAACACTGACCAAAAAATAAACAAGCTACTTGCAGAACTCAGCCACTTTTGAAGGAGAATAGAAAGTTAACATTGTGAACCAAGACTCTTCATATGAACTGAGGGTAGATAGCCTCTTAAAACGGGGAGGATGGAGCAAGTGATAGGGTGCCTCCAGATGACTGAGTCTTCTCGGGGAACAAAGGATGAAGATACAACAGAAACTGGGAGATTATAAATGGAGAGAACAAAGAGCTGCAGATTATGGAAATTGTTTACGTACACAACGCTGGAAACACTCAGGAGGTCAGGCAGTATCCGTGAGAAAAGTTTAGCCAACGTTTCGGGCAGAGACCCTTTACCAGGAATGGTGGGGGGAAGAGAGGGCCGAAGCCCAGTAATAGAGATGGGTAGGGAGTAGGGCCTAGAGGTGCCAAGTGGAAAACCAATCAGAGGGAAGATAAAGGGGGAGGGGATAAGCATGAAAAAACTGTAGAGGTAAAGAAGTTGAAAGGGGAGAGAGGCAAAAAGGGACGAGGGGGAGGGAATTACTGGAAATTGGAGAATTCAATGTTCATACCACCAGGCTGGAGGCTACCCAGACAGTATATGAGGTGTTGCTCCTCCTCATCTACCATCTGGGTAGCCTCCAACTTGGTATGAACATTGAATTCTCCAATTTCCGGTAAATCCCTCCCCTTTCCCTATCCCAGGTCCCTCTCTGCCTCTCTCCCCTTTCAACTTTCTGCTTCTTTATCTCTACAGTTCTTTCAGGCTTATCCCCCTCCCCCTCCACCTTTCCTCTTATTGGTTTTCCACTTGGTGCCTCTAAGCCCTACCCCATATCTCTTATTACTGGGCTTCGGCCCTCTCTTCCCCCCCCCCCCCCAATTCCTGATGAAGGGTCTTGGCCCGAAATGTTGGCTACTCTTTTCTCATGGATGCTGCCTGACCTGCTGAGTTCTTACAGCATTGTGTATGTATTCTTTGATCTACAGCATCTGCAGTTGTATTTTTATGGGAATTTTAATGTAAGGTGAAGAAGGGAACAAATTAAGCACAATTATAAAGAACTAATTTGGATCCTTGTGGCATATCACTTGTTCTTGGGATCCAATTTGCGAACACTGCCTGGATGTCATAAATACTGATTTGGACTAACCTACCATGTGGGGTAAAAGTCTATGTATATGACATCAAATGTCTTGGCCTTGGCAATCTTGTTGATCATCACAGAAATCTTGATTAAATTTGTAAGAGACCTCCCACAAACAAAGCTATGCTGAATATGCCTTATCAGGCTTTGACTTTCAAAAAAAAATACTCTGTCAGAATCCTTTCCAACCAGTGATGCTATACTCACTGGCTTATTGTTCTCTAGCTATTGTTCAGTCTGCTGGTACCTCAACTGTGGTGCATGCAGATAGTGATACTCCCCTTCCCTGCTTCACACATCATGACACATTTGGGCAGGTGTACATAATTTATTTACCTTCAAGATTCAACACTTTGGTAATGTGACTATGATTCAGAATATTGCTATCCTCTTCTGAAAGCACGAGCTTCTGTCTTTTGCCATAATAAATGAGGTATTCTTTTAAGACCTTGCCCATTGCTGGTTTCACACAGATTGCTGGTCTTTAAGGGCACCTCAGCAATTCCAGGGCCGGCCAATGGTGTAATAGAATCAACATTGGACTTCCAGGTGGATGGTCCTGAGTTTGAAACCAGCCAGGTCCCAACATGGGCAGCAACAGTATCTGTGCAGAAGAAAGGCATGGCAATCTACTTCCTCATCTTGCCATGAAAACCTGATTGATAACTACACTATCCATAGAGTTGTTAGCTGTCAATGATGACTCGATGGCACTCAACAACAACAATCCATCCTTAATTACTCCTTTCTTTCTCTATAACTGATATAATTTCATGATTCATCTGCCAAGGATATTTCTGCCCTTCTAATTTCAAGTGGATCCTTGCAAACCTATTCAACACAAGGGACTAGCTTGATCCCAGTTGTCTACATGAGATACGCCTACTTCTTTCCTGACCAAAATTTTTAAAAGATTAACTTGGTAACAACCTCTCCCAATCAATTTTTGCATGTTGCTATCTAATACCTTTAAAATTATGCTTGTCCCAATTTAGTACTTTAACTTATGGACCAGTCCTTATCTTTTTTCCATAACTATTTAGAAACTAATCAAATGGTTACTGGTCCAAAAGAGATCTACTACTGACACATTAGCCACTTGCAGAGCTTCATTTCATAAGAGATTGCCAAATGTAGCCTCATCTCTAGTAGGGCCAAATACTAAACAAATTCTGCCCTATTTGATCCCTTTAGCACCATGGCATACCAGTCAGCCATTTGTGGGGAAATTAAAACCATATATTATTGCAACCCTATTATTTATATACCTCTGATTTCCTTGCATATTTATTACTTAATTCTATTGACTCTTGTCAAGCAGGGGATGGGGGTATAGTATAATCCTATCAAAGTGATTATCCAGTTTATTATAATTTTAACCCATATAGTCTCAAAGGACATTCATCTGGAATTCTGCTTCAGTTCTATGCTGTCCCCACTAATCAATATTGCAGTTTCTCCTCCTCTCTTACTTCCAATTATATCACCATCAGTACATGCTTAATTACCTAAAACATCCAACAAGACTTTTAGAAATACAAATTAAGAAATTAGAGGAAAATTTGATTACTTTCAGGAATTTGTGCAAATGGAAAGAATGAAATACTACTAAATTCTGATTTCTGTAATATTCTCAATGGTAACTATAAGAAAAGTAAATGAACTTCCTACAACACACTTATTAGAAACATCAGCCAATTTGCATTATGTGCCAATTCCCTGCATAAAAAACAGGGCATTCCATCTAAAACAGCAGGGAGGTTAAAAACAATGTTCTTCTTCCTCCATTCCCTTGAGCTTCGAAAACTATTGCATTGCATAGCAAATTTATTTTACAATCAGCCTGAAGTCAACATAATATTTTAAAAAGTCATTTGGCCCCATAAGGGCTGATCTTCTATCTCCTGTAATACTAATTTCCCTTGTTTCTCTTGCATCTGAAACTCTGATTTCTGTCTTGAATGTACTCACAGCTGAGTCTCCAGTGCCCTCTGTAAAGATTAAAGAATTGTAAAGATTCACCACCATCTTACTAAAGAAACAATCTCTGCCCTGAGCAGCCAAACCTCTCAATGAGTCTGTGATACCAGGTTCTGCGTACTCCAGATGGGAAGCAATATACTTACACCTACTCTTACCAAGTCCCATAAGAATTGTGCATGTTTTAATGAGATTCTTGCTCTTGAAATCAAGACAGTATAAGTCCAGTCTGCTTTACCTCTCCTATGACAAACCTACCATCCCAGTAATCAATCCGGAGCATCTTCATTACACTCTTAATTATAAGTACTAAATATTCATCCTCTGGTAGGGAAACCAGACATTTATGCAGTATAATATTTAAGTGGTCTGACTAGGACTCTAAATGGAGCAAGACAATTATAACACTCAAATTTCAAATTTTTCAAAAAAGGTCCAGTGCAGCTGTGCAATGGTTTTCGGTAGTTTATTTACAAGGACATTTGGGTTTCTCTCAACACAAATGCATTCCAATCTCTCATCATTTAAAAATACCTTTTTCTCTACTAAAGTGGATTATTATGTTTTGTAACTTCAGAAATTAGAAAAACTTAAGAGCCAGGGACACTCATGTACTTAGTTTCTCTTTAGTGCGCACATACAGTGTGGTGGAATAATGAAGTATACCATTCACATACTTTACGTATAACCTATAATGAATTGTGTAAACAATGAATGCTTAATCAAACAATGTATTTACAATATTACTGAAATATTGAATGCACTACACTCCTTCCTGAGCTATAAACACCCACTCTATATAAGATGCATCTCAACTCAAATATGCAATATATTGCTGCCTAGTCATTATATACCATATTGTACAACTACTGTATAAACATCAACAGCATAGTAAAATTTAAATTGTTCCATTCAGACATAAATATTTAATCACTATGGAGTATTTCTTACTCATCTATGTGACTGGGTGGGTGGGGAGTCATTCTGTATGACAGGTGAAATTTGTAGTTGTGAAACAATTTTAGGTCTAGGGTCTCCTCCGTGGTGGTTATTGGAGTTGACTCTGGGATTGCAGGAAATGATTATCAGCTCTGGGCACCATCCTTCTCAAACAATTGACTCTGCTCTCCTCAACGGATCGATGTGTCGTCTCCAGATGCGATCTCGACTGTGTAGGAGGGTTGGTCAAGTTCTGTCTTTAATCTTTACAAGTACCCACTTTTGATTACCTCTGTAGTCCTTCACCAGGATTGCTTGTCCAGGAGTAAAACATTAGACCTCCTTGTGTGAGGAGCTCTCAATCTGTCTCAGCATTTTCTCCTGCATGTTCCTCCTGAAATTAGGTTTGAAGAGATCTAAACATGAGCGCAAGGGACAACCGAGAAACGGCATAGCTGGTGAGCTGTTGGCTGTGGAGTGTGCTACATTGGGATATGCAAAGGGGAAGTTGACAAGCTTCTGGTTCAGTGTAGTGTATTCTGCTGACATTGCTCAGGGTGCATTCTTTAGATTCTGAACAGAACTTTTCCACCATCCATTTGTAGCTGGGAGTTAAAGTGCAGATGTGATATGTCTTATTCCATTGCATTCATTTTCATGAATGCCTGAAACATCCGCAATGAACTGTGGTCTACTATCACTGACTAAGCATTTTGGAACACTGGTCCTTGAGAAGAGGCTTCTCAACACATGTGCAAGGCTGTAGTGAAGGTTATTGGGATTACTTCTGGCCACTTTGTAGCTGCATCCACTACTGCCAAGAAATTTGTGCGCATGAATGGTCTTCCAAAATCTACAGCCAGGGTAATGTAGGCCATTTCCAGGGATAGAGAGGCACTGAACTTGGCATCTTCTGGATGTGTTGGCATCCCAAATAATGCATGGCAAGCTGTTTAATCTGCTGATCTATCGCAGGCCATTAAACAAAACTTTGAGCCAATGGTTTCATTTGGACCATGGTTTCAGATGGACAGCATATAACTCCTCCAATTCTTTAGATCTCAGCTTGGATAGTACAACAATTCTCAATCCCCACATAAGGCAACCTTTTTCAAGGGCCAATTCATATCAGCTCTAGTCCATAGCTTTCTGCCAGAGTGCAGATGCAGTTGTTGTTCCAAAAATAAGCCTATTTTAGCAATAAAGTCCTTTGTGAGTGTTTATGGTGAGAAACATTTGGACTCTTCTTCTATCTTCATCTCCATCTAAGTCCACTTTACTGAAATGCTTCTTTCCAGAAAGGTTTGTAAAGATAACTTCTATCTTGGCTGAGGGTATTGATCTACTTTCAGTACTGAGTTGATGCTGACCTTAAAATCACCGATTCTGACAGACCCATTTTTGTTGGCTATTGGGACCACTGACATTGCCCATGGGCTCCACTCATACTTGAAAAGAATTTATTCAGCTTCCATGTGAGCTGGCTACTTCACGGATGGTATAAGGAACCAGACTGGTTTTGTAAAACTTTGGTGTGGTATTTTGGTTTAAAGCTATTCTACCCTTGATATGTTTGAGTTTTCAATGCCATCCTTGAATTACTACTGTGGCATCATCCACTTTCTTATTTTGCTTTCAGTTGACTCGATTCCTGGGGATGTGGCAAGCAAATAGTGGATTGATCTCCAATAAAGTTATTGTAGTTTCAGCTAGTCATAGCCCCACAATAACAGCCTTCCAGTTTTTACCACAATCAAACTCAATGTGGCTTGTTGGTGTTGTATTTCACTGTTACATATGTTATCACACAGGAGTTATCTTTGCTATAGTATAAGTTCTTAGTTGGATATCTACAGGCTTCAGTTCAGTATCTTTGAAATGCCATTCACTCATTTTGTGTAACTGAAACATCCAAGCCAGTGTCCAATTCCACTTTAACTAATTTGCCATTCAAATCTGATGTAAGGAAAATGTATGGCAGATATGTGGCAAATGTTCATGGGGTTCTGCGTAGATATGTTCCAATGAGACAGGGAAGGGATGGTAAGGTACAGGAACTGTGGTGTACAAAGACTGTTGTAAATCTAGTCAACAAGAAGATAGGTCACGAAAGGTTCAAAAAACGAGGTATTGACAGAGATCTAGACGATTATAAGGCGAGCAGGAAGGAGTTTAAGAATGAAATTACGAGAGTCGGAATGGGGCATTAGAAAGCCTTGGTGGATAGGATTAAGGAAAATCCCAAGGCATTCTACAAATATGTGAAGAGCAAGAGGATAAGACATGAGACAATAGGACCAATCAAGTGTGACAGTGGAAAAGTGTGTATGCAACCAGAGGAGATGGCAGAGGTACTTAATGAATACTTTGCTTCAGTATTCACTACGGAAAAGAATCTCAGCGATTGTAGGGATGACTTGCAGTGGACTGAAAAGCTTAATTTTGTAGATATTAAGAGGATGTGCTGGAGTTTTTGGAAAGCATCAAGTTGAATAAGTCACCAGGATCTGACAGTATGTACCCCAGGCTACTGTGGGAAGAGAGGGAGGAGATTGCTAAGCCTCTAGTGATGATCTTTGCATCATCAATGAGGACGGGAGAGGTTACAGTGGTTTGGATGGTTGTGGATGTTGTTCCGTTATTCAAGTAAGAGAGTAGGGATAGCCCAGGAAATTAATAGACCCGTGAGTCTTACTTCAGTAGTTGGTAAGTTGATGGAGGAGATCCTGAGAGGCAGGATTTATGAACATTTAGAGAGGCATAATATGATTATGAATAGTCAGCATGGCTTTGTCAAAGACATGCCATGCCTTACGAGCCTGATTAAATTTTTTGAGGATGTGACTAAACACATTGATGAAGGTAGAGCCATAGATGTAGTGTATATGGATTTTAGCAAGGCATTTGATAAGGTACGCCATGCAAGGCTTATTGAGAAAGTAAGGAGGCATGGGATCCAAGGGGACATTGCTTTGTGGATCTGGAACTGACTTGCCCACAAAAGGCAAAGAGTGGTTGTAGACAGGTCATATTCTGCATGGAGGCTGGTGACCAGTGGTGTGCCTCAGGGATCTGTTCTGGAACCCCTACTCTTTGTGATTTTTATAACACAATGGATGAGGAAGGGGAGGGATGGGTTAGTAAATTTGCTGGGGGTGTTATGGATAGTGTGGAGGGCTTTCAGAGGTGACAGCAGGACATTGATAGGATGCAAAACTGGGCTGAGAAGTGGCAGATGGAGTTCAACCCAGATAAGTCTGAGGTGGTTCATTTTGGTAGGTCAAATATGTTGGCAGAATATAGCATTAATGGCAAGACTCTTGGCAGTGTGGAGGATCAGAGGGATCTTGAGGTCTGAGTCCATACGATACTCAAAGCTGCTTCGCAGGTTGACTCTGTGGTTAAGAAGGCATACAGTATTGGCCTTCATCAATCGTGGGACTGAGTTTAAGAGCCGAGATGTAATGTTGCAGCTACATAGGACCCTGGTCAAATTGGAGTACTGTGCTGAATTCTGGTCACCTCACTACAGGAAGAACATGGAAACTGTAGAAAGGGTGCAGAGGAGATTTACAAGGATGTTGCCTGGATTGGGGAGCATGCCTTATGAGAATAGGTTGAGTGAATTCGGCCTTTTCTCTTTGGGGCGATGGAGGATGAGTGGTGACCTGATAGAGGTGTACAAGATAATGAGACATTGATCGTATGGATAGTTGGAGGCTTTTTCCTAAGGCTGAAATAGCTAGCACAAGAAGGCATAGTTTTAAGGTGCTGGGAAGTAGGTACAGAGGAGATGTCAGAGGCAAATAGAGAGTGGTGAGTGCATGAAAGGGCTGCCAGCGGCAGCAGTGGAGTTGGAAATGATAGGGTCTTTTAAGAGACTCCTGGATGGATACATGGAGCTTGAAAAAATAGAGGGTTATGAATAAGCCTAGGTAGTTCTAAGGTAAGGACATGTTCGACACAGCTTTATGGGCCGAAGGGCTTGTATTATGCTGTCAGTTTTCTACGTTTTTAGATGCACTGGGCTGTCCGACTCTACAGAGTCCTGCAATTAAGGGAGGTACGGTTCCCATACCAGGCAGTGATGCAGCCAGTCAGGATGCTCTCAACTGTGCCCTGCAGAAAATTCTTAGGATTTAGGGGCCCATACCAAACTTACTCAAATGTCTGAGGTGAAAGAGGCACCGTTGTTGCCTTTTTCAAAACACAGCTGGTGTATACAGACCATGTGAGGTCCTCAGTGTTGTGAATGCCAAAGAACTTAAAGCTGTTTACCCTCTCAACTCCAGATCCATTGATGTCAATAAGGGTTAGCCCATCTCTATTCCTCCTGTAATCCACAACTGGCTCTTTTGTTTTTGAGGGAGGGGTTGTTTCCTTGACACCACTGTGTTAGAGAGATGACTCCACCTCGTTATTGTTTGAGATAAAGCCAATCGATGTAATGTCATTGGCAAATTTAATTAGCAGATTAGAGCTGTGGGTGGTGACACAGTCATGGGTATACAGGGAGTAAAGGAGGGGACGTAGTACACAGCCCTGAGGGGCTCCTGTGCTGAGAGTCAGAGGGGTGGAGTTAAGAGAGCCCACTCTTACCACCTGATGGCGATCTGACAGTAAGTCCAGGATCCAGCTGCACAAGGCAAGGTCAAGGCCAAGGCCTCTGAGCTTTTTTGTTGAGCCTGGATGGAACTATAGTATTGAATGCTGAAATGTAGTCCAAGAACAGCATTCTTACATAAACATCCTTCTTCTCCAGATGTGTAAGGACAGTATATAGAGCATCCCCCTCCTCTTGATTATGCTTATGAAACCTGAAGCATTCAGTAGTCAACAATGGTCTGAATTCTAAATGTTCCTGCAGTACATTCATGACATCAGCAAAGCTCATTTCAACTGGTTTGGTTGGAGCAGTTAAACTCCTTCCTTTCTTTCTTTATCAATCTTTTTATTAATTTAAAAAGTACATATATATATATATAAACAAGAGAATTATCTCAAATATCTTTATCAATAATAATTCTTATAAAAGGTAAAATAAACACTATCAAGATCATACACAGTATTAATCTAATAGTATGAAATAAAGAATAAGATAATTGATTCTTATCATTCCACGAAAAGACGAAACTTTTATAATTTTTATATATATAAAAAACCCACTAACAAAAAAAACGAGAGAAAAAAAGGAAACTGGGCAGCTCATACTGAGGGTGAAATCAAGAAAAAAAAAACTTTCTGATCAAATCCAACGTTTCAAGGAGGTAACTGGAAGAGCCATATATCAAACCATATGAGAATATTGAATAAAAGGTCGCCAAGTTTCTTCAAATTTAAAGGATGGATCAAATGTCCAACTTCTTATTTTCTCTTAACTTAAACAGGACAAAATGGAAGTAAGCCAATAAAGAGCAGTAGGTGGATTAGAGTCCTTCCATTTAAGCAAAATGGATCTCCTAGCCAATAAAGTTGTAACAGCTATCATCTGTTGAGCGGAAACAGGAATATATCCTGCTTCCGATGGAATGATCCCAAAAATTGCTGTAAATAAATTCAGTTGTAGATCCAAATTCAAGACTTTTGATAAAGTTTTAAAGACTTCTTTCCAAAAATTATGTATCTTGATACAAGACCAAAACGTGTTAAAGTAGCCAGTTAAACTAAGCAAAGTAATTTTTCACTACTACACTCTGCAACACTGGCACTTGTTTTGCATTCACTTTTTCATTTGCTCCAAAATACCGCTCAATTCATTCAGTATACATCATCCAGTTATCTGTTGTGCATTTGAACACATCTTTCCAATGCAGCTAGCCATTTCTACTTATTTAATTATTACTAGCACCCAGTACTCACTGATTATAAACCTGTGGCTGTACTTCTTGCTTGTTAATTTTGACTATTTTCTGCTTTTTTAAAAAAACTCGTAAGTCTCTCTCCCTTTGTGAGGAAAAATGTGCTGTCCTTTAACAGGTAGGTAGTCGACTCGGGTTCATTTTAAAACTTCCTTGTTTCCACTGTTGTGTTTTGTAACTCCATAATCAAAAGTAAGCCATAGGAGCTGATGATGCCCATGTTTCTCTTTCTTTAGTGAGGTGCACACATATGGCATTCACATACTTATTATTCACATATCCATAACTATTTAAAAACAAAAAATGCCTAATTGAACAATATGTTTACAATATTACTCAAATATTAAATACTCTAAATGGATGACCTCATATTTTTCCATATTGTATTTCATAATGTTCATGTCTGTTCACTTTGCTTGTTTCTTTTTTTTTAATTTTTTTAATTAGTTTTTCAAAATATTTTACAAATTAAAAACCCCAAATCCCAATGAGGAACATTAAAACAGTGCAAAATTAAGCACACAATAACAATATACTACAAAGGAAGAGAATTTAGCAAAAAACAAGCACCTGAATTAAAGACAAGTAAGCTTAGTGTCCTCCCCAAGCCCCACAACAAGAAAAACAACAGCAACTCCAGACCAACCACAACACAATATAGAGAGTATAAGTCAGACTGTGAATACTCTCAGCAAGAGGCCTTCTACAAGAAAAAAAAGGAGCTGAAAGCAAGGGACCGAAAAGAAAAAAAAACCCTAGTCAAGAGGAAGGTTATGAAAGTACTGGATAAAAGGTCCCCAGACCTTATGGAACTTTAGATCCGAATTGAGAACTGAATAATGAATTTTTTCGAGGTCCAAACAGGCCATGATGTCGTTAAGCCATTGAGCATGAGTGGGCGGGGCAACATCTCTCCATCTGAGGAAGATCAAGCGTCTAGCCAGGAGAGAGGCAAAGGATAATATTCGGCATTTGGTCGGACCCAGACATAAATCTGTCTCGCCCCAAAAACCGAACAGAGCAATTAAGGGGTTTGGTTCTAGGTGCTGATTCAGAATACATAATAACGTAGTGAAGACATCTTTCCAGAATTTCTCCAAGCTAGGACAGAACCAGTACATATGGATGAGAGAGGCCACGCCCCTCTTGCATTTATCACAGAGCGGACTAACGCTAGGGTAGAATCGAGATAGTTTAGATTTAGACAAATGGGCTCTATGAACAATCTTAAACTGTAAATGGCAGTGGCGAGCACAAAGAGAGGTTGAGTTAACCGATTTGAGAACTGAATCCCAGCTCTCCTCAAATAAGGAGATATTTAAATCCTGCTCCCAGGCCATTTTGATTTTATCCATGGGGGCCCGACGTAAGGCTGCTAGTTTATCTCAGATGATTGATATTAAGCCTTTACCTAGTGGATTCATGGAAAGAAATAGGTCCATAGCATTTTTCGCAGGCATTTCAGGAAAGTTAGGAATTAAAGGAGCAATAAAGTGTCGGATTTGGAGATATCTGAAAAAATGAGCATTGGGCAGATTGAACTTAACAGAGAGCTGCTGAAAGGAAGAGAAGCGATTATCAATGAAAAGATGTCAAAATGTCTGATGCCCTTCCTAAACCAAACCTGGAAGCTGAATCGTATGTAGTAGGTAAAAAAAAGGTGATTATGAGCAACAGGGCTGGAAACGGAAAACCCCTGGAAACCATAGCATTTCCTGATCTGAGCCCATATACGCAAAGTGTGTCTAACAAGAGGATTAGCTATTGATCTGGGCAGACTACTAGGGAATGCAGAGCCAAGAAGTGCAGAGATAGATAATTCTTTAGTGGAGCTCAGCTCCATCGCCACCCAGTTAGGGCACTCGGGTTGGCCATGGAAGAAAGACCAGAAGGTAGCACAACGTATATTAGCTGCCCAATAATATAAACGAAAGTTAGGTAAAGCCATGCCACACTCTTTTTTAGATTTTTGGAGATGGATTTTATTAATTCTAGAGCGCTTATTCTGCCACAGATATGACAAAATAATAGTCTAAGGAATCAAAAAAAGATTTAGGAATAAAAATTGGGATAGATTGAAATAGGTATAAAAATTTGGGGAGAACATATATTTTAACAACATTAATATGACCTACCAAAGACATAGATAGAGGTGACCATTGTACCAGACTCTGTTTTATAGCATATGAAAGATTGGCAAAGTTTTCACGAGAGATCTTTAAACTTCCTTGTGACTGTAATTCCAAGATAAGTAAATTGATTATGGACTACTTTAAAAGGGAGATCATGAAATGTTAGTTCTTGTGCTTCTTTATTAATTGGGAGAAGTTCACTCTTATGTAAATTAAGTTTATAGCCAGAGATCTGGCTAAACTGGTCAAGAAGTGAAAACATTAGAGGTAAGGATGTAGACGGATTTGAGAGAAAGAGTAATAGGTCATCAGCATAGAGAGAAACTTTATGCTCAACACCCCCTCTCCAAATCCCAGTCAATTCAGGGCAGTTTCGAAATGCTATCGCCAGAGGCACTTTGCTTGTTTCTATCCTCTTGAAACTTCTATGGATTCTCCTCTCAAGCCCATACATCACATCAAAAGCAAATTCTCATATATACCTATGAATATCTAGGACTCCAACATCAATCTATTGTACATGTTCACAACCTCATAATCCAAAAATATATTCCTTCTGCTTGTTGTTTTAACCAATCAGTTCATACCTGTATATTACTCTTATTGTTTAATAATCTACCTTATTTGGTGTTGTCTCAAAAGTATTCCAAAATGTTTGTCAAACACTATTTCCTTTCATGAATCCATGTTAAATCTGTCAAATTATTTTCCCATGTTTGTTGCTATTTCTTAATAATATATTAAAGCATTTTCACTATTTCTACCTCAAACTAACTCATTTATTATTCAGCCTTTTCTTCCCTCCTTTCCTACCTAGTGCATTTTGTGCACCACAGTTCCTAAGGGACATTGGATTGCATAGAGGGAGAGTGAATTTAAAAGAATTGAACAGGGGCAGTTGGCACATTTTGTGCACTGCAGTTCCTGAAGAGTATTTGGATTGCACAGAATTATGCACTTGGCAAAAAGAAGTTGGCTTTAAGCGGAGCAGCCATTCTGTGAGTAGGCTAGTGTTAAGAGAAGGTAGCTTGAGGCATCGAGTTTTAGGAGAGGTGAAGGACATAGATTAGTTTTCCATTATTTATTCCTTCTTTCTTATTACACATTTAGAGCAGTGGAGATGTCAAGCAGGGTAGTGGAATGCTCCTTTTGCAGGATGTGGGAAAGCAGGGAGACCTCCAATATCCCTGACTACTACACCTACAAGAAATGTATTGAGCTGCAGCTTCTAATAAGCTGTGTTGAGGAATTGAAGCTGGAACCAGATGAACTCTGGATCATTCGGAAGGCTGAAGAGTTGAGAAACAGGACATACAGGGAGGTAGTTACACCCAAGGTGCAGGACAGAGTTAACAGAGTGACCGCCAGGAGGGGAAAATGGTGACTGGCAGCCAGTACAGAGCTGGCTGTAACCCTCAACATCAGGTATTCTGCTTTGGATACTGTTGGGAGGATGACCAAGCAGAGGAAAACCACAACAGTCAGTTCTCTGGCACTAAGTCTGACTCTGGCTCAGAAGGGAAGAGTGGAGAAGAAGCGAGCTAAAGTGACAGGGGATTTGTTGCTTAGGGGAACAGAAAGGGGGTTTTGTGGATGAGAACAAGATTCCTGGATGTTATATTGCCTCCCTGGTACCAAGGTCAGGGACATCTTGAATAAGTCCACAGCGTTCTTTAGTGGAAGGGTAAGCATTCAGAGATCATGGGCCACATTGGTACCAATGACATAGGTAAGAGGGGTGACAAGTTTTGCAAAAAGAGTTCAAGGAGTTAGGTGCATAGTTAAAGGACAGGACCTCCACTGTTGTGATCTCAGGATTGCTACCTGTCTAACACATGACTAAGGAGATGGTGCAGGAGGGAGGTCTTCAGATTTTTTGATCATTGGGATCTCTTCTGGAGAAGGTGGGATCTGTACAGATGAGAAAGTTTGCACCTGAACTAGAGGGGGCTAATACCTTAGTGGGAATGTTTGCTAGTGCACAGTTGGGGGGTGGGGGAGGGGGAATTTAAACTAGAGTTGCGGGGGAATGGTAACCAGAGTGTTAATGGAGTGGCCGAGCATTCGAGCTCTCACAACCAGACTATGTAACAGTTTCTTCCCCCAAGCTATCAGACTCCTCAATACCCAGTGCCTGGACTGAAACCTTACTGCCCTATTGGCTCGTTTATTATTTATTGTAATGCCTGCACTGTTTTGTGCACTTTATGCAGTCCTGAGTAGGTCTATAGTACTTTTTTTGTGTTGTTTTTTACGTAGCTCAGTCTAGTTTTTGTACTGTGTCATGTAACACCATGGGCCTGAAAAAAACATTGTCTCATTTTTATTGTACCAGCAGTTATGGTCGAAATGATAATAGAAAGTGACTTGACTTAACTTGTGGAAAAAGATGTTGTTAAGCCAGAATCAAAAGGTCGACTTACCTTCCGAGCTGCATATATTGCAATACAATTATTGTACGAAAGGCAGGTGAGCTTAGGGCATGGATCAGCATGTGGAATTATGATATTGTAGCCATTAGTGACACTTGGTTGCAGGACTGGTAGATCAATGTTCCAGAGTTCTGTTGTTTTAGATATGATAGATGAGGAGGGATTAAAGAGGGAGGGATATTGCTAGTCAGGGAAAATGTCAAGGTAGTGCATAGTCAGGACAGACTGGAAACCTTGTCTAGTGAAGCTTTATGGGTAGAACTGATGAATAAGAAAGATATGACTGTGTTAATGAGGTTATATTATAGACCACACAAAAGTCCATGGGATTTAGAGGAACAAATTTGTAGATTGCAGACTGTTGCAAAAAACATAAGGTTGTGATAGTAGTTGATTTTAACACGTTGACTGGGACTCCCATACTGTAAAAGGGCTGGTTGGGAAAGAATTTGTCAAATATGTTTAGCAATGTTTCCCTAATCAGTACATAGAAGTCCCAACTAGAGAGAGTGCAATAGTAGATCTCATGTCAGGGACTAATACAAGACAGGTGACAGGATTGTGTAGGGCAGGGGTTCCCAACCTAGGGTTCACAGAACCCCTTGGTAAGGGTTCTTACCAAGAACCCCTTGGCAAGAGTCCATGGTATAAGAAAAATTGGGAACCCCTGTTGTAGGGGAACACTTCGCATGTAGTGATCATAGTGTCATTAGTTTCAAGGTAATTATGGAAAGGGATAGGTCTGATCCTCAGTAAGGACTTGGCAAGTGTGGTTTGGGGCAGATTGTTTTCTGGCAAAGGTGTACTTTGTGAGTGGGAGGCCTTCAAAAGTGAAATTTTGAGAGTGCAAAGTTTGTATGTTAATAAAATGCAATGAAAACAGGTCTTGGTTTTGGAGAGATATTGAGACCCTGGTTGAGAAAAGGAGGTACATAGCAGGTAGGAACAAATTATGTACTTGGAGCCAAAAAGGATAGGGGAGATCTTAATTTGGTTTTTTTTGTGTTTGTATTTACTTGGCACATGGACACAATCTATAGAAGTGAGGCAAAATAACAGCTAGGTCATGGACCATACAAAGTTTACAGAGGAGGTGGTGTTTGCTGTCTTGAAGCAAATGGCTGATCAAGGTGTTCCTTAAGAATCTGTGGAAGGTTAGTGCAGAAATTGCAATGGCTCTAGCAGGAATATTTAAAACTTCCTTAACCAGGGAGTGGTGCTGGGGTTTTCGAAGATAGCTAATGCTGTTCTGTTGTTTATGAAAGGCTCTAACAATAAGCCAGAAAATTATAAGCTGGTGAACCTGACATCAGTAGTGCTAAAGTTATTGGAAGGTATTCTAAGAAAGTGGATATGTAAATATTTGGATAGACAGAGTCTGATTAGGGATACTCAGCATGGCTTTGTGCATGGTAGGTCATGTCTAACTAATCTTATGGAGTTTTTTTGAGTAAGTTACAGGGAAAGTTGATGAAGGCAAAGCAGTAGATGTTGTCTGTGTGGACTTTAGCAAGGTCCCACATGGGAGGTTGGTCAAGAAGGTTCAGTCACTTGGCATTCAAGAGGTAGTAAATTGAGTTAGACACTGGTTTTGTGGTTGAAGCAGAGAATGGTAGTAGATGGTTACCTCTCTGACTGGAGCCTTTGAATAGTGGTGTGCCGCTGGGTGTTGTTTGTCATCTACTGTATATTAACAATCTGGATGATAACGTGATAAACTGGATAAGCAATTTTGTGGATGGCACCAAGATTTGGGGTGTAATAGACAGCAAGGAAAATATCAAAGCTTGTAGCAGGATCTGGACCAATTGGAAAAATGGCAGATGGAATTTAATGCAGGTAAGATGTGTTGCACTTGGGAGGATCAGCCAGGGATGGTCTTGCAATGTGAATGGTAGGGCACTGAGGAGTGCAGTAGAACAGACAGATCTGGGAATACAGGTCCATAATTCCTTCAAAGTGGCATCACAGGTAGATTGTTGTAAAGAAAGCTTCTGGCACAATGGCCTTCAAAATCAATATATTGAGTAGAAGAGTTGAATGTTATGTTGAAATTGTATAAGATGTTGGTGAGGCCTAATTTGGAATATTGTGTCCAGTTTTGGTCATGTACCTACAAGAAAAATGTAAATAAGATTGTAAGAACACAGAAAATTTACAAGGATGTTGCCTGAACTTGAGGACCTGAGTTATAGGGAAAGGTTGAATAGGTTAGGATTTTATTCCTTAGAATATAGAAGATAGAGGAGAGATTTTATATAGGCATACAAAATTATGAAGGGTAGAGAGAGTAAATGCAAGCAGGCTTGTTCCACTGAATTTGACTGAGACTAGAATTAGAGGTCATGGGTTAAGGGTGAATGATGAAATATTTAAGGAGATCATGAGGGGGAACTTCACTCAGAAGGTTGTAATAGTGTGGAATGAGCTGCCAAATTAAGTGTTGGATGTGGGTTCCATTTCAAAACTTAAGAGAAATTTGGATAGGTACATGGATGGGAAGTGTATGGACAGCTATGGTCCACGTGTAGGTTGATGGGACTAAGCAGATTTATCATTCTGCATGGAAAAGTGGGCCAAAAGGCCTGTTTCAGTGCTGTAGTGTTCAATGGCTCTCTGAAGTTATCTTTGCTATGTTACAAGTTGTGGGAGCCATCCTAGAATACACAGAACACAGTACCAGGAATAGGCCCCTCGGCTCACATTGCTGTGCTGAACTAATCAAATGTATAACTAATATTTTCTGACTATACACCGTCTATATTGTTGCATTCCTTACACATTCTCGTCTATCTAAGAGCCACGTGAATGTTTCTATTGTATTTGACTGCTATCACCCAAGCTATGTATTCCAAGCACCCACCACACTGTGTATGGGAAAAAAATCTCACTCTTGCCTATTTCCTTTGAAGTTACCTACCACTCATCTTAAATGCATGCATTTTGGTATTAGACATTTCAATCCTGGAATAAAAAGGTGTATCTATGCCTCTCATAATTTTATGAACCTCCATCTCCCATCAGCCTCTAGATCCATAGAAAACAACCTGCCCTGCAAATTTTTAAACTTACCCATGCCCTCTAATCCAGGCACCATACTGGTAAACCTCTTTTGCACCTCTCCAAAGACTTGACATCTTCATATAATAGGACAACAAAAATTGAATGCAATATAGATGTAGCCTAATCAAAGTTTTATAAGGCTACGACATAAATTCCCAATTCATGAATTCATTTCGACTAACCATGGCAAGCATGCCATATGCCATCTTTAACATTGTATCAACCCGCATTGTAACTTTCAGGGAACCATAGACTTGCAAGCTCCCTCTGCACAACAGCACTGTTAAGGGTCTTGCTATCAGCACTGTATTATCTGTTTACATTTGATTTCCCAGAATGCAACACTTCAGATTTGGCCAGGTTAAACACCATCTGCCATTTCTCCATTCATATCTGCAGCTGAGCTATATTCCCTCTGCATCCTTTCAGTCTCCTGCACTATGCACAGCACCACCAATCTTCCCATCGTCTTGCAAACTTACTAACCCACCCATCTCCATTTTCCTCCAGGTCATATATACAAGTATGTACCCCAAACAGAAGAGGTTCCAGTATACATCCCTGCAAAACACCACCAGTCACAGATTTCCAGTTAATGCAAGTTATAATGACCACTACCATCCATCTTCTATAGTCTTGATGCGACATCTACAACCTCTATCAATTCACTGAGATTTACTGCCTTTCAATCTCACTAATTACTTATGTTTATGAAATTTAATTTCTTAGAACAAGATTTTTTTTTAAAAAAATCTTTAGCCCATTAGTTTTACAAGGTTTTGTATATTCACTTTCATGAAGTCAAAATAACTGGTCAATTTTTCTGCCATTTATTTTATTTATTTAGAGATACAGCACTTAACAGGCCTTTACAGGTTCAACTAGCCACTTGTATAACTCTAGTCTAATCACAGGACCATTTACAATAACCAATTCAACACTAATCTCAATTTCACCTACCAGCAACTACTGCACACTTTACCTTTTCATTTTCCCTAAACTGGGATAAATATTACTTGTCAGCTGGGTATGCTTTTGAACATGCATTGCTGTTCTGCTATCATACCTTTATATCCGTTACTGTCAACGCCTAGATCAAGTGTTCTTAGTTTTTAAAAGATCGATTTCAAACCAGATTTTAGTTTGAATTAAACAGTTCTCGATCTTACCGCGAATTTATGGAGGTACAGCGCTTGGAATCGCGCCGCCCAGCAGCCCCCGATTTAACCCTAGACTAATCATGGGACAATTTACAATTTATAACCTACCAACTGGTAAGTAGGTCTTTGCACTCTGGGATATACAAACTCCTGGCAGGAAATGAGCCGAGTATCTGGTTCTGCAAAACATAGCGCTAATCCTGAACACCAAGTCTTTCTAGCTCAACTTTTATCTTTCAAACAAAAACGGACATACTTTAGGCGCAAGAGACTGCAGATACTGGAATGTGGTACCACGATCTGGTGGAGGCACACAGGAAAGAGGCACAGAGGAAAGGACGTTTTCGGTCGAAATTCCACTGTACGGCAGATAGGGCCTTCTGCTTATATCGCCCATCTCTCCCAGTCCCTAGTCAACTTGAAACCTCTACAATTCCTCTTTCTTCCCGCACCCCGCCCGTGCCGCTACGCAATCCCCGACTGAAAAGATCTTTTCCCATGCCCGTTAACGCAACGGCTGCCGCCGATCACGAAGAGGCGGTGGATCCGAGTACCCAAGAACACGGAGAAATAACACCGACCATAAACACGCACACAGTAATCCCGGGAGGATTCCCCGGCGACAAGCGGCGCCATCGACGTCGCCCCGTGGCGGCGGGCGGCCAGCTGACCGTTGGTGACGTCGGCGGCGCGGGCTGGGCTGGGCTGGGCTCGGGCGCTGGAAACCGGCGCGAGCGCGTCCTTTTCACGTCACCCCGGAATCTGATTGCGCTGGACGTTACGGGCTTGTAAAGGAGTTGCCTGACTGAAGTGCCGCCGCTTTTCCGGTTACGTGGAGTTTACATTAGTTTAATAATACTAAAATGGCGGCGCAATTGCTTTAAATGTTATGTTTTTGTCCGGGGGGGGGGGAAGAGAAGAAAATCACACAACTCCTCCTTCAGCGATTATGTCACAGACCCTCTCGGCACTTAGGGCCGGAAATCCCTCTCTTCTCCCGACGTTATCCTTTCCGCTTTCAAGTTTAACGGAAGCTGCCCGATATGCGATTGACGCGCAGCACGGCCAATCAACGCGCGCAGTTCTTGCGAGGGTTGGGATGACTACACCAAAAAAAAAGCAGGACATTTTTGAACAAGGTTCAAGATGGCGCAGTTGAGTTATATTCGCGTTGTGGTGGAGAAAGATGACAGTGCTGAGCGGTCCGAGCTGCCGTCAGCTCCCAGCACAGAGGTTCTCAAAGCGAACTCGGCTTTGAACGCCTCGTCGGAGCATAATAAAACCTCAACAAAGAAAAGGAAGATGCAACCGTTGCCCGAAGGTTACCATAAGCCTACGGTGGAAGTGCGTGGCGCCAATCCGCCGGCTAGTTTGTTGCCGGTGGAGAAGGATAATGATGGGAAAGACAGGGACAGAGATCGGGAGAAGGGCAGTGGTAACACCAACAAACGTTGCCCGGAACTTGGTGTTAGCTCTAAATATACAGTGGCAACTCCCGTTCCTAGCCCTCTTCCTTCTCTCTACAGCTCCGTGACCTCTTCGCTCTATCTCCACTCGAAATCCAGTAAACCTTCCAAAGAAAAGTACAACAGCAGCAAAGAGAGGGAGAAGAAGCACAGGGCCAAGAAAGAAAACGGCAACGTCAAATTGCTCCAGAAAGGTACAGCTTTGCACGTGTTGTAGATAAATTAGGTTCAGATGTATGCATCACTCTGTATTTGCTTATATCGTTGATAATCTTAATGGAGCAACTGTTCCCAAATGAATTTTTGGCGCCAGGCAAGTCTCAGAGATCTGGAAATCGACCTCAAAATGTCAGATGTCATGGAGCGATTACTAATCTTTACGGTCTCACTATTAGAATGCAGACCTCGCAATTAGATGTTGTAAAGTAGAACGTCATCAAATTGAAATGTTTTATACTGCATAAATATTTTTATTTAACGTTAATTATTTCTGGTAAGCTAATAGTCACTCATTCGCAGGTTCAATTCAGTTCCATCTAATTTATCCTCTACCAATCTACCACTTTCTTTTATGTTTAAGTCCCATATCTGTACCCTATACCATGAAAAATAATATTTAGGTAAGGGCAACATTTATTATTAATTTCTAATTAGCTTTTAGAAAATGGCAGTGACCACTTGAATTCTTAAGTAGCAACAGTCTGAACTAGAAGATACCCTATGTTATTCCAGATGGTTCAGACACTCTCACATTGACTAAGCAGCAATGAGTTATTGACACTTGGAGGAAAGCTTACAAGTGCAATTATTTACACGAGGCTGTTGCCCTTGTGTGCAATAGAAATTTTGGGTTTCAGAAGAGTTGTCAAAGTACTTAAAGTTGCAGATGATCATACATGATGCTGTTATGGTGCAATAATAGTGGAGAGAGTGAATGTTCAATCAGGTATGAAATGGAATTCAAGAGGGTTTCTGTGTTCTGGATAATCTAGAATTGCTTTAGTTTAAGTGGAACTCCAGGTAAGTGAAGGGCCTTACACTTCTGACTTCTGCTTTATAGATAGGTTTTGGAGATCCAGTTGAATCCATCCCTCTGTAGTATCTAGCCAATGTCTTGACCTTGTAACCACAATATTTATGTGGCTTCTTCTGTTAACATTCTCATTAGTAATGTAGATTTTTGGATTTGGTAAACTCTCCTGCATATTTATAGAAGACTATGAAGATAATGGTGATAGTAATGGTTATAGTTGCTGAAGCTCACCTATTGGAAATGCTTATTGCCTGGCACTTAAGTAGTACAAATTTGCTACTTATTACTTGTGCCTGAATGTTATCTAGGTTTTATGCCATGTAAGGATGGATTGCTTTATTAATCTACCAGATTGTGTTTGAAACTGAGCATTTTGGATTTATCAACATTCACACTTATAATCTTGTCAACTGAAGGAAATGCACCTGGAGAAAATGTGATTGTCCACTTGTAGAAAAAAGAAAGAAATGCAAATTGGGAAGGATTCTTGTTCAGATGTGGACTTGTATGTCCCAATACACATGTAAGTGCAGTGGACAGTTAATAATATCGGCCTTCTTTGTAAAGGTTTCTTATGGCAATTATACAGGACCTTGGTAAAACCACACCTTGGAATATTGGAGCACCATACAAAGGAGTTGGAGGAACTCAGCGGGTCAGGCAGCACCTATGAACGGCAATAGACCGTTGACATTTCAGGTGGTGTCAACATTACCTGAAACGTTGACCGTCCATTTTCCTCTATAGATGCTGCTTAACCCATCAGGTTCCTCCACCTTCTTTGTGCATTGTTCTAGACTAAATTTTTCTGGTATTTGCTGTCACTTAGAGTATTAGCTACAGTTTTGCTCTTAATTAAATAATTGGTATGGAGGAAATGCAAAAGATTCATTGTTTATTCTTTGTAAGCCCATCACCCCTTCAGGGTGATCACCAACAACAGTTTGACAGGATCCTTTGTCCTGGACCAGTCTTTCAGACTTTCAAGGTGTAGCCCATTGGAGATCCTGCCTCTCCTAGGGATAAGATCTTTGGAGCTTCTGTAGCACTGGGTTTTACAGGATGGGTTTGTTAGTCCCATGTCCAACCCTCTTCCTTTTGTAGCTGGGCAATGCAGCTTGCAGGGGCCACTCCGGAACTGATCATCTGTTATTTGTGAAGTGGGGTGCCGTGCGCAATCATAATCGATTGAAAACAGATGTGGAAGCACGGAGAAACATTGGGAAATTCCAGGAAGACCTTCTTCGTTGCTGCTGCTGCTGAGAGGTCCAGGACTCTACTGGGAAGAACAGGCCCCCAGTCCTCGGGGTTGCGTTGCCTATGGCCATTGGCGGGGCCGTCTTAATATGCTTGGCAGAGGATGGTGCTCAGAGAAGCTGTGCCAGAGGGGATGGTCGTCGGCTCGGAGGTTTGACAGACTCAGGTCGCTTTCGGTGTGTGCTGCGTCTGCGAGGCTGGTTTCGACGGAGCTTCCATTGTGTGCTGCGTCTGCAAGGCTGAGTTGGGTGGCGCCTTGGAAGTCCATAGAGGGGGTACTCCCTTCTGCCGCCGGCGTGGGATGGCGAGTCTGTCGGGACCCTGGGGACTTGTGGAAATTGTGGTGATTTCTTTTGAACTTACAGTCCTTTAACATCTTGGACTATTTTTACTGTGCCCATAGTCTTTTTTTTTAAATCAATTATGCTATTGTTTGCACTGTTGTATGTGGTTTTGTGCAGGTCTTGTAGCTTTAGTTGTTGTCTGGTGGAATTGGAGCTCCTTTCCGGGGAACACGCTAGACGGTAGCACAATATTAATACACAGCAGCCTCTCCGGACTCTGGATTGGGGATTGCCAAACGTTACATGGATTTTCTGGTGTAATCTGTTTTGTCATGTGCTTTTGTGATATCATTCTGGGGAATGTTGTCTCATTTTTTAACTGCATTGCATTTGTGGTTTCTAAATGACAATAATCTGAATCTATGGGGAGTTCATCATTCATTAGTGGGTTGAAAATTATATGTATGATAGTCTCATATTTCTCTTGCACTTGCAGCAACCCAGTGACTCCTGAATGAAAGAGGACTTTACTATATACCATGCTGCAACCACATCTTGTAAGTTTATGAGGTGTGATGTGCCCAGGGATAGTGATGGAGAACTCCAGGGGCCAGCTGAAAAATATTATTGTGTGAACGTGACTACGTCAGAATATTGCCTAACAACAACACACACAAAATGCTCTGTTCCACCAGCATTTTGTGTGTGTTGTTCTTTGAATTTCCAGCATCTGCAGATTTCCTTGTGTTTACTCAGAATATTGCCTGCCTGTTTGGGTATTACATAGAACAATACAGCACAGTACAGGCCATTCGGCCCGCAATGTTGTGCTGACCCTCCCACTTTTTGCCACATCCTTAAATGCTGCTGAACACAATTTTTCAAGTTTGATTTAAGTACTTGTCATTTGTATTGTGTGGTAGCTAGATCATTTTACACCTCTTCATATTTTTGTGCTAAAGTAAAATACTGAATTCTACAAAAAATTTGAAGTAGAGGATACAGTAATTTGCCATCAAATCATGAGCATCCGTGAAAAATACAACTGGTAGATTTTGGATTTTTTTTAATATTTGAAAAAATTTAAGTGATTATATTGTCTTGGAAAGGGATTGTGAAGTCTTTGCAAAATTGCAGAAGTAATTTAATTGCTTGGTTGAAGGGGTGTTAGTGTAAAGTAAAAGAGTGGCAGTGAGAAACGAAGCTGTAATGCCCACATTCTCACCATATCCTTCCTAATCGTTCAGGATTCACACACATCCCAGGTGAAACAGTTATTTACCAACACAGTTTTCAGTTTCGTATTATTCACTACTTGCATTGCATCTGCCTCTATGGAGACTGATGCATATGTGGTGACCCTTAATGTAAGGTCTTCAGTCAGACTCAAAGTATGACTCTGAGATTCCAAATTGTCTGTTTCTTTAATTTTTCAATCTATTCTCACATTAATCACTGTGTCCTTGGGATTGTGTGCTATTCAAATGAAGCTCATTGGAAGATTTGAACAAGCAGTACGTAATTATACAGGTCATGTTATGGTCTTCTGAATTCAAGGTAAATTCAGGTAATTATTTTATTCCCATTTAATCTAGAATCTTAATTTATCTAAAGGTTTTGATATGAGGACATTTAAGAACTAACTGTACATTAGAGACATTCAACTATGAATAGCCTAAAATGTTACAAATGGCATGATTCTTTCCCTAAAGGATTATTAATTAATTATCAATTAATAATTGATATGTTTCCATTATTAAGGATGAGGCTTCATTGTATTTGGAGGCACATGATAAAACAGAATGAAGTCACCATAGTTTCCTTGAGGGGAAAACTTGCCTTTCAGATCTGTTGTAATTCTTTGCTGAAGTAACAGGCAAGATAAGAGAGTCAGTGAATGTTGTTTTCTTGGATTTACAGAAGGCTTTTGACAAGGTGCCCACACATGAGGCTGCTAAGCAAGTCAAAAGTCCATTATTTTACAGGAAGGATACTAGCATAGACAGAAGATTGGCTGACTGACAGAAGCAAAAAAGTGGGAATAAAGGTGGGGGGGTGGGGGGCAGATTTCCAGTTGGCTGGCAGAAGCTAGTGATGTTCCACAGGGGTCAGTGTTGGGTCCACTACTTTTCCCGTTATGTACTCAGTGGCCACTTCATTAGGTACACCTGTTCAGCTGCTCATTTATGCAGATATATAAGCAGCCAATCATGTGGCTCAATGCATAAAACATGGAGGCATGGTCAAGAGATTTAGTTGTTGATCAGACCAAATATCAGAATGGGGATGAAATGTGATCTAAGTGACCTTGATTGTGGAATGATTGTTGGTGCTAGGCAGGTTGGTTTGAGTATCTCAGAAACTGCTGATATTGTGCACAACAGTCTCTACAGTTTATGGACAATGATGCAAAAAAAACCAAAAATAAAACATCCAATGAGAGGCAATTCTGTGGGCAAACATGAAAGTCCTGTTAATGACAGTACAGAAGAGAATGGCCAGTCTGGTGCAAGCTGAGAGGAAGGTGACAGTAACTCAAATAACCACGTGTTACATCAGTGGTATCCAGAAGAGCATCAATGAATGCACAACCCGCCAAACCTTGAAATGGATGGGCTACAGCAGCAAAAGACGACAGACATAGATTCAGTGGTCACTATTAGATACAGGAAGTATCTAATAAAGTGGTCACTGTGTGCATGTTCAATGATCTAGATCAGGGGTTCCCAACCTGGGGTTCACAGACCTCTCAGTTAATGGGAGGGATCCATGAAATAAGAAAAGTGTGGATCCCCTGAAGTAGATGATAGAATTGATGGCTTTTTGGCCAAGTGTGCAGATGATACAAAGATAACAGGGGTGCAGGTAATGTTGAAGAAGCAGGGAGTTTGCAGATGGACTTACTCTGTCTAAGGACCTGGACAGATTGGGAGAATGGGCAAAAAAGTGACAAATGGAATAGAGTTTAGGGAAGTGTATGGTCATGCAATTTGGTAGGAAAAACAAAAGTGAAGACAATTTTCTTAACGGGGAGCAAATTCAGAAATTGGAGGTGCAAAGGGACATGGAAGTCTTAGTGCAGGATTCTCAAAAGGTTAACTTGCAGGTGAGTTAATAGTAAGGAATGTAAATACAATGTTACCATTCATTTTGATAGAAAATAAAATCAAAGATGTAAATCTGAAGGTTTATAAAGCATTGTTCAGACCACATTTGGAGTGTTGCGAGCAGTTTTGGGATCAGATCTAAGGAAGGAAGTGCTGGCAGTCAAGAGGCTCCAGAGGAGATTCATGAGAATGATCCTGGGAATGAAAGGGCTAACATATGAGGAGTGTATGGCTATGGGCCTGTGCTCACTGAATTTTAGAAGAATGAGAGGGATCTCATTGAAACTTGCTGAATATTAAAAGGCCTACACAGAGTAGAGATGGAGAGGATGTTTTCAATATTGAGAGTCTAGGAACCAGAGGGCATAGTCTCAATAGGAAGACATGCCTTTAGAACAGAGATAAGGAATTTTGGCCAGGGGTGGTAAACCTGTTGAATTCTTTGCCGCTGATGGCTGTGGAGGTCAAGTCATTTGGTATCTGAAGTGGAGGTTGATAGGTTCTTGATTAGCAAGGGTGTCAAAAGTCATGGGGAGAAGGCAGGAGAGTGGTGTTGAGAGGCAAGGTAAATGGCAGAACAGATTCAATGGGCTGAATGGCGTAATTCTGTGCCTACAGTATGTCTTACGGTCTTAAGGATGTTATTAAACATAAAGTGCTGAAAATACTTGAGGTTATGTAGCAATTGTGAATGAACAATCAAAACTGATTAAAAAGTCATCAACTTGTAATGTTAACTTTATATTCATGTTTGCAATACTCCCAGGCATTTAGTATTTCTAGTGTTTTCTATTTATTTTGGATTTTAGTAGTCAGAATGCTTATATGGTATTAGTGTATGGTGATTTTGTTTTCTTACAATGAACTGCTACTTTCATAGTTACCATTACAAATATTGGCTTTATTCCAGAATTGGTAAGTAAATGAATTTAAATTTCCCTGCTGACGTGTGTGGAATTTGAATCCTTTAAATTGTTATAGGTTAATCTTGATTTTATGGGCTCTCAGAGGGAGAGACCAACATTTCAGAGGAAGCCCCAAATAATCACTAAACACGTTAAGGATATTCATCTCAGTGTTTATAGGTTGTTAATTTAACCTCTGGTTTTTTGTCCACAAATGTAAACTGTATTCATTGTGATCAAAGTGTTGTTGCACTACTGTGGGCCTCTACGAGTGAGTCCTTTAATGTCTGTCAATAGCAATTAAACCATACTGACTTTTGTTGCATAATTTTTATTTCATTAAGTGAATTTGCAGATTCCGGAACTGGTTCATCAGGCTCTTGAACCAGAGAGGGTAACTTCACTTGCCCCATCATCGAACTGTTCCCACAACCTATGGATTCAATCTCAAGGACTCTTCACTTCATGTTCCTGATATTTATTGCTTATTCATTTATTATTATTTTTCTCTTTTGTATTTACATAGTTTATTGTCTTTTGCATATTGATTGTCCATCCTGTTGGGTGTGGTCTTCCATTGATTGTTGTGTTTCTTGAATTTACTGTGTATGCTCATAAGAAAATTAATATCTGGGTTGCACAGTACTGTATATTGGTTAAAATAGGAAGGTAGTTATGAAACAGAAATAAGAGTACTTAGCATTGTATTAGCTCAGTAGTATTAAGTGTTATTTGGTAACCGTAAAGACACAATATTCAGTACTGTGCAAAAATCTTAGGCACCCTAGTGATATACATGTGCCTATGACTTTTGCATAGTACTGTATATGATGACATATATGTACTTTAAACTTTGAAATTCTACTCCAGTGCACTTTGAGGCTGCTCACGGGAGATGCTTAATGAAAATGGTGGGTTTTCTTACAAAAATGCTGTCAAACTGCTTGTCTTGGTTAAATTAAATAAAATTATAAGAAGGTTAGGACTTTGTCTTAAGCATATCTTATTATCAACGTATTAGGCCCAGATAAATTGCCAATAATGTTTCTCTATCTGAAGCATTATCAGCTAGTTTGGCTGTTTGTTGGCATAATTTTAGTACATGATGCAATCAAACTGCAGATTCATTGTGATGCCAGAATGTTGAATGAAATAATGTTCTTGTTTATTGTTTTGATTAACATTTGGAACTTAGAATAGTCCTACCCCAAAACAGGCCCTACAGCCTTCATATCGGCACTCACAATGATGCCAAACTAAACTAATCTAATCAAACTGCCTGTGGTCTGTATTTCTCTGTTCTTTACCTGTTCAAGTGTCTGTCCAAATGCCTCTTGAACACTACTATCATATTAGCTTCTACCAACTCTCATGGCAATGCATTCTTTCCTGGCACCTACCACTCTCTGTTTTAAAAAAAACTTTCCCTGCACATCTTTGAAACTTTCCTCTTCTCACCTTAAGCCTTTACCCTGCACCCTGGAGAAAAAGACTGCGCTGTCTGTTTGGCATAATTTAATATTTCATTTGGGTGGCCCCTCAGCCTCAGATGCTCTAGAGAAAACAATTATTCTTCCAACTTTCCCTTAAATATCCCTTTATTCAGTCTTTAAAGCCTTCACATCTGTCTTGTAGTGTGGCAATCAGAACTGCACATAATTCTCCAAATAGTGCCCAATCCTAAAGTCTATACAATTGGCAGCATAACTTTTCAAATTTTATGCTCATTGCCCTGATTGATGAAGGTGTTTGTTAGTCTAGGCATTGCAAAGAGCAAATCTTCAAATGAGATGTGTATTTCACAACATATTGTATATCCCCTTGAATAGATTATTATTTTGTTGCCAGCTCAAAAAAAGGGGGGGGGGGGATTTCTCCTGTAAGAAAAAAGTGTGGTACTTCTCCAGGATAGGCCTTACACTTGAAGATGGGCTGAATGGCCTCCTTTGTGGTTTGTGATTTGTATGTAAACAGCAGACAGGTGAGGTGAAAGCAAATTCAATAGTGTATTTGTGTCCTCTTCCCAGTTACCCTGTTTTGCACTGAGTGTATGTCAGCAAAGTAGCAAATTATTGCATTAGTAGCTAGAGTTCTAAAACATTGATCCAGAATGAATTCCCACCATGGTAGCTGAGGAACTTAAATTCCGGCATTGAACTACATCTGGAAATTAATAAGGATTCTCATTTTAGTAACAGTAGCCAAGTACTCTTATAATAGCTTTTAGTAGATGGCTGGTTTTAATTGTGACTAATGTAGGTGCATCTTCAATTCTTTTTATCTGGTTCTCCAAGAAATGTTTCATAAATTGGGAAAGTCATTATGCCAGTTGTTTAATAATATGATATTTAAGTATACAGATCTCAGAAATATGATAACTCATTTGAGGAGGATGTAGACAGAATGGTTGAATTTGCAGGCATATTGCAGTTCAGTATTATGAAGCCATGCAGTAAGTATAAAGGGTTCTTAACATTATCAATAAACAGCAAGGAACATTTACTGAGTCTTGTAGCTTTGAAGTTTAGGGATGCCCATAATAAGCACTAATAATTAGAAACCATGTCATGACTTGGAGTATTGTAGAGATTCACTAGAAATTCCAGTAAAAGATGGGTTAATTATGAGCATCATTGTAGAGATTTTGGGTGCTGCTTAGAGAGAATTATGGTGAGTTGGGATAGAAATGTTCAAAGTTATTATGGTAAATATTGAGACTTATTCTGGTACTTGGAAGGTTGTTAGCTAAATACAGGATCTAATTGTCTAACTCGAAGTGTCTACACACGATACCCTGCTTAGCTTAGCACTTCAAACACTAATGTGTCATAGTTTTCACTGCTGGAGTTACATACCTCCTGTACGTTGAAAAAGACATTCTGCTCAAATTATGTGCTGCACTTCAGGAATGTGGTGCAAGCCCCTGCTCTGCTTTCAAACAGGAATGAAATGGTGATCATGATATGGATCAGCTCTGTGTGGTGTGAATTGCTGAGACATTGGGCTGAGGCTGTCTAAATGTTCTGGGCAGGTTGAGGCAAGTGCAATGCTGAAATGAGAGTCTTGAGTTGCATTATGGCTGGCATGGTGAGTGTGAGCCTTTGGTGGAGGTGAGCTATGCTTGGTGTTAACAGATTTTTTTTGGACTATGTGACTTCTCAGTCTTCTCTCATCACATCCTATTTGGATGTGATCCTTGTCAACATACCTGATAGCCAGGGGTCTCAGGGAATAGAATTAGGTACAGTCAAGATTACTAAAGAGAAAGTGCTTGGGAAGCTAAATGGACTAAGGATAGACAAGTCTTCTGAACTGCATGAGGTGCACCCATGGGTTCTGAAGGAGGTGGCTTTGGAGATTGTGGAGGCATTGGAAATGATCTTCCAGGAATCAATAGACTCTGGCATGATTCCAGAGGGCTGGAAGGTTGCAAATGTAGTTCCACTGTTTAAGAAAGGAGGGAGGCAGCAGAAAGAAAATTACAGACCTATTAATCTGACATCGGTAGATGGAAAGTTATTGGAGTTGATCCTCAAGGACAAGGTTATGAAATACCTTGAGGTGCATGACAAGTTAGGCCCAAGCCAGCATGGTTTCATGAAGGGAAGATCCTGCCTCACCAACCTATTGAAAATTTTTGAGGTAATCTCAAATAAGATTGACAAGGGAGAGGATGTGGATGTTGTGTATATCGATGATTTAGATTATGGATTAAATAATTTGTGGCTAAATTTGTGGATGACATCAAGAGCAGGAAGTGTTGAAGAAATGGAAAGGTTACAGAGAAACTTGGTCAGTTTAGGAGAGTGGGCAAAGAAATGGCAGGTGAGATACAGTGTTGAGAAATGTACAATTGTACATTTTGGAAGAAGAAATAATTGGGCAGATTATTATTTAGATAGGGAGAAAATTCAAAAATTGGAAGTGCAAAGGGACTTGGGTGTCCTTGTGCAAGATACCCTAAAGGTTAACCACCAGGTTGGATTAAGAGTAAGGAAAGCGAATGCTATGTTGGCATTCATTTTAAGAGGAATAGTGCATAAGAGTAAGGAGGTGTTGATGAGGCTCTATGGGGCACTGGTGAGACCTCATTTGGAATACTGTGTGCAGTTTTGGGCCCCCTATCTTAGAAGGGATGTACTGATGTTGGAGAGACTTCAGAGAAGATTTACGAGTATGATTCTTGGAATGCAGGGGCTAACGTATGAGGAGCGTTTGTTGGCTCTTGGACTGTATTCATTGGAGTATAGAAGAATGAGGGGATTTAATAGAAACAGTTCGAATGTTGAAAGGGTTGGACAGAGTAGATGCGGAAAGGCCGTTTCCCTTGGTGGGTGAGTCCAGAACAAGAGGCCAGTCTTAGAATTAGAGGGTACCCATTTAAAACACATGAGGAGAAATTTTTTCTGCCAGAGGGTCCTGGATTTATGGAATTCGTTGCCACATGCAGCTGTGAAGGCCTGATCATTGAGGGTGTTTAAGGAGGAGATTGATAGTATCTGATTAGTCAGGGTATCAAGGGATAGTGGGAGGAAAGCTGGAAATTGGAACTAGATTGGAACTAGCTCATGGTGGAGTGGCAAGACAGACTTGATGGGCTGAATGGCCTACTTCTGCTCCTTTGTCTTATCTTGTGATTTGTCAATGATTGTAGCAGTTACCTCCCCTGCCAACCTCTGGTTTGACTGCATCTCCCTTCCTACACTGGAAATTTCTCTAAAATAAAACTCCAGACTGGCAAAAGCTGAGCCAATCAAAGTGACAGAGTATTGGCTGCTTCTGTCACTCCAACTGGTGATGAAAGACTTTAGCATGTTTGTGATCTTTTAACATAAAGGCAGCCACTCCCGGTCCACAGTAAAGTCCCACATGGATACAGCCATGAGCCCAAGTGTTAGTGCTGAGTGGCTGCACTACTCTCCCGAGCACACCCAACACCAGCTGCCACAGGCAGCTTTTGATCTGTGGTTCACCCTTTACTGAGCCATACAACAGTAAGATAATTTTGTTTCCTTGCTGCAGGAGTAACACTCAAGAGTTGAGCTCTCAAACAAGTTTCAGGTATACTGTGACTTACCCTAGTATCTAATGTTAAAATAGTCATGTTTAGTTCTTCCAGAATGCAGATTTTCTCATTTCTAGAAGTATATTCTAAGTGTTAAGTGAGATATCAGTGTGTGGAAACAATGGGACAAACAAAGTTCAAAGTTGTTTTAGTTTAATAATGCTAATTGATCTTGGTGTGGGAATATTCTCTGGTGAAATTACGCAAGTACTCTCTCCACAGGGAATATTGCTGAGGCATAATTTGAGATGAGAATTGGATGAGAATCAATTAATTAGGACCCGGGCTCAATTTTATATCCATAGTGATCGAACTGGTAAATTGTTAGCTAACCAATTAAAAGCTATTTCGACTAAGCGACAAATTATTAAAATTCATAAACAAGACGGTAATCTAACTACTGATCATAAAGAAATCAATAACACTTTTCAAGATTTTTATAAATCTTTATATCAATCAGAATTTGATGGCGATCTGTCCATGATGGATAATTTTTTTAACAATTTGAATATTCCCAATCTGACAGATGAAGATCGTAGCTTATTCGATGCTCCTATCTCTATGGCCGAAATAGGAGAGGCTATCTCATCAATGAATTCAGGGAAAGCTCCTGGTCCTGATGGTTATATTATAGAATTTTTTAAAACTTTTTCTCCTTTGCTTTCCCCTTGGTTATGTGAAACCTTTAATGATGCATTTGCTAAGAAGAGATTACCTCAGTCTTTTTATGAAGCTACTATCTCTCTAATTCTTAAAAAAGATAAGGATCCTACTTTATGTGCATCTTATCGCCCTATATCACTATTAAATGTAGACTAAGATTCTTACAAAAATTTTAGCTATTAGGTTAGAAAAGGTACTATTGTGGCGACCCTTTTCCTGGCACATCCGAACCGACTCACAATTAGATAGCCTACGGGGGTTTGCGAGCACAGAGCTTTGGAGCCTCTGCGCCATGGGGGGCAGGTTGAGGGAGGCTTAAAAGTGAGGCTGAAGATTTCGAATAAAGTTTTTTTCCTTCGACTGCAGTTACTGACTCCATGTCGTAATTTTAGCGCTGTGTGTAGCACACCGCTACAATTGGTGACCCCGACGGTCCAAACAATTTTTGGACCAGAAATGACCGACGCCGCCTCTGTTCATGCGGTTTCGTTGAAACTGCCGGGTTTCTGGACACAGCGCCCGAACCTATGGTTCCAGCAAGCCGAAGCCCAATTCCACGTTCGCCAGATCACCTCAGAAGACACCCGCTACTACTACGTGGTGAGCTCCCTCGACTAGGACACAGCGGCCCAGGTCGCGGAGTTCGTACAGTCACCCCTGGCAGACAGCAAGTACACGGAATTCAAAGCCCTGCTCCTCAGGACTTTCGGACTCTCACGGCGCAAGCGGGCTGCCCGTTTGCTGCACCTGGATGGCTTGGGCGACAGACCTCCTTCGGCTTTAATGAATGAGATGTTGTCTCTCGCCGACGAACACACACCCTGCCTCATGTTTGAGCAGGCATTCCTGGAGCAACTGCCCGAGGACATACGCCTGCTGCTGTCCGACGCGGATTTCAGTGAACCCCAGAAGGTGGCAGCCCGGGCGGACTTGCTGTGGAACGCCAAAAAGGTGAGCGGGGTGTCCATCGCACAGATCTCCCAGCCACGCTCCCGGCAGCAAACCAGTCCAGGCCCGGCCGCAGAGCCCGCCAACCCCCGGCCCAATGAACACTGGTGCTTCTACCACCAGCGGTGGGGCGCAGAAGCCCGCCGTTGTCGCCCGCCCTGCCAGTTCCCGGGAAACGCCAGGGCCAGCCGCCGCTGATGGCTACGGCGGCTGGCCATCGGGATAGCCTCCTGTATGTGTGGGATAGAAGGTCGGGATGCCGGTTTTTGGTCGATACTGGGGCTGAGATCAGCGTTTTACCTCCGACGAGTTACGACACCCGCAGCAGGGCACCGGGTCCCCCCCTGAGGGCCGTGAATGGCAGCACAGTAAGGACTTAGGGCACCCGTCAGGTGCAGCTACTGTTCGGCTCCAGCCAGTTCACGTGGGACTTCACACTGGCCGCCGTAGCCCAACCGCTTCTGGGTGCGGATTTTTTGCAGGCTCACAGCCTACTGGTCGACCTGCCCAGGAAGAGACTGGTACACGCCGAGACCTTTCAGACGTTCTCCCTGGGTGCAGCCCAGTTGCCAGCCCCTCACCTCGGCTCCATCACGCTGTCCGACAACGACTTCACCAGGGTCCTGGCGGATTTCCCATCGGTTCTGGCACCGCAGTTCACAGTGGCCATGCCCAGGCACGGCGTACAGCACCACATTCCGACCCAGGGACCACCCCTCCACGCCCGCGCTCGGCGGCTTCCCCCGGACAAGCTCCGACTGGCGAAGGAGGAGTTCCAGAGGATGGAGGAATTGGGGATCATCCGGCGGTCCGACAGCCCATGGGCCTCCCCCCTGCACATGGTGCCCAAAGCGACGGGGGGCTAGAGACCGTGCGGCGACTACCGCAGGCTGAACGAGGCTACCACACCGGACCGCTACCCTGTGCCGCACATTCAGGACTTTGCAGCAAACTTGCACGGCGCACGGATCTTCTCCAAGGTAGACCTCGTCCGAGGGTACCATCAAATCCCGATGCATCCTGACGACGTCCCCAAAACGGCTCTCATCACCCCATTTGGCCTTTTCGAGTTCCTCCGCATGCCGTTCGGCCTGAAGAATGCTGCACAGACGTTCCAGCGGTTAATGGACGCGGTGGGACGGGACCTGGACTTCATGTTCATCTATTTGGACGACATCCTCATAGCCAGCAGCAGTCGTCAGGAGCATCTGTCCCACCTCCGTCAACTCTGCGCCCGACTGAGTGAGTACAGTCTTACAATCAACCCCGCCAAATGCCAGTTCGGACTCGATACCATTGACTTCCTGGGCCACAGGATTACTAAAGACGGGGCAACCCCTCTGCCCGCTAAGGTAGATGCGGTCCGCCTCTTTCCCCGACCCACCACGATCAAAGGCCTTCAGGAATTCGTAGGTATGGTCAATTTCTAACGCCGCTTCCTCCCTTCAGCTGCCCAGATCACGCGCCCCCTGTTCGCCCTGATGTCGGGTCCGAGCAAGGACATTACCTGGGACGAGGAGTCCGCCGCCGCTTTCGTTCAAACGAAGGAAGCTTTGGCGGACGCCGCAATGCTAGTACATCCCAGAATGGACGCCCCTACCGCCCTCACAGTGGACGCATCAAACACGGCAGTCGGTGGGGTGCTGGAGCAACTCATCGCAGGTGGCTGGCAACCCCTGGCGTTTTTCAGCAAACACCTGCGACCACCCGAGCTCAAATACAGTGCTTTCGACCGGGAACTGTTAGCGCTCTACCTGGCAATCCGGCATTTCAGGTACTTCCTAGAAGGTCGGCCCTTCACCGCATTCACGGACCACAAACCGCTTACCTTTGCGTTTACGAAAGCGTCCGACCCCTGGTCGTCCCGCCAGCAACGCCACCTGTCCTACATCTCTGAATACACGACGGATGTCCGGCATGTCTCGGGTAAGGACAATGTCGTGGCGGATGCGCTCTCTCGCCCTACCGTTCATGCCCTTTCCCAAGGGGTAGACTTTGAGGCACTGGCAGAGGCGCAGCAGGCAGATGAGGAGATTCCGAGTTACAGAACCGCAGTCTCCGGTTTGCAGCTCCAGGAACTCCCCGTGGGCCCGGGTGAGAGGACCCTACTCTGTGACGTCGCCACCGGCCAGCCCCATCCCGTCGTCCCGACAGCCTGGCAGCGACGCATTTTCGACTCCATTCATAACTTGGCGCATCCCTCCATCCGGACAGTTTCCAGCAGGTTCATTTGGCACGGACTCCGCAAACAGGTCAGTGAATGGGCCAAAACGTGCATGCACTGCCAGACGGCCAAGGTGCAGCGGCACACCAAAGCCCCACCGCAGCAGTTCCATCCCGCCCACTGGCGTTTCGACCACATTCATGTGGATATCGTGGGCCCCTTGCCAGTGTCGCGCGGAGTGCGGCAGCTCCTGACTATCGTGGACCGGTTCACAAGATGGCCAGAGGCGGTCCTGCTCACCGACACCACCTCCGAATCTTGCGCCCGAGCCCTGATCGCCACCTGGATATCTCGCTTTGGTGTACCAGCCCACATTACCTCCGACAGAGGCGCCCAGTTCACCTCCAGCCTGTGGTCAGCTATGGCCAGTCTTTTGGGGACTCAGCTGCACCACACCACTGCCTACCACCTACAGTCGAACGGGCTAGTGGAGCGTTTCCACCGTCACCTGAAGTCGGCCCTCATGGCCTGCCTGCGAGGAGCCAACTGGGCGGACGAGCTTCCCTGGGTCCTACTCGGCATCCGCACAGCGCCCAAGGATGACCTGCACGCCTCGTCGGCCGAGTTGGTATACGGCACGCCCCTGGTCGTCCCCGGGGAGTTCCTACCAGCCCCAAGGGGGCAAGAGGAAGATCCCACAGCAGTCCTGGGCAGACTACGCGAGAAGCTCGGTAACCTGGCCCCCATACCCACTTCACAGCATGGGCGGCACCCGACCTGCGTACCCAAACCTACAGAACTGTAAGTTTGTGTTTGTATGAAGGGGCGGGCATCGGCCACCGCTGCAGCGGCCATATGAGGGGCCATTTATGGTGCTCCGGAACAACGGGTCCACGTTCATGCTGGACGTTGGGGGGAAAGAGGAGGTTTTCACGGTGGACCGCCTCAAACCGGCCCATGTGGACCTGGCGCAACCGGCCAAGTTTCCGGCACCTCGGCGGAGAGGCCGACCTCCCAAGCAGGTTCTGGCCCAGACTGCGGACATTGGGGGGGTGTATCGCCAGTTCTGGGGGGGGGGGGGTTATGTGGCGACCCTTTTCCTGGCACATCTGAACCGACTCACAATTAGATAGCCTACGGGGGTTTGTGAGCACAGAGCTTTGGAGCCTCTGCGCCATGGGAGGCAGGTTGAGGGAGGCTTAAAAGTGAGGCTGAAGATTTCGAATAAAGTTTTTTTCCTTCGACTGCAGTTACCGACTCCGTGTCGTAATTTTAGCGCTGCGTGTAGCACACCGCTACACTATCACAGATTATCTCAGAAGACCAAACTGGTTTTATTAGGAATCAGTATTCCTTTTTTAATGTTAGAAAATTGATTAATATAATTTATACTTCATCACCCACAATCCCAGAATGTGTTATTTCATTAGATGCTGAAAAAGCTTTTGATAGAGTTGAATGGACATACTTATTTAATGCTTTGAGATATTTTAATTTTAGTCCTAATTTTATATCATGGATCAAACTAATATATTATAAACCTGTTGCTTCTGTTCTTACAAATAATTACAGATCCTCTTTTTTTCAATTATCTCGTGGTACGAGACAAGGTTGTCCCTTAAGTCCTTTATTATTTAATATCGCATTAGAACCTTTAGCCATTGCTATTCGTGAATCTCCTAATATTTTTGGTATTACCCGTAATGAGAAGTTATACAAGTTATCACTTTATGCTGATGACTTCTTGTTATATATTTCTGATCCTGACAGGTCTATTCCCGCTATTTTATCCTTGTTGGCTCAATTTGGTAGTTTTTCTGGTTATAAACTAAACTTGGATAAGAGTGATTTATTCCCTTTAAACGTGCAAACTTTATTGAATGACAGGATACCATTTAAAGTTGTTACTGATAACTTTATCTATTTAGGTATAAAAATTACCAAGAAATATAAAGATTTATTTAGACTGAATTTTTTACCTATGTGCCATCAAATTCAACAACTTACTACAAGATGGTCTCCCTTATCCTTATCATTAGTTGGTCGGATTAATGCTATTAAAATGATGATTTTACTGAAATTTTTATATTTATTTCAAGCTTTACCAATTTTTATTCCTAAATCTTTTTTTGATAACATTGATTCAAAAATTTCCTCATTTGTGTGGCAAAATAAAAACCCCAGGTTAAGTAAAAGGCAATTACAAAAATCTAAAACAGATGGTGGTCTAGCTTTACCTAACTTTAGATTTTACTATTGGGCGAATAATATTCGTAACTTAATATATTGGAAATTAGATTTGGATTCACCATTGTGCCCACAGTGGGTAAATTTAGAATGCAATGAGGCACAGGAATATTCTCTATTCTCCGTTCTTGGTTCTTCTCTTCCTGCTGATTTAGTTAAATTCAATAAACAGATATCCAACCCTGTTGTCAAACATACATTACGAATTTGGTTTCAATTTTGTAAGTTTTTTACTCTGAAAAACTTTGTTCTTGATAGCCCTATTTTACTTAATTTTTTTTCAAACCTTCTTTGACAGATCAAGCCTTTAGCATATGGAAAAGGAAAGGTATAAAATGTTTTCGTGATCTTTATTTTGAAGGTAGTTTGATGTCTTTCGACCAACTTTCCAACAAATTTAAGTTACCTAAATCTAATTTTTTTAGATATTTACAAATCAGAAATTTTTTACATAAAGTTCTACCATCCTTCCTCAATTCAACTTCAATGGATTTTTCAGATTTGATTTTTACCTTAAATCCTTGTCAGAAGGGATTAGTGGCTTCTATTTATAATACGATTATGAAGATACAACCAGAAATATCAGGTAGAATTAAACAAGAATGGGAAAAAGAACTTCAATATAATATATCAACAGAAAAATGGGAAAAAATTTTACAAATGGTTAATTCTTCTTCTATATGTGCTAAACATGCTTTAATACAATTTAAAATTGTACATAGAGCTCATATGTCTAAAGATAAGCTTGCTCGATTCTATTCTCATATTAACCCTCAATGTGACAGATGTCATTCAGATGTGGCTTCATTGACCCACATGTTTTGGTCATGTCCCACCTTATATGACTATTGGAAGGACATATTTGCTACCATTTCCTCAATTTGGAATATCGATTTACAACCTCATTTTATTACTGCAATTTTTGGTATACCAAATGAGGATGGTCATCAGTTTTCCCCTTCAATTAGACGAATGATTGCTTTTGTAACATTAATGGCTAGAAGGTCTATATTACAAAATTGGAAAGAAGTAAATCCTCCTACCACGTTTCAGTGGTTCTCTCAAACTATTTCTTATCTGAGCTTGGAAAAAATTAGAAGCACTATTTTTGACTCATCAATTAAATTTGAAGAAACTTGGGGACCATTCATTCGACATTTTTATATGAATTAATTTGGCCTCTTCCAGACCTTCTCTCTGTTTATTCTTGTTCTGGTATGGAGTTCCGGAGTTTTTGACACTATCATATACATATAAACTGTTATTATTGCCCATGTTAGTTTAGTTTAGTGTTTTTTTTTCTCAATATATATTTTTTCTTGTATTTTTAAATTTTTTTTTCTTTTGATGATTATTCTTATTTTTTTCATATAATTATTATAGGCTTGATCGATTAGTGTACTTTTTTTTCTGTTGATATTTCAATAGGATATTGTTATCTTATTATTAATTTGATTTCAAGTCTATTGCACTTATAACCTATTCATTATTATGTTATGTTTTTTTTATATATGAAACTCAATAAAAAGATTGAAAAAGAATGAAAGTGAATTGGAGATTAGTAAATTTGATAGATCAAACATTGAACTTATTTTTTCCACTTATAAAGTTGTTTAAAGTTATACATAATATAAAGTGTCTAAGCCCAATAAGAAATTTGGAGCAACTTGTTTATTCAGAGTGGAAAGAATATGGAACATGTTGACACAAGCTGTATGAGGTGGGTTTAAAGCAAAGCCAGGAAAGCATGTTAAGAATAAAAAGTAAAATGTTGATCAGAGTTCAATATGGACTATGTCTACTGGCAATTGGGACAAATGAATTTCTGTTCTGTAGATTTGATATAACTTACATAATCCATTACTGGCAAGTGCCCTGGGTTTGCAGACCTAAATTAATTTTTTTAAGTGTCGTTGGTTACAGGAACCTGTCATGTATTCTGTTAATTTAGAAGTTCTGTTTTATTTAAGTGGTTGATTTTATAGGACAGAGGTAGTGGAGGAAAACCATTCCTTGACTGTTACAGGAAGTGCATCTTTACATGAGGAGTACAGCACAAATACTCTGTTATCTGACTATTCAGAGATTCTGATTGGTTGTTCAACATCTGACTCATGAGGTAATATGTCGTGCTCCCTTCCCACTCACAGGAATCCCAGCTACTGTGCTCCATTTAAATGTGGTTCAATGAAAAAAATCTATGTTACTGTGTCCTGATGAAGGGTCTCGGCCCGACAGTGCTTCTGCTTATAGATGCCGCCTGGTCTGCTGTGTTCCATCAGCATTTTGTGTGTGCTACTGTGTAGCTTTTTTTTTAATGAAAATCAATTAAAGGGTTCAGAATCTGGATTATTAGCAGTGACATGTTGTGAAATTTGTGTTTTGTACTGTGCAAGACTTAAAACTTCCTTAATAAAATAAAATAATGCTACAGATGAGTAATGAGGTGGTGTTCATAAGTTCACGGAATGCTCATAAATCTGATGTGGAGGAGTAGAAGCTGTTGCTAAAATATTGAATGTGGGTCTTCCTTCTCCCCCCAATGGTAGTAATGCAAAGAGACGTGTTCTGGATGGTGAGGGCCTTTAATAATGGTTGCTTCCATCCTGAGGCATTGCCTCCTGAAGAGGAGTGTGCCCATGATGGAATTGGCTGAGTCTACAACTCTCTGCAGCTTTTTTAGATTTTTTTTGTGCATTGGAGGCTCTATACCTGGCAGTGATGCAACAGTCAGAATGTTCTTCTCCGTGTACCTGTAAAATTTTTCAAGAGTCTTTGGTGGCATACCAAATCTCATCATACTCCTAGTGAAGTAGGGATGCTAGTGTACCACCTTCATCATTGCTTCAGTGTATTTATTGGGGCAGGATGTTGTTACCCAAGAATTTAAAAGTGCTCAGCTGTTTCTCTTCTGACCACTCAATGAGGACTGGTGTGTGTTCTACCAACTTCCCCTTTCTGAAGTCCATAATCAATTCCTTGGTCTTGTTGTGACATCACTCAACCAGCCGATCCATCTCACTCCTGGATTCCTCCTTGTCAAATTGACAAAACAAGAACACTGATAGTCCAACAGCTTGAAACTATCCCGATCATCAGAGTTGTACTGTAATAGTAAAAAGAGTAATATCTTGGTGAATTGAAACTTTTGATATTCAGGTGAGAGTTTAAAAGGCAAGTAAATAGGATTGAGAAACAGACAAGTAAATAATCTACTTAAATATTCCAAAAAGGAGTTGAATGGCATATACTTGTTTTTTCTGGCAGCCTTTTAAAAAGAGATTTGCAAATAAACCTTTCATTATATAGTCTATATTAGCTGATTCCTTTTTTTTCTGATTGTGGATCAATGGAAAAGTAATGGGTTCACTCTTCAAATCTGATGCACTGTTCTCATTGCTACTATAAGGATGGAGGCAGCAAAGTGTGAGGGCACACTCTCAATGATTCAGGAACTGCTTCTTCCCCTCCTGCCATTTGGATTCTGAATGGATATGTGTGTATATATCAAATCAGATTTATTTTATTTTTAACTCATAATGGTTTTATTTTAAGCTCATTTCATGTAGGATTGATATTGGAGATATTTATATCTTGAATAAAGGAAAGGGTTAATTCATAACTGCTGTTAATCTGCCTCTCTACCAGAGGACTTTAGGTTCAGACCAAGGGAATGAATAATTGTCAGACACAGTTTACTTAAGGTTACATACTACTTATTAGCAAACTTGCATCGCTCTGTTGATCTATAGAGTCCCACTCATAGAGCCTGGATATCTATAACCAAGTGAGCCCTGAGCACTGTCTGCTGCCGCTTGTTAAACATTCGTTATCACATAAAACTCCGATCATTGCCAGACGTCCTTGATTAGTGGTTACACAAAGTAGCTGTGTCATGCAACAAGCACTCCTTTGTTCCTTGCGTCTGTGTCTCAAGCAACCCTAAGGTTAGCAGTTTAGTAAGATGCGATTAGTTATCTTGCAACATTATTCGCATAGCATGACTAGTCAAGCTGCAAACAAATCAGTCAGGTTTTAGCCCTTTTTGTTCTGTTTATAATTCCTCACTCTCTGGTTCCAGTCACATTATTTTACTGCCATGCTGTAGTTGAATCTTCATCAGTGTAGCAACTTGTTAATTTCTGACAATGTCTAGCCCAACAGTCAGTCTTAATTTGTTTACTTTAGTAGAAAATTCATATCCAGGATAAGCAGCATTAAAGTTTTTCCAATTTCATTCAGAAGTATGTGTATACAAATCTTAAAACTTTTTAATCTGTCTATTACTTTCACTTTATTTTTCAATGCTATTTGAGAGCAGCATATCCAGATATAAAAATACTTAATATTGTCATCAAATAATGTTTGCTAAATTCAGTCTTTGTGTTAGAAGATGCACAGTGTGTGCCACTTGGCTGAGGGGCTGTCTGCACAATGCAAGAGCAGATGATTGAAATCATGTGTTCTTTAAATTGGATGTTTATTCTGTAATAATCGATTGAAATTCCAATGACAGTAACCTTAAGTGCCTTTTTTAATTCAAGCTGTCATTGAGTTAATTACTGGTTTGAGGAATTGTGGAGTAAAAGATATTCTTTCCTTGAGCAATATGCTTTTGGTTGTCATAAACAAAATCACAATGAAATTAGTGAAAAGTATTAGCAGAGATCCATATATATGCTGTCAGAATCAGTATCAGGTTTATATCACTGGTGTGTGACGTGAAATTTGTTAATTTAGCAGCAACAGTTCAATGCAATACATAATCCAGCAGAGAAAAAATAATAAATAAAATTTAAAAATAATCATAAGTAAATCAATTATGATATACATATATTGAATAAGTTTAAAAAGTGCAAACAACAGAAATACTGTACATTCAGCCCTCCTTATTTGCGAATCGCGAAAACCCGGAAGTGCTCTTCCAGCACTTGTTCGAGCATGTACAGACTTTTTTCTTGTCATTATTCCCTAAACAATGCAGTCTAACATCTATTTTATGTAGCATTTACATTGTATTAGCTGTCATAAGTAATCTAGAGATGATTTAAAGTATATGGGAGAATGTGCGTGGGTTATCGTGTATCGGGATCAGGATCGAAAAAAATTGGAAGTTCTCTTACTAAGTAAGTCGGAACAGGTACATCCGGTATTATTTATCGTCAGTTAGTCAAACATTTACATTTGTATATAGTATATATTTTACCTTTCTATGCATATAAAACACTTGAGAATGTATGTTTCAGCGCCAGGCTCGGGAAGTTCCCTATTTCGATCTAGCAACAGATCACTATCGAGTGCACTCTCCACCGGCTTGATGTGGAGGATCAAAAACCCAAAACCCAATAATTAAACCACTGTGTTGCTTAGTGATAATTGTAGCTTTCATCAGGACAGGGCCTTTCACGTGCTCCATTAAAATTGTTCCAATCGTTGACCGACTATAGCCTAATGCTTTTCCAATGACCAATGGTGTTTCATCTCTTTCCGATTGCTTTATTACTTCCACCTTATTTTCAATCACAATCGTGATTATTTTTGTGAACAGAAACACTGCGGATTCAGAACTACGCTGGGTCCTAATGCCCACTGCTGTGAACATGTTAAATAAAGTTTGGGGTTCTGCTGGGTCCTAAAGACCACAGCATTGCTTCAGGTTAAATAAGGGACTTGAGCATCCCCAATTTTTGGTATCCGCGGGGGGTTTCAGAACCAATCCCCCGCGGATAAGGAGGGCCGGCTATATATTACAATAAAAGTGATGTAGTGTCCAAGGATTCAATGTCAATTTAGGAATCCAGTGGCGGAGGGGAAGAAGCTGTTCCTGAATCACTGACTGTGTGCCTTCACTCTTCTGTACCTCCTACCTGATGGTTACAGTGGAAAAAGGGCATGCCCTGGATGCTAAAGGTCCTTAATAATGGATGCTGCCTTTCTGAGACACTGCTCCCTGAAGAGGTCCTGGGTACTTTGTAGGCTAGTACCCATGATAGAGCTGGCTAGATTTACAACCTTCTTTTGGTCCTGTGCAGTAGCCCCTCCATACCAGACATTAATGCAGCCTGTCAGAATTTTGTCTATGGTACAATTATAGAAGTTTTTGAGTGTATTTGTTGACAAGCCAAATCTCTTCAAAGTCCTAATAAAGTATAGCCACTGTCTTGCCTTCTTTATAACTACATTGATATGTTGGGACCAGGTTAGATCCACCGAGATCTTAACACCCAGGAACTTGAAACTGCTCACTCTCTCCACTTCTGATCTCTCTGTGAGGATTGGCATGTGTTCCTTCGTCTTACCCTTCTTGAAGTCCACAATCAGCTCTTGCGTCTTACTGACATTGAGTGCCAGATTTTGCAGTGGCACCACTCCACTAGTTGGCATATCTCACTCCTTTACGCCCTCTCGTCACCACCTGAGATTTTACCAACAATGGTTGTATCGTTGTTGTAAACTTCTTTCAATCTACCCGATGCAAAGACACCACGTACTACGGTGAAAGTAACTAACTCTTTATTAGCAAGTTACTGGAGAAAACCCTCTTTAAGCACGCTCTCTTGGAGGCTGCTTCAAGGGTCTCTCTCTCCTGAAGCAAATACATTTGTTTTTATATCATGCAGTCACATACACAGATACATGTGGGTTCACCCCTCTTAGTTTCTCTACAGATGAGTATTGTTAACTTTATCAGTCATAAATTGTTCGTATAATAGTTTTAATTGCTACTATGTCTGGCACAGGCTTACCATCCAAAGCTCCTGCCCGTGGAAATAGCCACTCCTTTTTTATGCTAATTTTGCGGGTGCCATAAGGAATACAAGGCACAATAAGTTTCTCACAGCAATTAATCAGGCAATAATACAAGTTACCCTAAGCAAAACTGAAGTTAAACGCAGATCACACACCAAGGATGCTGTCACCTGCTCAGCTTATTTTATGGGAAAGCACTTGTACATCTATACTCTCTTTCACAAGCTCAGTTTATCTTATGAGAAAGCATTTGTACATTTATACTCATTTTCTCAAGCTCATAGCTGCTATGACCCTTTTTAAAAAAAAAAATAGCCAGGGTCACAAGCGGCCTACAAGATGCTAACTTAATATGACATCGTCAGCAAATTTGTAGATGGTATTTGAGCTATGCCTAGCCACACAGTCATGTGTATATAGAGAGTAGAGCAGTGAGCTAAGCACACACCCCTGAAGTGCCAGTGTTGATTATCGGCGAGGAGGATATGTTATCGCCAATCCACACAGATTGTGGTCTTCCAGTTGGAAGTCGAGGATCCAGTTGCAGAGGAAGGTACAGAGGTCCAGGTTCTGCAACTTCTCAATCAGGATTGTGGGAATGATGGTATTAAATGCTGAGCTATAGTCAATGACCAGCGTCCTGACGTAGGTGTTTGTGTTCTCAAGGTGGTCTAAAGCCATGTGGAGAGCCATTGAGATTGCATCTGCCGTTGACCTATTGTGGCGATAGGCAAATTGCAATGGGTCCAGGTCCTTGCTGAGGCAGGAGTTCAGTCCGGTCATGACCAACCTTTCAAAGCATTTCATCGCTGAATGTGAATGCTACCGGGTGATGGTCATTAAGGCAGCCCACGTTATCCTTCTTAGGCACTAGTATAATTGTTGCCTTTTTGAAGCAAATGGGAACTTCCACCCATAGCAGTGAGAGGTTGAAAATTTCCCTTCTTTTTTTTACCATTTTAAGTAATTTAACATGCATTTAGTCATTACTTGACTTGGAATTATGAAGTCAGAATCAGGTTTACTGTCACTTGCATGTGACATGAAATTTGTGACGAGATCTATTTGAAAAGTAACCTATTAGTCCTTTGCTCTTGTGTTTGCATATACAGTCAGCCCTCCTTATCCATGAGGGATTGGTTCCGGGACCCCTCGTGGATACCAAAAAATGCGGATGCCCAAGTCCCTTATTCAACCTGTCTCAATGCGGTGGACCTTAGGACCCAGCGGAACCCCAGACCTTATTTAACCTGTTTCAGTGCGGTGGACATTAAGACACAGTGGTGGAGCTCTGAATCCGCAGTGTTTCTGTTCATAAAAATAATCATGATCATGATTGAAAATAAAGTGGAAATAATCAAGCAATTGGAAAGAGCTGAAATGCCATCAGTCATTGGAAAGGCATTAGGCTACAGTCAGTCAACAATTGGAACAATTTTAAAGGATAAAGTGAGAAAGGCCCTGCCCCAATGAAAGCTACAATTATTACAAAGAAACGCAGTGGTTTAATTTTTGGGTTTTTGATCCACCACGTCAACCAGGCACAGATGGAGAGTGTACTCAGGAGTGATCTGTCACTGGATCGAACTTGGGAACATCCGTTCCCGAGCCCGGCGCTGAAACATACATTCTTAAGTGTTTTATATGCATAGATAGATAAAATATATACAATATATGAAGACAAATGTTTGACTAGACTGACACTAAATAATACCGGATGTACCTGTTCCAACTTACTTAATAAGAACTTCTGATTTTTTTTTTGATCCCGCTCCACGATAATCCACACACATCTTCCCGTATACTTTAAATCCTCTCTGGATTACAGGCAGTCCCTGGTTATGTACGAGTTCCATTCCTGAGTTCATCTTTAAGTCGGATTTGTATGTAAATTGGAACAAGTATATCCGGTATTATTTAGCGCCAATTAGTCAAATGTATGTCTTAGTATATAGTATATATTTTACCTTTCTATGCATGTAAAACACTTAAGAAAAGTATGTATTCCAATAATTAAACCACTGCATTGCTTAGTAATAATTATAGCTTTCATCGGGGCAGGGTCTTTCACATGCTCAAATATTCTCACTTTATCTGTTATCCTTTAAAATTGCTTCGATCGTTGGCCAACTGTATCCTAATGCTTTTCCAATGACCAATGGCATTTCACCTCTTTCCAAATGCTTTATTATTTCCACTTTATTTTCAATCGTGATCGCTTCCCATCAATAGAACAAAAACACTGTGGGCGGTGGCTCCCGAGGTCCGCTGAGTCCTAAGGACCAACGCACTGAATTCCCCGGGTCCTAAACTCCACCACACTGAGACAGGTTAAATGGGACAAGTGGAGGCTGTGCTGGGTTTGGGTATTTGATCCTCCACAATATTCCGCGTGGGAATTTAAACTGGAAATGGCAGTCTTTTTTTACAAGGTCGAGTTGCGAGCTCAACATCAACCTGGCACAGATGGTACAGGAGTCACAGGATCAGCATCAACCCAGCACGGGAGCAGTCTGTCACTAAATTGAACTCGGGAACCTCCGTTCTCCAGCCCAGCGCTGATCTCACTGCGCCACCAGCCAACCGGAACTGGTGGGGGGGGGGGGGGGAGGGTCAGGGTGAATCTCACTAAGAAAAATTTAAGCTAAATACAAAGTTTAACTGTGTCAACAGCAACAACTTAAAATGGTGGACGGCATCGCGATCCGAATTTAAAAGGCGAACTGCGTCGCGATCTGACTTAAAATAGCGGACGGCGTTCTCCTTCCTTGGTTCATAAGTACAAGTTGTCCATAATTCGGACGTTCATAACTCGGGGATTACTTGTACTTATACTACTTAATGCTATGTAAAATAGTTGTTATACTGCATTGTTTAGGGAATAATGACAAGAAAAAAAAAGTCTGTACTTGCTCAAACACACAAGTGCTGGAAGAGCACTTCCGGGTTTTCGCGATTCGCGGATGATTGAATTTGCACATGCGGAATTCGCAGATAAGGAGAGCCGACTGTATATACTAAGACAAACGTTTGACTAACTGACGCTAAATAATACCGGATGTACCTGTTCCAACTTACTTAGTAAGAGAGCTTCCGATTTTTCTTTGATCCTGATCCACGATAACCTATGCACATCCTCCCATATACTTTAAATCATCTATGGATTACTTATAATACCTAATACAATGTAAATGCTCTGTGAAATAGTTGTTATAGTGCATTGTTTAGGGAATAATGACAAGAAAAAAAGTCTGTACATGCTCGAACAACAAGTGCTGGAAGAGCACTTCCGGGTTTTCTCAATTCACGGTTGAATTCGCGCTTGTGGAACTTGCGGATAAGGAGGGCTGACTGTACCTCTTATAAGATGCTTCTTTCTTAAAATATTATTCTGGATAAGTTTTTTTTTCCTGTTTGTAATTTACCTTTGTTTACTTGTCTGGGTATGTTGCAGCTATCTGAAAAGCTATTTTTTGGTGCTTGGACACAGCAGTCTTGTTGCATTCTTGTTCCCTTGACCTGAAACATCTAATAATTAAGTGCTGACTATTCTACTTACCAAGAGAGCTCTCCTCTGTGATTCTGACTACAGCTTGAATACTGCCAAAGGCAGATGTTAAATGGGCACTCAAAGTATAAAATGCTGCTATCAGCAAACATTAAATAGCCTATCCCAGTGCCTTTCAAATCATTGTGGAGGACCTCAATCAGGCTTGTTGGAAGAAATCTCTGCCCAATTATCATTAACATATAACCTGCAGTACCAGGGATCCCAACGCACTTGACCACTGTTATATTATCTTTGCTTGAATATGCCTACCATTCAATCCCTAGACCACATTTTAGGAAATCTTATCATTTAACTACCCTCCTCCTTCCTGCATACAGGTGGATTTGCTAGACTGCACAGTGTTCAAGGGCTCTTCAGAGGATCTGAACAAATCACCACTGTTGTCACAGACTTTATAAAAATCATTGTAGACGAGTGTGCACCCACAATATCATTCAGATACTTTCCCAACCAGAAACCCTGGATGAACCGTGAGATTCTACAATCTGCTGAGAGCCAGATCAGTAATACTTGGGTTTGACAACCAAGTAAGATACAAGGGATCCAGGTATGATCTCTGGAAAGCTAACCCATGTTCAAAGTGGCAATTCTGTACCAAAGTTAAATCACTGAAGGATGCTCGACAGTTGTGGCAGGGCTTGAATGCTATCACCTTTTACAAAGTAAAACCAAGTGACATAGGTGACAACTAGACGTCGCTCCCAGATGAGCTCAATGCCTTCTATGCTCACTTTGACTGTTAAAACATAGAGGAACTTAGACAAAATACTATAACCCTCAATAACCCTGTGATTTCAGTCTCTGAGGCCAACATGAAATGTCTTCCTTTCAGAATTCTCCAAGTGGTAGGGATGGTGAGGTCTTCAGAAGTAACAGGTGGTTGGGTGTTAGTGCTTCCAAATCATTGGGATCACAGGATGCTTTAGTAATTGGATGACCATTGATAATAGCCTGTACTTCCCAGAGGACTGTGTGGAAGCCCTTTTTGTCAAGATTCTGTACTTTCATGGTAGATTTGAGGACCTTTCCTATTGACCTAATCAATCTTCCCCATGTTTCTCCGTGATGTACATGCCACAGAATGACATCAGAAATATGGAGATCCTTTAGAGAGAGATCTCAGCTGATCTGACCTTTAGCCTTTTCAATCTATCTTTCGCTCCAAAGAATATCCTTGTTGTTCTTTATCCAAGTCAGGCTGAGCAAGAGCAATGTTCAAATGCTTCCTCTTGCAGCTAGAAACAAGAACAAGTTCTTAAATCTAAGAATCCAGGCCACTGTTCTCCTCAAATAGATCCAAGATGAGAAATGATGAATTATATGTGTTACAGAGGAGAAGATGGCGGCGTGACGCAGCGCGCGCGACCTCTCTGGAGAATGGATATCTGTTTCGTGTTAAGTAGGGATCCATGCATAATCCTGATTTGATGGAGGCAGACGTGAGAGCGTGGAGGAACATCTGGAGAAACTTCTGAAATGCCCGCTTCGCTGCCGCTGTTACTGTGCGGTCCGGAATTTCTGGAGGAGAAGGCCTCTGAGACCTCGGCTTTGCTTGTTTCGGCGGCCGGGACGAGGTCGAAGGCACTCGACAGAGGATGGCGCTTGGGAGGCTGTATCGGAGGCTCAAAGTTTTCGGATGGACTCAGAGTCTGCTATCGCCAGGTGCTTCCGAGGCATTAATTATCAGTGCCTGGAAGTTTATGGCAGGGAGAGTTTCTCCCTTTTGCTGCCTGATATCTTCGGGACTATTGGGAGTCGATCGGGACTTTGAGACTTTTTAAAAAACGGGGTCTGTGCACTGCGTTTATCGAATTACAGTATTGCTTTGCACAGCTGTAACTATATTCTATAATTATGTGGTTTTGTCAGTGTGAGTCTTGGTTTGTCCTTTTTTATTTTGTGATATCACTGGAGGAACATTGTATCATTTCTTAATGTATGCTTTCATTTTTAAATGACAATAAACGAGGACTGAGTGTCCTCATAATCTAATCTAATCTCCTCTTCAATCTGCATGGTATTTACTCCTCTTAACTTTCAGATCACTTAGCAGTTCTCCAGGACAATTGGATATCACAGGCTTTCAGGCTGAAGAAGATACTGAGGCCCTTATACCCTTGTCTCTTCAGGAATGCTTTCATCTTCAACTCTCTAGAGGCCACATCTTTTGGATTGCTTCAAGTGTTTACATATCTCCATTGAGATGCTTGAGACCTTAAGAATTTCTGAAACTCTGCAACAAAAGGTCTGACCCTAGAAGTTTCATTGTTGATGTACTTCAGCACAGAAGTACTATCAATCCAAAAATCTTAGTCATGAAGCACCTGTAACTCCTTCCTCCATAATGTGTTCATGTAGTTTGCCACCGTAGCAGTGGTGAGCTCCATGCAAGAGATAGAAACTGACTTCAGTGGAACTACCTTAGATTTTCCCATGGTAAATGCATTGTGCACCTGAGAGTGCTTGTTGTGCACTATGATAGGTAGGACACTGCTCCATAGCCATCTTTGCTTGTATCTGTAAGTTGGTGTAACTGCAACGGTTAGTCATGACCAACTTATTTTGGTATAGAGTCATCCCAACCAAACCATTTCTTGTGTAGATCTTGCAATCTTCTTAGCAGACGGCACCACAGGACTTAGCATTCCTAAAGAATCATAGATATAAATAAATGTGGAGAGGATCTCTCTTCTGGTGAGTGGTCTATCTCAGATCATGATATTTAAATTTTAACTTGTGATCTTCTCTTGACAAGCCAGGTTGTTTATCCCAACTGCATACAGGGATGTCTGCCTTGAACTGCTGTTGCCAAAGTTCATTCAACTTCAAAACTGAGATCCTGTTAATGTCAGCTCTGGCTGTGCACATTCTCTTCCATTACCATGTTCTTCTTTCAGTGGTCCATTCACAGTCCAACCCAGCATTGTTCTAAACATAAATCATTATCACTGCAAATAATTTGCAATGGCTCCAATGCTTTGGGCACATTTATCCCTATCAGCAGCACAATTTCTGAATTAATCTCTAGCAAATGGACATGTTTTAGGTGAGATTATCACTGGAATGTTCCATTTGTGGACAGACATACTTTCCTGTGTATAGACAATAGGTAGTTCACAATAGTTATTGCCAAAGCCAGCCACTTCCAATCCTGAAACAATGAAGCCGGTCATGATCTCTTGACTCATGGTGCGTGTGAAAATCTGTGTCCTTTTTTCTGTGAGGTTGAGCTTGTTCTTGAGGCCCACTGTGCAAAACACTCCCATGCTTCCTTGATCACGGAAAGCATAAGTAACCACTGTTTTGTTACCTTTCTTGGACTTCTCTTGTACCAGAACTATGGGAAGTTTGCAATTATGATCACCAGCCCTTGTAAGACCATTAGATAGCAGGGTACTAATCATTGTGAAGTCTGATTCTTTCACACCATGTTTTGATTCTGCACCCTTTTCATTAGAGTAAATATAATCTTATTTATTATTTATTGTAATGCTTGCATCGTCCTGGGTAGGTCTGTAGTCTAGTGTAGTTTTTTTCTGTAAACAACACACACACAATGCTGGTGGAACACAGCAGGCCAGGCAGCATCTATAGGGAGAAGCACTGTCGACGTTTCGGGCTGAGACCCTTCGACAGGATGTGATATAATTCGGAGTGCCTCATTAGTGCTGGCTGAGAGCAAACACCCTGAACTACCTCTTGGAGTTATAGTCCTGACAAAGGGTCTCGGCCCGAAACGTCAACAGCGCTTCTCCCTATAGATGCTGCCTGGCCTGCTGTGTCCCACCAGCATTTTGTGTGTGTTGTTGTTTGAACTTCCAGCATCTGCAGATTTCCTCGTGTTTGTAGTTTTTTTCTGTGTTTTTTTTAATGTAGTTCAGTCTAGTTTTTTGTACTGTCATGTGACACCATGGTCCTGAAAAACATTGCCTCGATTTTACTATGTACTGTACCAGCAGTTATGGTCAAAATGACAATAAAAAGTGACTTGAAGTATACTGAGATGCTTGCAACTGTAAACCTTACGTGAAATATCTTGCTGTAATCCTTGCTGATGTGTCCTGTATACAGAGCCAAAGCAGGAACTATTTTCTTTTAGGAAGGCAAACTTCTCACTTTGATCCATTTTCCTCAGTGAGGGCACAAATCTTATGTGTGTTCACTCTCGCTGAACAAACAAGCCCTTTTCCCTTCCATTAGTTCCATTAACATTGTGACTTAGTTTTGTTTACATCTTTTCTTTATTGGAGGTGATGTAGCATCCTGTGTATTCCTAAATGCCGGGTCTGTAGCAATCTTTACTTGCTTTTCTATAAAATCAACAATGTCAGTGAAAATAATGTTATGGTTGTGCCTTTCTTGCAGTTCACAGAATAGCATTCTCCATTTATCGCTAAGCTTATAGAGTGTAGGAACCATGTGCCTAATTTCTGTCTGTGTTCTATTTTCTGTTGCGTGTTTACTATGGGTAATTTGTCACATGGGTTGGGGCATAGAAATGAATTGAGTATAGTTGGGTATTCACAATTGATCTAAGTTCAGCTTAGTCTATGTAGAGCCAGGGTGAGCCACGGGGTATTATGTTTTTGTTGAGTACTAAAGCGACCACTGGATTGCTATTATATTGTTATTAGATTGCTTATTTCATTCAGTCGCTAGTTTTAGTTCTGTTAGATTTTTATTGCTACAAGAGTGTTCGACTTTGCTGGTTTCTTAATAAAGGGTTGAAGATACTCTGAACTTTAGAGTTTCGGTACTTTGAAGTATGTCATACAGTGTCTGCCCCCTTGCTTGGTCCCTGAGCAGTTTTGGTTCATATTCAAGTTACCGTTACATAAGGCAATCTCTTTATGACAACATGTCCAGCTCATGCACGTACTATGCTTCTTCCATGGCACTGCAACAACCTCTAAGAAAAAGACTAGTCGAAAGAGCTTTTTTGTCTTCAGATTTGATAGGTACCCAAGAAAGAGCTTTTTACGTGAAGGCAGATGCAATTTTCTGTTCAATACCAAAATCTTCCTGTAGTAAAGCCTTAGCTTTTAGATATCCTTTCTTTGGATCAACACGGTGGCAACTTTGACAAGTTCTGTCTGGCAACCTCTAGTGTACTGTTCAAGGTACTTGCCTTCAACACTATTTTTAAACCCTCATGAATGCATGATACTGTAAAAGATCTCCATGGAAGATTTGAATCTCTCTTTTAGGCAAAGGTGAAATGTGTTGTAGTACCAATAAGGTTGTTTTCTCATAACATCAATAAAACTATTTTGACCTCTGTCATCTGAAGCAAGAATGTTTCCATGCTGTAAGTGAATGTCCCCATGAGCCCTTCGAGCTGTTGAATGTGATATAATTCGGAGTGCCTCATTAGTGCTGGCTGAGAGCAAACACCCTAAACTACCTCTTGGAGTTATAGCTCATGTTTCACAGATACTTGAGGAACAAATGAATCAACATTGACATTGAGTATTTTTTGTTTTTCTTTGTGTCTTTTCAATGTAGAAACTCACACTATAGGACTGTCCTGCTTGGAGCACTTTTAGGACTCACCACAGTTGAAGCCCTTAGCACATTAACTTTAGCCACATGAGCAGCAATTTCTTCCTCCAACTTAAGCTATTCCTTCCCTTTCTGTGGCTGCTCCTTCCTTTTCTGTCGATGCTACACTTGCTCTTACGGCGCATGTTTAACCTTAAATAATCGTTGATGTGGTTAATGCAGCTAAATTAGCCTCTGTTTTAATACGGAGAGATGAGGTATTAAGTACAGAAGATACTCTAGCAGCAGCAGAACTTTGAGTGTTGACATATTGTACACTGTCCTGTGGTTCTTTGTCATTCTGTGGGTCATTAGCTATATGCGTAGTTAAAACATGCTTTGAAATTTGAGAAACATTGGTGGAAAGCAAGATACATATTCACTTGTTGTAGCAATATGATCTTAAGTGAATGTTCATATTTGGTTCAACCATTTCCTCCAAACCATTGTGGTTTCTAAATGACAGTAAACTGAATCTAAATTGTTTCACATCCCCTATGAGTGCACTACCATAGTCCAGGAATGCTTGAAAACCATCTAGCTTGTCTTTTCTGCTCAAGCTTGTGAAGTAATAAGATTAGCATGTGATGTTGTTTTGCAACAGCTTCAGAGATTAGTCAAGTCCTCAAAACAAGGTTATACTTGTAAGGCATTTTCTTTGACTTTCATAAGATCATTAATTGATGATATTAAACCTTTAATTTTGTTCATGTTTGTTTTATATTCCTTTTGAAGATTTTCTACCTCCTAAAGCTTTCAAAGTAAGTTTAATTTCTCTTCAGCCAGCCCCAACTGCAGGGTCGTTGGTGCCAATTCCATGCTTTGATACACACGTTGCTTTTTCTCGTGGCATTACTCACAATTAACTCTTTGTTCACCCACAGCACTGGTGATATTCAAATCAATAAACATCAACAAGCTAAGTATCCAAGCATCCAGATCAGTTTGTTACGTACCCCGTAACTGGGTCACTTACCAGCAAAGAAAGAGAGATCTGTTGAAGTCTGATGGTACTATTTTAACAGTATTTATTGATAAAATTCACAAAATAATATCACTGCACACATACAGATAATATGCGTCGTCAATACTAAATCTAAAAGCGCGGGTATAATAATAATCAATAAGAAATAGCTCTATCGTTGTCTAGGGGATAATGTATTGTCCGATGGGAAATATAAAAGTCACTGTTAGTTCGTTCAAGCTGCAGCGTTTTGGTTTGAGAGAAAGACGGGTTAAAACTTGCCCAGTCCTTTTATGATGTCAATCCTTCGAGAGTCATTGGGAGTTGGTTTCCCCGTTGTTAGCTAAAAGCTGTTCTTCCATGGTAAAAGCCTCCGATTCCAGGGCATCTGGAACCAAACGCACGTGGCCTCCTCCCATCGGCTTCCGCTATTACGGGATCGCTAGCATTTCTTCTGGTGCGTCTGAGGGGCTGTTCCCACAGACCCTCTTTTATCCTGACCCACAGGGTCTCAGATGTCAATCAGGTTGGGGTGATGCAATCCCTCCCTCAACCTGCCCACTTTGCCTGAGGGCTTCCACGTAGCACAGTATTGTAATACACAAGTCCGTCTCCAAGAGACAATGGCCGTTTCCCGTAGCTTTATATCGCCGGAGGGGTCAAGACATTCCACACGTCTCTCTCTCATTTCCTGGGTCTCCTGACCCAAATCAATAGCGATCCTGCGATTCTCACAATGGAGGGGGCTACCCCGCACCCTTCGGCCCCTCAGAGCTGTGGTACATTCATAACAAACCAGACCAAGTAAACAGCCTTCAATTCAAACGTAAGCAACCGGAATATTTCCACAGTCTAAACAAAATGGCAAACTCTCAGGCAAACACCACATGATCGAGCTCCAGTCCCCAAAGGACAAGCAGTGTTGACCATTCAAAACTTGTGTTCAAACCACAAATACACAGCATGAACCAAAAAAAAGGTGGTTCATATGCCACAAGCTGTTCTAGTTTTACCAAGAGGTCCATGGTAGTCCTTAATTGTAGATTGGATTTTGGTATAACTTTTATTGTTGACAAAATGTGGCTGTTACTTTAAAACAAACCAAAATCACTGAGAGATGAAGCCAGGAGATTAACATGTATGATGCACTTCAAAATAACAAAGTTCCAAAGCAGAATTTGGTTATTTTGATCCTTTATTATGAAACCAACAAAGACGAATGATGATGTAATGATGAAAAAGAAGCAAAACTAAGATAGCAGTTGAGTTCAAATTAGCGAAGTAATGAATTTAGCAGTTGAACTAAGGTATTTAAACAAAGTTAGCAATCCCTAGTTAGCATTCCAATAAAGTCCCAATTATGCAACTAAATGGTCAATCTAAATTAGTGTTCTATACATATGTAAGTTGTTTTACTAGCAGTCAAAAAAATATTCTGCATGTCTTACCACCATCAACTAGGCTAAACAAAACAACTAATGAAATGAGCATATGTAACTATACTGATTTGTTTCTACCATGCCCAGCCCACATGACAGAAAATAGATACATGGCTTCTACAACATTTAAAACTTTGACAGATTTCAGTAGATTTATGGTAGAGTGTATGTTGACTGGTTGCATCATTGCCTGGTATGGAAATTCCAATGCCCTTGAAAGGAAAATCCTACAAAAATTAGTGGATATGGCCCAGGTGATTGTGTGTTAAGGCTGATTTATACTTCTGCATACGGGTTACGCAGTAGGCCTGTTTTATACTTATGCGTATGTTGGTGTGTCTGTGTCGCTCTGCCAGTTCACCGCCAAAATGCTAATTGGCGGTGGGGTTTCTATGCCACTGTGAGTTTCTTCGTGAGAGACATGGACGAGGAAAAGCATTTCAAACATTTTCGGATGTCGGCAGATAGATTTGAAGATTTGGTTCATTGTCTCCAACCATTAATTTCGCATTGGTGTACGCACAGCCTACAGACATGGTGGAGAAGAAGCAACCTGAAATGCGATGCTACCAAGCAGACCAATCACAGTTGTTGCCGTCTGCGTCATTACGACGCATTAGTTACTTTCTTGGGGAGGTGTGAGTCACCTTATGGCGTAGGGTACACGATTTGACGCAGAAGTATAAATCTGGTTTAAAGCCCTCCCTACCATTGAGCACATTTACATAGAGAATTATTTCAGGAAAGCAGCATCCATCATCAGGGATCCTCCCCACCATCCAGGCTATGCTCTCTTCCCACTGCTGCCATCAGGAAGCTGGAAGACCCACACCACCAGGTGCAGAGGCAGTTACTACCCGCCAGCCATCAGGCTCTTGAACCAAAGGGGATTTCACTTGCCCCCTCACTGAACTGTTCCTACAACCTATGAGTTCAAGACTCTCTCTCATGTTCTTCATATTCATTGATTATTTATTATTTTTTCTCTATATTTACAGTTTTACATCTTGTTGCACATTGGTTATTTGTCCTGTTGGGTGTGGTCTTTCATTGATTCTACTGTGTTTCTTCTATTTACTGTGAATGTCCACAACAAAATGGATCTCAGGGTTGTATATGGTGACAAAATGTATTTTGATATAAATTTATTTTGAACTTTGAAAAGTAATACAATCAATTGTAAATATCTCAACCTGCTCTGATTTAGAACTCTAGCCCCATATCTAACCCCCAGAAGCGACCAGATTTCTTTACGATTTTGAGCATTCCTGTCAGTTGGGCTGAATAACCTGTTTTTAATTTGTAAATATTCGGCATTTGTATTCACTCTATTTTCCTGAAACAGTCTTCCAATCAATGATGGGTCATTTCTAGTGATCCTTCTGTAGTTTTAGTTATGAGGAAAGTACATAAAATTAGTTTATATTCATAGATATATTGCAGTTTTTCCAGTGGACATTGTTTTTTGTGGTTTAGCACATTGCTTTTAAGCTAAAGCTGTTGTGTGATGGTTCAGCTTCCACTTGTTCGGTAAACAAGGGTTACCTTCAAGCATGATTCGTAGCTTGAATTGGCTCAGGCTGTTGCAGTCAAGCAAGTTTTATTAACATTGCAAGTTGAAATAAGTGTGAGCACTTCATAGAATGAATACTGCACTTTGTTGAAATTTTTATTTTATTTTTAAGATCTGAAGAGGGAGATACTGATTACAGTTTTATTTTGAATACCCTATGCTGGATCTGACCTTTAGGTTGAATATGTTTTCCTGAGACCTGTTTTTATGAGTCATGTGTTAGTGTTGTTTCATATAGATAATGAACTACCTGGTAAGCTTTTACTTTATTTGAAAGCTGTGTGACACCACAATTCTTATAAAGTCACCGACACTTACTACAGAATTTGCTATCTGGTGTTGAGTTTTCTTCATATCCTTTTAAAATATGTGAGTAAGAAGCATTGCCCTACCATTCAGCAAAATAATCAAGACAGTGAGATAGCTTGAGATTAAGTTACATGTTGAAAGTTTGCATTTTGTAAAATTCAATGAATTTATAGTAGACCCAAATTTGTCTGGATATATGGTAGTTGAATGTCAGACCTTGTAAAAATGTGAGTCACTTATGTAAAATCCATTTCTGCAATTTATATTGTCGTGGATCTGATGCAACAATGTGAATTAGAAGCTACCATCTAGATATTTCTAGTTCTTGTATTGAAATCTTGTGTTGAAGCTTTCTACAGATGAAATATTATTATTTGATGCTAGATTTATACAAGCAGAAAAGTTAGTGGGTTTTTTTTGCCTTTCAATGTCCTGTCTGCACCCATTGAAGTATTTTTGATTGGTTGTTGCTGTTGTGAGAAAGGTGGAAACACATTTGTCTAGAGAGCTCCCTTAATCAGTAATGTGATAGTGACCAAATGATTTTGTTTTTACTGTTAAATGATAGATAATTGCTAGCCAATCCACTGGGAATAAGTCATCTCTCCATGTTCAGAATGGGGCTGTTGAATTAAATTGTTATGAAGAATTAAATGTTTTGCTACGTGCAGATTTCCAAACAAAGGTTAAGTGTAATAAGGCAGAGTTATTATTCAGCTGTTAAATGTTTCATTGCCAGCTGTTCACTTGTTTTTCAATCATACCTATGTAGATAGACTAAAAGTGAAACTGATAGATGTGAATAAATGCATGACCAAATACATTTCTCTCGTATCTGCCTCCTCTTTAACATCTCGTGTGGTGGGTAGGGGGAAGAAATTCCAGCAGTCCATTACAGAGACTTGTTGAGGCTGTTGCAAGGGCAGGATTGGCTACTTGAGTTTCTGGGGTTTAGATTGATTTATTTAGCGATGCTGTGTGCCATAGGCCCTTGTGGCCCTTTGAGGCATGCCACTCCAGCAACCCCACAACCCCTAACCTAATCGCAGGACAACTTCTAATGACCATTTAACCTACCTAGTACATCTTTGGACTGTGGGAGGAAACCAGAGCGCTTGGGGAAAAGCCACACATTCCATGGGGAGGATGCACAGAGGCTCTTGACAAAATGGGGTTGAAATTGAACTCTAAACGTCAGAATACCCTGAACTGAAATAATGTTGTGCTAACCATTATGCTACCATGGCACCCAAGGTTTCAGAAGGGATAGGGAGGGATTGAAAAACGTGGTTTCGGGTATGGCTTTGCTAATCAGAGTTAATATTGAAGCTGCAGAAAGGGAGGACACCGTGGAGGGGTTGTCTACTGATAATAACAGGGTTATTATCATGGGTGACTTCAACTTCCCTAATATTGATTGGTACCTCCTTAGTGCAAAAGGTTTAGATGGAGCAGAATTTGTAATGTGTGCCCAGGAAAGTACATGTGAAGAGGCCAACTAGTGGTGAGTCCATTCTGGATCTAGTACTAGACACTTAACCAGGTGACAGACCTATTGCTGGACAAGTGTTTCAGGGATGGTGATCACAACTCCCTGGCCTTTAGCAAAACCATGGACAAGGATAAGAGCAGATGATTTGGGAAAGCATTTAATTGGGGGAAGGCTAATTACAATGGTATTAGGCAGAAATTTGAGGTTGTAAATTGGGAACAGATCAGGGAAATGCGCAGTAGAAATGTAGAGGTTGTTTAGAGACCATTTGCATGGCGTTCTGGATAAATTTGTCCCACTGAAACAGGAAAGGATGGCAGAGTGAAGGAATCATAGTTAAAGTCAAGAAGAAGAATAAAAAACATGAGTTTTACAAAGCAAAAATCAGACAGGACTGTTAGTTAAAAGATTGCAAAAAAGGAGCTTAAAGGGGGACTTTAAGAGAGGTAGAAGGGTGCATGAGGGTGAGTAGTAAGAAAGACTTTAAGATGTTCTACACCTACATGAGTACTAGGATAACTAGAGTGAAGGTGGGTCCATTCAGGGATAAAGGGGAAAATGCACATGGAGGCTGTGGAGATAGCTGAAGTCCTTAATGAATACCTTGCTTGGGACTTTGGCGAATGTGAGGTCAGTGTAGAGCAGGCTGCTGTGCTAGAAAATGTTGAGGTTAAGAAAAAAGTAGTTTTCTGAAAAACGTTAGGATGGCTATATCCCTGCTACTGGATGGGATATACCCCCTCTTCCCTTGGTTACTATGGAAGCTGGAACATTGATAATGATCTTTGCAACCTAGTTGCAAATCTGGCCAGTTTCTAAGTTTATTCAAGATAGTACTGGATAGATTTTTAAATATCAAGGGAATTGAAGGTAATAGTTCAAGTCAGTGAAACTGAGGTAAAAGATCAGCAGTGATCATACTGAATGCCAGAGCAGGCGTGAGGCACTGAATGACCTTCTGCTCCTGCTTCTGTGTCTTATGTTTTAAATATAAACAATAAGAGAATGTTATTGAAATGACTGACATCTGTACAACTCCCAGAGAGAAACTAGCACCTGGGAGTCAAAATATATTTTCACTAGCTGCCGTGTAGGCATTTTCCTACTGTAGTTTTCTCATGGGTTTACTATACACATTGGACAGATAGAAACAACGTTCCCTCTAATATTTTTTTTAAACATGTGTGGACCAACTATTGCTCTGAACAGGAAATATTTACATGACCTGAAAGTTTTGTGGCACTTAAAAAAATTATATAAAAGCAAATTCCAGCTGCATGGCAGCAAAGGCTATGAATGCGGGAGCCTTTCAGTTACTGTGTGGCTGTGCACCCAAGCATCTTAGAGGGAACAGTAAAAAGAATGAAGGTGGTGGTAGGTTGATGGAAGAGATTTGAGTGTTGGCACACAAACAAAATTTTGTGTTGATTTCTTGTATTTGGACCTTGTATAGAAATATTTTGTAACAATATCTTAAAATGCTTTTTGATAATGATGACTAGTTCTATCACAGGGATTTCCAGCCTTTTTCATGCCATGGACCAATACTATTAAGCAAAGGGTCCATAGAGAACCCTTGGGAACCTTTGTTCTAGGGAATCACAGTACTCGAAATGTGTAAACTGTTGCTTTATGCCTGTGGCTTAATGACATACATCACTCACCCAACAAACGGATCATCTTTTTGCCAATTAGGAAACCTTGTTCCATTGTCACAGTTCCCTATGATACAAAATTTTTCAAATATTCTTTGTTTATTTCTTTCTTCAGTTATTTCATTATAAAGTCTTCTTGGATGTGTGTGTTAGATTTAGAAGGTAATTTTATTTTTAATATCAGAATAAAAATATATTAAATATTTTGACTTTTCTGGAGCTTTTGCAAGATGTGTCTAGAAAATCAGGTTGTACGGTAAGGTACATTAACCTCGGGGGGAATCAGTTTAGAATACTCTAATTTGTGTATTTGCATCTTATTCCAGAGATTCGGACATGTCATCCAACCTGATATAGCAGAAAGTTCTATATATAGGGGGAGGCTTTCAACTAAGCTTTCATCTGTCATAAATAAATTTAGGGCGCCAAGGTAGTGTGACAGTTAGCCTCAGAGTTCAGAGTTAAATCACAGTGTCCTCTGTAAGGAGTTTCTGTACCTCCCAAGGAACGTGTGGGTTTTCTGCAAATGCCCAGGTTTCCTCTCACAGTCCAAAGACAATTGGTCATTTAAACTTGTGTCGTGGTTAGGTAATGATTAAATTGGGATTGTCGAGCACCGCTGAGTAGAATGGCTTGAAGTGCCAGAAGGGTCTATTCCATACTGTATCTCTAAATAAATAAATATGAGCCATGTTCTGTTTTGAAATAGAACCGGATAGCCCAATTTTTGTTCCTCGACCATAAACATTTTCTAATGCATAAAAGGCATTTAAGTGTTGTTTTGTCAACATAATTTAATATTGCTTTAGTATTGTTAATCCTGCATGGGAATAGGTTGTTTTGCTCCAGAAGGTCAAGGTTTCTACTTTATGGCAATGTTTGCCAGGAGCAGATTTGATTTTTGTGGGTACTGGGAGAGAAAGTTTTAAATGTTACATATTTGAGTCACTTATCATTCAGAATAATAAGTATCTTGATGCTGTAGTGCTCCAAACTACTTTGCATGCATTCTTCACTATTATATTTAGTTGAATAAAAGGCATTATATTGTTTGAAAAATTATAGCTGTGGATGCATTTCTCATCACGTGGTTTGGAATGAATTTTGGATGAGGAAGTGGGATTGTTTCTTATCTAAGTGTGCATAAAGCAATAAGGTAATCATGCTTTGTTAACCATGGAAGATGATTTTCTGTATTTCTAAGGAATTGAATTGGAATCATTGTTTGCAAATGCTGACCAAATCTAACAATTATTTTCTGTTCGCATTGATATTTATTAGATTAATGTTAAAAAGACATGTGACAGTACCACTGTGATGCATTGATAGGCAGGTTTATTGTTACATTACCAGACTAATTGCCTCACATGTAAGGGGTTGCTCGAATTTGGTGGTGGAGATGTCTGTGCATTTCCTTGCAGCTGGCTCAAAAGCATTGGCAGTTGATTATTGCAGATAAGATTTTGAAAATTCAAAATGCACAATAGCAGTAAAGACTCCTCCAAACAGAACCACAACTAAAAATATAGCTTTTTAAAAAAACCATTTACTCCATAATCCTGTTTGAATTTGAAGAGTTTGGAAGGAATTGGTAAAATAGGCTGTTCCTTATGAACCTGAATTGAATTCTCAAAGAACCATTTAAACCGGCGTTACAAATTTGTTGAAGCTATAGATGTTTTCTGTTTCATTCGCTTGCAGGTAACGGTGAAAAAAGGAAACTTAGCACAGAAGAATTTCAGTTTAAAAAAATAAAGAAGAAAAAGAAAAAGAAACACAAGGAAAGTGAAAAACGAAAACAGCCCAAAATGTGCAGCAAGTCCATTCAAACAGTTTGTTCAGCGTTAGTATCAGAAATCAAAGACCAGCAGTTGGCTTCAATACAAGATGAGAAAAATCTAACCATTCTCTACCCCGATGGATTGCCTGAATGTCTATCAGAGGAAAGTGATCACCCTTTGCCTACTGTGTTCAGCAGTTCCAGTGTTGAAAACAAAAGTTCAAGGCAAAATAACTTGGAATTCAAAAGGTATATCCACATAGAAGACCAGCCTAATGGAGGAGCTTCGGTTGTGCATGCCTACATGGATGAGCTCTCTTCGCTGTCTCCTGTGGAGATGGAGAGATTTTCAGAGGAATTTGTGAATCTGACATTTAGTGAGAATAATTCTGCAGCCTATTACGTCATGGGTATTGTTCATGGAGCTGCTGCATACTTGCCTGATTTCCTTGAGTACTTTGCCTATAGCTTTCCAAATGCACCAGTGAAGATGGAGATCTTAGGAAAGAAGGATATAGAGACAACTACCATTTCAAACTTCAATGCTCAGGTAGGGTGTGTGGGTGTGTAATTTAAAATTTAATATTAATGGCACCTCAGGAATTGGTGCCAATGCTTTCATTTGGAAGCTACAGCTGCTATACTATATTTGACTAATGTAAAAATTTGTTTACACTCTGCTAGATTGTTGGGCAAGGGAGGGGAAGCTGCCTTGAATATAGCTTTGTGTGTTAATGACTGCCATGGCCAATCACATATTGGAAATCCCATGCCATCAGAAATAAAAGCATAAGAATTTGTACTTAAGTTCTTCATTATATGTTGTAAGGGACCCTTTTCTCACTGGTGTTGATGATTGTTAAGGTTAGTGAAATAAACTGAAAGCCTTTCAGAGGGGTTAGCTAGGTGTCTAGGTCTCTAATTCTTTCCTTCCTTTCTGGATCTCTCTGGTTGGCTGCCACAAACATCCATTGGAAGTCCATGGACATTCTTGGCTCTTTTGACCCTGTTTTCTGTAAGGATTCCATTCTCCTACTTCTTCTTTGTACTTTCTGAAATAAAACGACTTTACAGATGTGTCTGAAATATCCTCCTTCCTGAAGTATGGCATCCCTTCTCATAATGTACAGGAACCTTGACTGCAAGTCAGCAAGTTATCCACACTTCTACTCTCACCCCCCCCCCCCCGAACAGAACAAGAATAGTTCCCTTAAGCCTTGTCTTCCACCCAACAAAGCACCCTATTCAGTCGATCAGCCTTCATAATTTACAACAGCTTCAATAGAACTCCACCAGCAGACACACGTCCCTTCTTTCCCTTTCAACATTCCAAAAGGATCAGTCCTGTTGCAACTCTATCTCTCTTCTGTTCTCCACCCCACATCTCAACCCCATCTTACCGCAATTTCCCTTGCAGCCACAGAATTTCAAACACCAATCCTTTACACCACCCAGGGTCCCACTCAATGAGAAACAGAAATTTGCATGCAATCTTCCATAGGATACTATATTTGGTTCAAAGTTCAAAGTATATTTATCATCAAAGTATGTATACTATATACAAACTTGAGATTCATCTCCTTACAGGCAGCCACAAGACAAAGAAACCTAATAGGACCCATTTAAAAAAAACATCAAGTACTCAGTGTACAGAAAAAAAAATTATGCAAACAATAAAAATAAGCAAATAACTTCCAGAGCTGAAGTTCATGAAAGTGAGCTCACAGCCACGAAGCCAGTCACAGCTGGTCCAGGAGCCTGTTAATTGCAGGTCATAACCTAAGTTCATCACAGAGATGAGTAAACCTCACGAGCAGCGAGCTTGGCCCGTCCCTCTCCCCTGGCTCAACACCTTTACCTTTTCAATCTGGCATGGCACTTAGATTATCCAAACAGTGGGTTGTTCTTTGCTCTCGGGCCCGGGACTCAGCTCTTGTGTTCAGCCCATACCCAATCTTTCCAATCTGGCCCAGCACTTAAATCCATCAAACATTGGCATGTTTCTCATTCTTGGGCCTGGGCCATGCTTCCTCGATTCTGCCTTGCCTCAGTCTTGCTGCTTTACGTTGCTGCCAAGTTCGCTGTAGCAGTTTCACAATGTGATTTCCACAATGGAAAAAGCCATTGGGCGATTGCTCTTTGCTTAATTCACAAGAGTAACCCTAAGCTAATTGCCTATTATTTTAAATCTACAACCTACTTCCACTCTGAGCTATCAGTTACTGACCATCTACACTCAGACAAGGCTCAACAAAACACCTGAGGAACAGCACCTCATCTTCCATCTGGGTTTATTGAAGTCTTTTGGACTGCATCTAATTTTTCAAGCTTTATAATTTGTTCGTTCCCTCTGATCACCTCTGCCAGTCATCCATCTGATTTGTTGCTTGGATTTTTTCTCCCCCCCAACCTCCCCCATTCTCTCTCTCCCTCTCTCCCTCCCTCCCTCCCTCCCATCAGTGTGGCCTGCCCTGATGGCCAAGTTCTTCAGGTCTGCTGTTAGCAACAACACAACATAAATAAGCATAGTATGCTTTTAACTATTAGATCATTGGTCTAACTCCATCAGAGATGATCCATTTGTTCAACTCCTTCTCTCCCCTCCCCTCCCCTCCCATCCCTATCCCTACACCCAACAATTCCTGGAATTCAAAACTAACTTGCTTTTTATTTTTCCTAGTTCTGACAAAAGGGTTTAGATCCGAAATATTAACTCTGTTTCTCCTTACACAGATGCTGCCTGACTGCTGGATGTTTCTTGCACTTTGGTTTTGCTGTGGATATTTAGTTAGCTGAAAGAAAATAACTATAACTCTAGTAACTATTTCTATTGGGAGTAGCAGTCTGTGTGTAAATATATGTTATAAATCCATGGTAATAGTATTGAATATTGTTTATCTATGAATAGGTGCAGGAGTAGGCCGTTTGGCCTATTGAGCCTGCTCTGCCATTCAACAAGATCATGGTTGATCTGGCTATGTTTTCTGCTCCACCTACTTGCCTTTTCTCCATAAACCTTAATTCCCTGCTATGCATAAATCTATCTAACTGTATCTTAAATATATTTAATGAGGTAACCTCTACTGCTTTCGTCAGCAGAGAATTCTGCAGATTCACTACTCTCTGGGGAAAACTGTTGTCTCCCCTGTCTCTCACTGCTCATCTCTGTAGTACGTCTATTACCCTGTATCTAGATCTTGTCCCTAAGTTCAGGTCTAGTTTACCAATGTCCTGCCTCTTTCTTATTTATCCCTTTCATAATTTTACATGTTTCTGTAAGATCCCCTCTATTCTGAATTCCAGTGTGTATAGTCCATTGCAGCCCAATCTCTCCTCATAGGCTAAACTCCTTATCTTCACAGTCAACCTGGCAAATTTCCTCTGCACTGCCTCCAGGGCTAGTATATATTCCCTCAAATAAAGAGACCAGAACTTCACGCATTACTCCAGATGCAGCCTCACCAGTAACTTGTACAGTTGCAAGCTCCCATGCTTTTAAATTCAATTCCTTTTATGATAGTTAATCATATGTTTTAATATCCTATTTAAAATGTGTAATCACATATATTCCTATCTGCCACGAATATATTGAACAAGTATAGATGTCCATGCTGAAGTACTGGTCATTGTCTGTATACGTGATGATCCATTGTATCTGGTGGCTTCCTGCTTTATGTTGCTCTAGTAGAGAACAGCATTCACTTGTGTAGCTGCACCTCCGATTTTAAAAAAATGATCACTGCTTATAAGTATTACTGAAAATAGTTTGTTACCCAATATTTCATCCCTTTTAGGTATTTATATTTTAATACATTATAATGTGTATAATACCTTTAAAATACTATTAGGCATATTTGTTTAGTGGTTAATTGGATACAAAGGAAAGTGCTGTGGTGTTATCCATGTCTTATCCCCATGACGTGTATACAGGTGATGAGGGCATAGTGTGTAGTTATAATACAATGGATTATGGTTAATTTGGAAGCATCAGGAGCAGTACATTTTAAGCCCAATTAAGCAATTGCCCCAATTAGCCGAAGTTTCATGGAAATAGTTAAATAAGTATATAAAAAAGACAAACTACCATTTAACTGAGTAACAGATTATGTATTTTCATGAAATAGAGAGCACATTAGAACATCACCAATACTACAGTGCTATAAATTATGTATTAGTTTGTAATTGTTATTGATGGATGACTTCATCCAGTGTATGCTGTCATGTTCTTTTAATTGACTAAATGAACAAAATCAGCACAACCACCTAGTACAGATAATGAACTGCCTTCATATGATACTTTCAATGATTGCATCCTCCAAATCTTAATTTTCATTGTAACATTCAAGATGATTGATGATGTGTTCAAATTCTTCGTAACTCCTAACTTGTTGAGGTAATGAAATTGTTTCATTTTCACTCCCAGCTTGTTTTGGCATCTCTAAGCTTGAATGCTTGAAACTTCAGTGAGCAAAACAGTTCCAAATGTCTTGCTGTTTACAGAAACACAAAACTGATGCTATTTTAAAACTGTTCATTCTAAGTTGTAGTGTTTAACGACCACATAAGTGCGCACAGCTGACACCAGTATAAAAACTTCAGCAACAGTCTCTTGTCCCAATTAAGCAGCATGGTGTCCAAGATAAATGAAGGGAATCCCAGCTATTTTCTCAATTAATTTTTGTTCTTTAAGAGTTGTCCGAAGTAAGTGGTTGTCCCTATTAATCAATTATCTAAATAACCAGAACCTACTGTATTTATAGTAGGGTATTTTAATTGAGTTTTTGTGAAGATTGGAAAACAGAATTAAAATAAATAATTTGAGCTGAATAATCTATTCTAATTGAAGCAAGTTGATGCTGTGGTTATTTAACATGTGCTGTGCAGGAAGAAAATATTTTTAGGAACCATTCTTTTGAGCAGAGCTGTGGTGCCCTATTTGGATTTGCCCTGTGGGGTATTGTTTTATTTGAATATTGGTCACCCAGCCAAACACAGATATCTACCCATCTGTACTTTTTCTGTGTTTTTAAAAATAATGTCTGCTTGGTCTCTGCACTTTGCTATCCCCTTCCTGCTCCAACAACAGGAATTATCCATGAATCAGTATGGATAAGTTGTAAATGGGAGATAGTGATGGGCAAGCTGGGTTTGCAAGAAGCATTTTGTGCTAACAATGTGAGCCTCAAGATTGTCCAACACAATGAGTGGCAGCTTCTCTTCACGTTGACAGATCATCTGGATCTAATCACCTAATGCTAGAAATGCCAGAATGCATTTCTAGTCTTTCTCCCTCTCCCTTTGACTGCGCAGCTCTCCCAAGCCTGGAGACCTTTATAATAATAATCTTGCCATTCAGTGATTACTGTTGAGTTTATTACATCTGAGGGCAGAAGTTTGTTACTGGTTCCCAGTACAGTACAGGTAATACCTGGGTTGCAAACCTCTGATTCGTACATATGCCTTCTATATTAATTTTAAAAGTTCAACCTGCACAGAACTAGATTTGTTCCGGATTAGATTAGCTCTAGATTAGAACTAGATAACAGAACTAGATTTCGCTCTCCCTCCATTTTTAGTAACTATTTCATATCACTCTTACATAAATTTCAGTACTATGGAGTTGTGGTTACTGTATCCACTTTTTAAAGTATATTTTTCATTTTGTGGACTTAGTTGACTTGGAGACATCCTTAAAAGCGGAATCTGTTTATTGCTCAGGAGCAGCCTGTATTGTTAATATTGGCATCTCTTTTATGCTATAATGACCCAATTTGGCACATTCGATTATCATTCTTCTCTCTGAGAATACAGCCTGAACACTGAGCAATGCACCACTGCACCTAGTTTCTTCCAATCTGAGACATGTGGTCTGAGAGATTTAAAGGCAAAGATTAGAAGACAAGGGGTAGCAGTGGAGGGAGAGTTTCTGACTACAGGTCTGTGGCCAGAGGTGTTCCACGGAGATCAGGAGATAGAGGCCTCGTGTGGCACCTTGTCAGAGGCCTTCTGAAAATCTAAGTACGCAACATCAACTGATTCTTCTTTGTCTATCCTGCTTCTTATTTCTTCAAGAGTTTCCAGCAGATTCATTAGGCAAGATTTTTCCTTGTGGAAACCACACTGACTACTTCATCATGCGTCTCCAAGAACCTTGAGACCTGATCCTTAATAATCAACTCCAACATCTTCTGAACTACTGAGGTCATACGAATTGACTTAGTTTCCTTTCTTCTGCCCCTCTCCCTTCTTGAAGAGTGGAGTTTGCAATTTTCCAGTCTTTCAGAGCCATTCCAGAATCTAGTGATTCTTGAAAGATCATTACTCCTACTTCCACAATCTCTTCAGCCACCTCATTCAGAACTCTGGGGTGACTTATCTACCTTCAGACCTTTCAGTTTCTCAAGAACCTTCTCTATAGTTCTGGTAACTTCACACATTTGATACTTCCTGATACCTGGAACTTCCACCATACTGTTGGTGTCTTCCACAGTGAAGACTGATGCAAAATACTTAATCAGTTTGTCCGCCATTTTGTTGTCCCCTATGACTACCTCTCCAACATCATTTTCCAGCGATCCGATATCCACTCTCACCTCTTTTATACTTTATGTATCTGAAGAAACTTTGATGTTCACTTTAATATTATTTTAATTTCATATTCCATCTTTACCTTAATGACTTTATTAGTTGCCTTCTGTGGTTTTTAAAACCTTCCCAATCCTCTAATTTCCCACTAATTTTTGCTCTATTGTATGCCCTCTCTTTGGCTTTGACTTCTCTTGTTAGCTATGGTTGTGTCATTTTTCCTTTAGACTACTTTTTCCTCTTTGTAGGATGTATATATCCTGTGCCTTCGGAATTGCTTCCCGAAATTACAGCCATTGCTTCTCTGCCAGTGTTCTTTTCCAATCAACTGTGGCCAACTCCTCTCTCATGCCTCAGTAATTCCCTTTACTCCACTGTAATATTTGTACGTCTGACTTCTGCTTTATCAAATGTATTGCTAAATTTATTATGGATAGAAAAGGAAAGTTAATAGAATGATATTTATTACTTGAGAAATTAAACTGGAAATATTCAGGTTATGTCAACGCTGATCAACCCAATGTAATGAAACAAATACCACAGTTGATTCTTTTCCACCTTTATTAGTAGCAAGCTATGAGAAAGAACATTGCATCTGCACTCAGAGTCAGACACTCGAAGTCTCTCTCTTTGGAAGGATAGAGTTTTTTACAAAAGATCTTTGTCATGAATGCCATCAACAGTGATCGCCTGAGACAAAGGCCACCTAATCACCTAAAACAGAGGTAAATGTACTTGACAAAGAACACTTAATTACATCATGCAGAGGTAATCAGAAAACAGTGAGACAGGGAGTCAACAGGACAAATTGATCCTTTAACATCCCAATACAAAAGAACAGTCAGATCCATAGACATTCCAGCTTCTCAAATAGAGCAGACTTAATAATTTAGATAAGAGACTTCACCAAAATTAAGAAAGGAATGTAAAGAATGTCCTGCCTTATCGCCACCTTTTTTTTGAAACCAAAAGGTGTGAAAAGTTAGGAGACATCTTCTTGTGGGTTTTGTAAATTTATAATCCTTATTTTCACTCAAAGAAGCAGGTGTGAAAAGGTGTGGAAAGTCAGAAGACAACAGCTGCTCAAACTGCAGCCATTCTCAAACCAGAATACACAGACTCAACCTTACTTTATTAATCCCGAGGGAAATTGGGTTTCGTTACAGCTGCACCAACCAAGAATAAGGAAGAAATATAGCAATATAAAACCATAAATAATTAAATAATAAGTTAATCATGCCAAGTGGATATAAGTCCAGGACCAGCCCATTGGCACAGGGTGTCTGACACTCCGAGGGAGGAGTTGTAAAGTTTGATGGCCACAGATAGGAATGACTTCCTATGACACTCAGTGTTACGTCTCGGTGGAATGAGTCTCTGGCTGAATGTACTCCTGTGCCTAACCAGTACATAATGGAGTGGATGGGAGTCATTGTCCACGACAGCATGCAACTTAGACAGCCATCTTTTCAGACACCACCATCAGAGAGACCAACAGAATCAACAAACTTATTCATAAGGCCAGTGATGTTGTGGGGGTGGAACTGGACTCTCCGACTGTGGTGTCTGAAAAGAGGATGCTGTCCAAGTTGCATGCCATCTAGGACAATGACTCCCATCCATTCCATATTGTACTGGTTAGGCACAGGAGTACATTCAGCCAGAGACTCATTCCACCGAGATGTAACACTGAGCGGCATAGGAAGTAATTCCTACCTGTGGCCATCAAACCTTACAGCTCCTCTCTCAGAGTGTCAGACACCCTGTGCCAATAGGCTGGTCCTGGACTTATTTCCAATTGGCATGATTAACTTATTATTTAATTCGCTATATTTCTTCACTATTCTTGGTTGGTGCGGCTGTAACGAAACCCAATTTCCCTCGGGATCAATAAAGTATGTCTGTCTGAGATTGCCCAATTCCCTTAAAACTTTATCAGTTATATTTAAGTTTTATGGAGCTTTGTTGAAACTATATCTGGAGTTCTATGTTTAGTATTCATCTTGTTTGTTTTAAACAGGTTAAGCAAGTTCTTGGGAGGTTTACTAGACTGACACCTGGGATTGACTGGCCAGGCTATTCACTTAGAATCAGAGGTTGATTCCTGGGCTAAGAGTTAATAATGAAGAGAGCCTGAGCAAGTTAGGCCTGCATTCACTGGATTTTAGAAAAGTGAGAGAGGACTTGATAAAACCATGTAAAACCTCAAAGGAATATGACAGATTGGGTGATGAAAAGATGCTTTTGTGAGATGATTCAGATCTAGGTGTCACTTTTTTAAGAAATAAAGGGTCATTCGTTTAAGGTGAACTGAGACGAGCTTTTTGTGTTTCATGAGATTTTGGAGCACTTCTCCTAAAGAGGTGGGAGGGGTCTTTGAATATCTATGTATCCTGCTCTAAAAAAATTGTTAAGTGATGAAAGGTACCATTTGTAGATGGAGGTGCAGAGTTGAGACAGCAGTCAGATTGGTCGAGAACTTATTAAATAATGGAGCAGGTTTGAGGGACTGAAATGGCCTATTTGTAATTCATGAGTATGTAAATGACTAAAACTAGATACATATTGTTTTGTAAATTGTAATAGGATATTTATTAGAGGTGTGTCAGTATCCATCTATGTTTTAAGATTTGTTCTCATATGATAGTTACTTTTAGCTCATGTGAAGTTCAAAGCATCTTGCTATCAACTGAGGAAAGCAAACTGCAAAGCAGCTAGAATTAGCTTGTGTCTCCAATGTCCAAAAATGGATGTCGCAAGTACATCAATTAATTTGCTAGCTTTTATGCTTTCTCATTGAAATGCATAAAAATGCTAAAATAATTGATAGCATGGTTGCAGACTCAATATCTCTGTTGGCTGGAGTGTCAGGAGGCAAGAACACATTCTCAAGATTAAGGGTTGGTCATTCAGGACAGATGAAAAATTTCTTCACTGAGAATGTAGTAAATCTCTGAAATTCTCCACCCAGGAGAGCAATGGAAGGATTGTTATTGAGTAGCTTCAAGAGAGATCAATACATTTTTAGTTTTGGGAGAATGGGGGATGTGGGGTATTACAAAAACTTCATGTTGAGGTTAAAGCACAGTCATGATCTTGAATTACGAAGCAGGCATGATTGATTGAATGGCCTTCTTTGTTCATATTTCTTACATTTCTATTTTGTCCCTAAACTTACATATAATTAAACAAAAAAAGTAAATAGTGAACATCTGAGAGTCATTAAGAGAAAGGTACAGTAATTTGATCTTCGTCAATTATGTTAAATGCATTTTATAGGGCAAAAGAAAGTAATACATCTTGCTGAACAGTATTTTTCAAGGACTCACCTTGTGACACTTTGAAACAGCAATTGGCAAGTACAGTTAAGTGAAAACACTGGAAATTTGTAAATGCTCCTTATCATTTTGTAATTGGGGTTTCTTTGTTAAGTTATTTTAACATATTTAATTATTTATAGAACCAGGCCTTTTGACTGTTTTTTGAGGAACTCTAGACTATTTGTGTGCATGACAACACAGTCAATGGGACTTTGAAAACAGCTTAACTAAAGCAATATTTAGCATAGCAAGTGCTGGAGAGATTCCTTAATATGAAATAGAGGCAGGATTAACACCAAAGCCTACTATGATCATGGTTGATCCTCTTCCTCAAGTTCATGGCTGAGCATCAATAACAGCTAGGGGTTAAGAGTTCTTAAAAAAAAATTGCAACCCTCTGAGTAACTTCTTGTTTAATTTCAAAAATGCTGACCTCTAACATTGGTACTTCAGCGAGAAGAAACAGCCTCTCAGCATTTGGCTATCTCAAATCTTATGTTTCTGCAATAATTCTTCTCACTTATTGATGCACCATCAATAACTCTCGGAGACGTGAGTCGGGATAGGCTTTTATTGGCTGGAAGAAAGCACAGTCAGCAGCAAGAGCCCACCACACAACGTCCTGGAGACTGAGGGAGGAGCAGTGCCTCCAATCGCCTTTATACAGGGGTCTGTGGGAGGAGCCACAGGTGCAGTCAGTTGGGGGGGGGCATGTCCAGACAGTTAAATGTAGTTCACCACATTTGTTTAAATGATATTGTATTTAAAGCAATTCAAGTAAATCTCCCAGAATACTAAGGATCAACTCAGTGAATCAATGCTGGACTGCAACCAAGACTTTGTTGGATTCGAAGATCAAAACTTTGCAGTTAAGCTACTCACTGGAGTTACTTTTAAGCAGAAAAAGTGGGAAGTTCTCATTTGTGCGGTTGGAAATTGAATTAATGTTATTGGTTGATAATCTTTCATCAGGAAAAGCTAGAGATTTTTCTAGCTTTAAGATGAAGTTCTAAGATACAAGAGATAGGATTTCTTTGTCCTCGCATTCTACCCCAACACATCATCTACTGCAATTTCTGCACATAAATGCATCTTTTTCCTTACAGAATTCCAAATGGATAATTTTGACCTCATGCTTCCATCTCTACTTGTACCCACTTTATTCAATAACTCATTCTAATTTAATCACAGAAATCCAATAACCTGCCTCTTATATTCTGCCTTCCTACTATTCAGAACCCCAAAACCTTCCTAGTGTTCATGGTTCACAACATTGTCGTCTCTATGTCAGGAACTAAAGTGCAGATTGAGCAACTACTTTGCAGAGTATCCCTGTACAGTACACTAGTGTGATTATACTTCAACTACAACATAGAGTCTTGCCATTTTCAGAAGTTTTCTGATGACTCTGCCATAGTTGGATGCATCAGCAAGGGAGATGAGGCTGAGTACAGGGCTACGGTGGGAAACTTTGTCACATGGTGCAAGCAGAATCATCTGCAGCTTAATGTGAAAAAGACTAAGGAGCTGGTGGTGGACCTGAGGAGGGCTAAGGCACCAGTGACCGTTTCCATCTAAGGGGTCAGTGTGGACATGGTGGAGGATAACAAATACCTGGGGATATGAATTGACGATAAACTGGACTGGTCAAAGAACACTGAGGGGCAGAGCTGTCTCTATTTCCTGAGGAGACTGAGGTCCTTTAACATCTGCCGGACGATGCTGAGGATGTTCTACTAGTCTGTGGTGGCCAGTGCTATCATGTTTGCTGTTGTGTGCTGGGGCAGCAGGCTGAGGGTAGCAGACACCAACAGAATCAACAAACTTATTCGTAAGGCCAGTGATGTTGTGGGGGTGGAACTAGACTCTCTGACGGTGGTGTCTGAAAAGAGGATACTGTCCAAGTTACATGCCATCTTGGACAATGACTCCCATCCACTTCATAATGTACTGGTTAGGCACAGGAGTAAGTTCAGCCAGAGGCTCATTCCACCGAGATGTAACACTGAGCAGCTTAGGAAGTCATTCCTACCTGTGGCCATCAAAATTTACAACTCCACCCTTGGAATGTCAGACACCCTGAGCCAATAGGCTGGTCCTGGACTTATTTCCACATGGCATGATTAAATTATTATTATTTAAATATTTATGGTTTTATATTGCTATATTTCTTCACTATTCTTGGTGCGGCTGTTAGGAAACCCAATTTCCCTCGGGATCAATAAAGTATGTCTGTCAGTATAAACTTCCAGATGCCACACTCCAATCCTTACATTACTTTTCTTTACCATTCCAAAGCAACTTTGGGAAATAAAACCTTGTCTTTCAACTAGGTATTTTTAGATTTCATACTGAACACCAAGTTAGACAATTTCAAAAAGTCCTATTTTGCAATAAGTTTTATTTTTTAATTTAGATTCAACCATCAGCTTGCACTTCAGCATTCCAGACTGATTGTTTCTTCACTTACCAACCGAACTACCCTCTTCTCTCACCATGCATTTCCATTGCTTTTCTCTCCTGCCTCTCCATTTTGTTTTCTACTGCCCTCCCAAATTTCATTATATCTTAAAACTTACATCTTACAGATAAGGAGAGGGGAAAAAAAGGATCAGAGTGAAATTGCAGTCAAGTGCCCTTTCAGCCATGGTAGAAGGAATTAATGGTTACTTCATGCATGGAACATTTTTGTTTGACTTTATAATCTGTTTATGTTTCCAGAAACATTATACAGGCAGTCCATGGGTTACATACGAGTTCTGTTCCCGAGTCCGTATTTAAGTCGGATTTGTATGTACGTGAGAACAAATACATCTTGTATTAATTACTTAGTGTCAGTCAAACGTTTGTCTTAGTATATAGTATATATTTTACCTTTCTCTGCATATAAAACACTTAAGAAACGTATGTATTCCAATAATTAAGCCACTGTGTTGCTTAGTAATAATTGTAGCTTTCATCGGGGCAGGGCCTTTCGAATGCTCCATTATTCTCACTTTATCCGTTATCCTTTAGAATTGTTCTGATCATTGACCGACTGTAGCCTAAAGCTTTTCTAATGACCGATGGAGTTTCCCCTCTTTCCAAATGCTTTATTATTTCCACTTTATTTTCAATCGCGATCGCTTCCCATCAATGGAACAGAAACACTGTGGGCGTCAGGTCCCGACCTCCACTTGCTCTTGAGGTTCACTGGGTCTTAAGGACCACCGTACACCGTCAACGGAACAGAAACACTGCGGGCAGTGAGTCCCGAGGTCTGCAGGGTGTTAAGGACCGCTGCACTGAGGCAGGCTGAATGGGACAAGTGGGGGCTGTGCTAGGTTTGCATATTTGATCATCCACAATATTCCAGATGGGAATTTAAACTGGAGGTGGCAGTGTTTTTTTTTACGAGGTCGAGTTGCGAGCTCGCTATCAACCCGGCACGGATGGTACAGGAGTTACTGGATCAACATCAACCCAGCACGGAAACCTCCATTCTCCAGCCCGGCACTGATCTCACTGCGCCACCAGCCAACTGGAACGGGGGAGGGGAGGTGGTTTCAGGGTGAATCTTACTAAGAAAATTTTAAGCCAAATACAAAGTTAAACACTCAACACAGTGTCAACGGCAACAACTTAAAATGGCGCATGGTGTTCTCCTTCCACGGTTCGTAAGTACGAGTTGTCCGTAAGTTGGATGTTCGTAACTTGGGGACTACCTGTATTCAGTATTTTGTCTTTTTTCCCCAAACTGTCCTGGGACCTTAAATCTTGCTGCTTAAATATTTGCTTAAGAACTAAATTGTTAGTTGGCCTTTATTTTTCTGTACTTAATTAAGTTATTCAGAAGTATCATATACTACTCAGGTAAAGATAAAACCTTTCCTATAACCTTGTAGAAAGATTAATTTATCTTGCTGTAGTGACTAAGGAGAGCATTATTATTTGTCAAAGTCCAGTCATGGAAATAAAAACTTACTATATTTAGATATTATCTTGTAAAGGCAGGTTCACTTTATTCAAGATTCAAGTTTATTTGTACATGGATATATACAGTGAAATGCATTGTTTGAGTGAACAATCAACACACCTGAGGATATCCTGGTGGCAGCACACAAGTGACGCCACACATTCGGGCACCAACATAACAGAAGAATAAAATAACAGCAGTAAACTAAACTCTCTTCCTCCCTCCCTCCCACCCGTGCAGATACAGTACATAGTCCTTTAGACCATAATATCACAGGAGCAGCATCATTCCATTTTGTCCCAGCTCTGCTCTGCCATTCCATCGTGGCTAATATCCCTCTCAACCCAGTTCTAACTTTTCTCTGTAACCTTTGACATCCTGAATAATCAAGAACCTATCAACCTCTGCCTTTAATACACCCAATAGCTTGGCCTGCACTGTTGCCTGTGGCAATGAGTTTCATAGATTCACCACCTCTGACAAAAGAAATTCCTCCTTGTCTCTGTTCTAAATGGAGTTCCCTCTATTCTGAGGCTGTACTCTCTGGTCCTAGAATCCCCCACTATAGGAAACATCTTCTCCATTTTCACTCTATCTCGGCCTTTCAATATTCCTTGGGTTTCAATGAGATCACCCCTCGTTTCTGCTAAACACCAGTGAGTACAGGCCTAGAGCCATCAGACGCTCTCATATGTTAACCCTTTCATTCCCGAGGTCATTCTCATGAGCCTCCTCTGGTTCCTTTCCAAAACCAGGACTTTTTTTCAGAAATAAGGGGCCTAGAACTGCTCATAGTGCTGTTTGATCAATGCCTTAAAAAACCTTGGAATTATATACTTGCTTTTGTATTCTTCTCTCATAATGAATGCAAACATTGCCTTTGCCTTCCTTACCACCTACTCAGTCCTGCAAGCTAACTTTTAGGGAATCCTGCAAAAGGACTCCTAAGTCCCTTTACACCTCTGATTTTTTAAATTTTCTCCACATTTAGAAATCAGTCAATGCTTTTATTCATTCTACCAAAGTGCATGACTTCCCTACACTATATATCCATCTGTCACTTTTTTGCTCATTCTCCCAGTGTGTCTAAAGACATTCTGTAGTCACTCTGCTTCAACACTTCCTGCCCCTCCACCTATCTTCATATCACCTGCAAACTTGGTCACAAAGCCATCAACTTCTAGACATCCTGCTTCAACACTACATGCCCCTCCACCTCACCTGCAAACTTGGTCACAAAGCCATCAACTTCTAGACATCCTGCTTCAACACTACATGCCCCTCCACCTCACCTGCAAACTTGGTCACAAAGCCATCAACTTCTTCATCTGAATCATTGACATATAACATGAAAAGAAGCGTTCCCAACACCAACCCCTGCAGAACACTACTAGTTACCAGCAGCCAACCAGAAAAGGCCCCCTTTATTCCCACTCTTTGTCTTCTACCATTCAGACAATCTTCTAATGGGCTCTTATGTTTTTAAAAGTAGTCTTATGTCCAGCACGCTGATAAAGGCCTGAAAGTCCAAATAAACAGTATACACTGGTTCTCCTTTGTCTATTCTGCCTGTTATTTCCTCAAATAATTCCAACAGCTTTCCAACAGACAAGATTTCTCCTTAAAAAGCAATGCTGACTTTGGTCTATTTTGTCAAGTACCTTTAAGTACCCTGAAACCCCAACTTTAAAAATAGACTCCAGCATCTTCCCAACCACTGAAGTCAGTCTACCTGGCCTATAATTTCCATTCTTCTCCCTCCTTTCGAAAAGAGTGGAGTGATATTTGCAATTTTTCAGTACTCCAGAAAGTTATTCTTGAAAGATCATTACTAATGCCTCTACAGTCTCTTCAGCTACCTCTTTTAGAACCTTTGGGTGTCGTCCATCTCATCTACCTTAAGATTTTTTTGCTTCGAATGTACTTGATCATAGAAACAACACCCACTTCTTCCCCCTGACACTCCTGCATTTCAGGCATTCTGTCAATGTCTTCCTGAGTGAAGACTGATGCAAGATACTTATTAAGATTGATGGCCTTTTCTTTGTCCCCCATTACTGCCTCTCTAATGTAATTTCCCAGCAGACCTTGCATCCACTCTTCTCTTTTATTCTTTATATATCTGTATCAGGAAAGAAAACTTTTTGTAATCTTCTTTATATAAGCTTACCTTCATATTTCATCTTTTCTCTCTTTGTGGCTATTTTAGTTGCCCTCTGTTGGCTTCCCACTAATTGTTGCTATATTATATTACCTCACTTTAGCTTTTATGCTACCTTTGACTTCTCTTTTCAGTCATGGCTGCTTCATACTCCCTTCTTCATACTTATGATGTTTCTTTTCTGCATCTTCTGAATTGCTCCCAGTAACTCCAGTCATTGTTGATCTCCCACCCTCCCTGCTAGTGTCCCCTCCCAGTCAACTTTGGCTGACTCCTCTCTTATGCCTCTGTAATTCCCTTTACTCCTCTGTAAAGCTGATACATCTGATTTTAGCTTCTCCTTCTCAAGCTGCAGGGTGAAGTCTGGCATATTATAATCACTGACCCCTGAGTGTTCCTTTACCTTAAGCTACTTTCTCAAATCTGGGTCATTACCTAACACCCAATCCTGAATTGTCATTTTCCTTGTGGGCTCAACCACAAGCTGATCTAAAAGGCCCAGGGCAGGCTGTCTTCTTTGGCCTACAGCCTGTAGTGGACTCAAGGCTCAAGCATACAAATCCTGAGCTGATGTTGTGCCTTCTAAAGTTATCAATGATGTTATGTACTATCTGACTCAACATTGTGTGTTAGTTATTTGCAATCATAATTCTTAAAGTATAGAGATCACATTGACATATATAGAATTGTTCTTTACATGCAGAAAATGTGAATTAAATATGTTTATAAAATGCCACAAGTAACCCACAATCCCTTAAACGATGACAGATCTTTTCTCTGTGGAGGCAGTAAAGAGAAGAGAAATAGAGAGAGTCCTGGAATAGACAGTAGAAGTGGTTTTCAGCATTGGTGATAGGGGTACAGGAAATTCAGCAGTGAGAGTGGGGTGTTGGACAAGATGGCAGCAGCAGGGATGAAGTCCTATATGCTTTTTCAAAGTTTTTGCATTATGTGAACACACAAGATATGTATGTAGCTCAGCTTAATGCAATAGTTGTGTTCCTAAGACATTGATCATAAAGAGTTGCATTGTAGTACTACTGGCTATTTTTGCCTTCAAAGTAGATTCCCCACCATAATCACAATATAACCAATGCAGCCTGTGTACTGCAAGTAAGTTCCCTAATCCATTAATCATATATCTAACTTGCATTATGGAAAGGTGTATTATAGCAGAGCTAGCTGTATTGGTTTGGGATGAAATGATTAGTCCAGAACTTGGATGTTAGCAGGGAGCACACATTAGGGATGGTTTTCCAGTCATTTTTTTAAGTTGCAAAAGTGCATATTCACTGTATACTGTTTTACATGATTTTAACCTGAAATAATTAAAGCATGTTGAAAATTAAACTGATATTTAAAAACTGGTGATGTGTGAAAAAGGCATATTTTGAGATGGTAAACTCTAAGAATACTCATTTTTAAAGGCTATTGTGTCCTGTAGTTTGATGAGTATTCACACTTTTAAGGTACTGCCAAAGTGATGTCACGAGTTTGATTTTAAAGAAAAAGGTGTTTGCAATTCTTACAGGTGTGTTAAATGGTGTAGTAGACACTATCTATGTAGATGTATTCCAAGTATTTGTAGGATGGGTAGTTTCTAACATATCACTAGTAGTATATTTTGCATGACTTCATTGGAAAAGGACTTTTAACAAATTTTCCATGCCACAGTGATGCCATATACTGTACATCTAAAAGATCTATTTTTATTGTCTATTCAGAGTCTTCATTGTCATATCAAGCTTGGAAGGGAAGATAATGATCTGGAGTATTTCAGTAGTAGTGCAGCGATACAGAGAGCTGTGTTACGGAGGAGAATGTGGGTAGTCTGAGTGATGAGCTGGATGAATGGAATGTATTTTTGGTGTGGTTTCTGATCACTTGAGTAATACATCAAGCAGTTGACAAGAGATGTGAAATACACTATACTCCTTTAATCCAGGATACTTGGGACTTTATTGCTGGACCACCGGATTTTCCAGACTCTTAGATGTTATTCTTATCAATACTCCCATACAGTTTCAATTCACTTTTAACAGTAATGTTTTGAGAGAACCCAGTAAGTTTAAAAGGAGCATGGGAAACAAAATTAAATTTCAAGGAAGTGTGAGAAGCTGTGCCAGGTACCAAATTTTCCCAGTTCCCAGATAGTCTGATAATTTGTTATTGGATCCATTGTAGCGTTACCTTGCTTAAAATGGCCCAGGTTACAGACCTGTGGATATCACTGGATACCAATAAGGGAAAAATTAGTATTAGTATTTTATTGCTACCAGCAATAAAATATTCTAATAATTCAAGCCTTATAATGTCAGCAGCATCGTACTTCCTCAGTCACAGGCCTTCTTTCATTGATGAAAAGGAGTTATTTTTCCATCTATACTAAGTTGGAATCATTACATAGAATTTGTTCTCCAAAATTTTGAAATAACCTAGAACAGGGGTTCCCAACCTGGGGTGCACTGACCCCTCATTTAATGGTTGGGGTCCATGGCATAAAAAAAGTCTGGGAATCCATGATCTAGAGCCACCTTTTCTAAAAAAAAAAGTAATTGGTATGATTAAGATGGTTTTGCATGGCATTCCTTCTGTTATAAATGTACATATTTTTGAACTTGTCATGAGTAGTGCTATTAGATGTACTCTTCTGAAAATGGTTGCATGACTTTTTTAAATAATATTTTTTATATATCTAACTAAAATGTCTTCAAAAATATTTTGCTTCAGGGTTGTCGAATATTTCTGGTTAAGAGTTAGATTTTCCTCCTTAATTTGAAGATATATTCACACTTGGAAAGAATTCATTTAATTATGAACACTATATTGAAATGAAGCCTTTGGCTGGATGTAATTATACTTTGTGCTAGTAAATGGAAAGGAAGAAAGAAATGAATTTTACTTATCTTACCACGTAGAGGAAATTGGATTGAAAATTAGTTTGAAGGTTGAGGAAATGATTCTTTAAAAAAAAATGGCATATCAAAGATGGGTATGCTTATGATGGGATCTGAAGGGTATTTCTTTTGGGCAGTTAATAATTGTGCCATCAGAAAGTACCATCCAGCATCTTTATATACTTGGTGGTGGTTTTGCGTCATATACTTGACTGCTTTGTTAACTGTAAATTTTGGAATTTAAACAAAGGCATCTTGTACTTTTATTGTTTATCATTTTAATTAGTGCTACATTACATGTCCTCTATTTCTTTTGGTTTATATTTTGCATCAGAGAGAAGACCTTCATTTTCACCTCGATGGTCCTAATTATAGTGATTGTTATCACTATTTTAAAATGCTTATAAGTCTATGACACAGTATTTGAAGCAGAATATTGAACAATCTAAAGTTAGAATGTGCTTATTGAGGTAATAGATGGAAATTGGTAACATTGATAAAATGGAAATGTAAAAGCACATGAAGATGTTTGTGCTTAAATTCATATATTCCAAAGTGAAGCTGCTGTTTCACCAAGATGGTTTTTTTCCTCTAACCAATTTTTCTTTCACCACTGTATTTTTCTCTCTTCCTGATTTAATATTTAAGTCTCCCATTCCGATTACTGTAAATTCTGTAATTCTTCAATCTGGTCATAATCATGTTCAGTTGTATTGATTCATTCAGATCTCACCTGCCTCATTTCCCCTATTGTTCCAGGATCAGCATATTTATTCAACAACTTTCCACATTCTTAAAACTTTATTGTTAAAAAGAAGTCCATAAGACATAGGAGCTGAATTAGCCCATTCCACCCATCAAGTCCACTCTGCCATTTCATCATAGCTGATCCTGGGTCCCATTCAACCCCATATACCTGCCATCTCACCATATCCCTTAATTCCCTGACCAATCAGAAAACTATTAACTTCTGCTTTTAATATACCCACGGACTTAGCCTCCACTGCAGTCTGTTGCAGAACATTCCACATATTCACCACTCTTTGGCTAAAAAAAATTCTGCCTTCTGTTCTAAAGGGTCGCCCGTCAATTTTGAGGCTGTGCCCTCTCGTTCTGGATACCCTCACCCAGAGGAAACAACCTTTAGTCCTTTAAACATTCAGTAGGTTTTAATAAGATCCCCATGCATTCTTCTAAATTCCTGTGAGAATGGGCCCAAAGCTGCCAAACACTCCTCATATATTAACCCCTTCATTTCCAGAATCATCCTCATGAACTTCCCTTGGACTCTGTCCAAAGACAATACATCCTTTCTGAGATACGGGGTCCAAAACTGTTGACAATGCTCCAAGTGCGGCCTGACAAGTGTCTTATAAAGCTTCAGCATTATCTCCTTGTTTTTGTATTCTAGTCCCCTTGAAATAATGCTAGCATTGCATTTGCCACCTTCACCACAGACTCAACCTGTGAATTAACTGGGAATCTTGCACAAGGACTCCTAAGTTCCTTTGCACCTGTGCTTTCTGAATTTTCTTCCTATTTACATAATAGTCAACACTATTGTTCCTTTTACCAAAATGCAGTATTGTACATTTTCCACTGCTTTCCATCTACCACTTTTTTGCCCACTCTTCTACTTTGTCGAAAGTCCTCAGCACGACCTACCCTTCCACCTATCTTCATACCATCCGCAAACTTTGTCACAAAGCCATCAGTTCCACTATCTAAATTATTGACAAACAATGTGGAAAGTAGCAGTCTTAATACTGACCCAAGGAACACTAGTAGTCACTGGAAGCCAACCAGAAAAGGCCCCCTTTATTCCCACTCGCTGTCTCCTGCCTATCAGCCATTCCTCTATCCATGCCAGTATATATTTCCTGTAACACCATCAGATTTTATCTTGTAAAGTAACCTCGTGAGGCACCTTATCAGATGCTTTCGGAAAATCTAAGTAAATGACATCCACTGCCTCCTCTTTGTCCACCCTGTTTGATACTTCCTTAAAGAATTCTAGCAGATCTGTCAGGCAAGATTCCTTTTTGAAAGGAAACTCAACTATGCTGAATTTGACTTATGTTATCATTAGTCTCTAAGTACCCTGAAACCTCATCCTTAATAACACTTTCCCAGCCACTGAGGATAGGCTAACTTGCCTGTAATTTTCTCCTTTTTTTGTCTTCCTCTCTTCTTAAAAAGTAGAGTAACTTTTGCAATTTTCCAGTCCTCCGGGGTCCATGCCAGAATCAAGTGATTCTTGAAAGATCATGACCGATGCATCCATCCAATCAATAGCAAATAACTTGAACGTTCTGCCACTTCAAATCATGCCTCTGTAACTCTCGAGGTACGTGGCAGACCAGCTGTTATTTTTTATTGCAGTTGGGTTTTATTTTCAACAGTAAATGAGGTACTTTACTGTGAACTGGGCATAAAGTGAAAATGCTCCAATTCTTGGCACAGGCCTCAGAGATTTACAAAGAAATTTATTTTATGTTCATACTCAATGTTATATACTGTAACATGGCAGGACTAATGTATATTTGCTTAACATTGTGTGTTTTCTTTTGTTTAATCTGATATTAGGTGAAACGTACATATTCGCATGGTACTTACAGGGCTGGTCCAATGCGACAGATCAGTTTAGTAGGAGCTGTGGACGAAGAAGTTGGGGACTATTTTCCAGAGTTTCTTGATAGACTGGAAGAATCTCCGTTTTTAAAAGTAAGTTTTTTTTTAAATGATTGGAATCTACAGGTATTGACAACTGTTAGGAAATGTTCTGGACTGCATGTATGGTGAATACAAAAACATAAGAAATTAGGAGTAGACCCCAACCCCGCACGCCATTCAATATTTTCTTAGCTGACCTGCCTCAGGCTTCACCTCTTCTTTTGTGTGTGTGTGTCTTTTCCTGATAGTCCTCAATTTCTTGATCACTAAAATATATCTACTTCCTATTTAAATAACCTAACCTCCAAAAACCTCAGGTTCAGAGAATTCTAGAACTTAGCAATTTGTGCACAAAACTCATGTGACTAACCTCATCATTCTTCCAAGCAATAGTCAGTCATTGTTTAGTGAATGGAAAGAAATCATTTGTTATTGAATACCAGCAAATGAAAAGTAACACTAAAACCACATCCATGTCTATTATGATCTGCTTAAAATCCTCAAGTGCTATCTAGCTTATCTTTGTACAAATACTTATCTTTATAGAAATGCAAGATCAATTGGATCATAAACCATTTGAAGGACTTGCCCAGGCATTTAAATTTCAAGCAATGTCTAATCATGTAATATCTGTCAAGGTTGGAATAATGGTAGTTGATTTGTGAAAACACAATTAAGTTATATTGTTGTTATTGCAAAAGTGACCGAAATAAGTAGTAATACAAAAACTCTGTGGTATGGCATGTTTTGAATCTTAATTTGGAGCTGTACTAATTAAATCTAAATCAGATTTAGTTAAAGGTGTAAAATTAACAAAGATCTGTACTATCAGTGAGCTCTTACAATATCAGCCAACAGTGTTTCTGACTTTGCAGAAACTTAAGGTTACCAACTGTTCTTGGAATCCTTGTCTAACCCAGAGAGTATTTATACTTTAAAAAAACAGTTCACCTCAGAGGAGGAAAGTGATTGTGAGGCCATTTTTTGTGATTCAGCACGTTAGTTCTCAATGGTATCAGATGGGAAAGTTTCAGCTGTTACAAGCATGATTTTAAAATAAAATGCTTAAGTTAAGTGGTTTAGTTTGGATTTTCATAAAAATTAGAGGAGATTTCTAGTGATTGCTTTTGAGCAAAATTTAATTTTGTCAAGTGTATTTTTCTCCTTGGCAGGTAGTTTTCTTTGATCTTACAGAAGAACAATATTTACTTGCCTTCTGAGTCAGAAAGATTCCATGTTATTAAATGAGGAAGTAAACCAATAGAAGTGGTTGCTTTGGTCACTTACACTTGTCCCTTCAACTGAAGATAAATTTATAATTGTAATTAGCTATCATAAGTATATTGAAATTCATTTTGAAGAAATTCAGTTGAATTTTGTAATTCTAACTTAGACAAATTTCTTTGTGAAGGAGATATAATAAAATTTGAAATTTTTTTGTTCCTTTTTTCTGTTAATAGCGCACATTGCCATGGGGATCACTTTCTAGTCTCAAACTTAAGTGCCGTAAAGAAAGTGATGATGGTCCTATTATGTGGGTTCGTCCAGGAGAGCAGGTGATCCCTATAGCAGACATGCCAAAATCACCTTTTAAACGACGGCGGTGAGTTCAGTGCCTAATGTATTGTGTTAACCAAGACTGTAATTTTATTTTCTAGATGATAAGCAATTGTGGCTCACTTGCAGTCATTTTCCCTTTAGCTGTTTTTCATAGGAATAAGCTCTACAATCTTTGCTTGCCTTACTTAATCACCATTTTTTTTCAGTTTGTTTAATATCAGAAATGTCGTACTCCAGAGTTAATTAAGAATTTAGGCATCCATTATACATACCATGTAAATAAAAATAAAACCTAAAAATACTGAACATGCCAAGCAGCATTCATGGAGAAAGAAAAAAAACATTAATGATTTGGGTAAATGAATAATCAATAGAACTTAAGCTTCTGAATTTCATATTTAGCTGTGGATGACAGGGTATAATAAAACTGGGATTAATGTAGACTTAATGTATATAGGTGGTTATGGTGGGTGCTAACTTGATGAGCTGAAGGGCTTCCTTCTCTGCTGTAAGTAGTGATTCTATCGCTGTATAACTTTGAGAATCTGTGATCCTTTGGCTTGTATCTTTCAAACCTACCACTTAAATTGAAAGTATATTGATATTTTTGATGTCTAAGGGCAGTCAAAGTTACTTGGGACTGGTTAAGAAGTAAATTGTTTCAAAAATTAACTATTTGGAAAGAGTTAAATAGAATGTATGACTTTAAATATTTATAACTTTCTTCATTAATTCATATTAAAATATTTTAAAAGTCTTCTGGCAGCTAATAGGTTAGATATGTTTGCACCAGGTTAATTTGATGTGGGTTCAGTGAGTGAATTTCCCAAGCAGAAGTTTGCACTGCGTTATTGAACATCGTGAGAAGTCCAACCAGGGCAGTGCAAATGTCTCTTGGCCTGTGTTTATTAAGGGAAAGCTATACTACCTTAAGTCAAGAATTTCCAAGTTACGGGTATTTCTGCTGGTATGTCTTGGTAGAAGATTTGACCCAACATGTTCAAGCATTCAGATTTCACTTTATTTCCTCTCGTTCTTAATTTCCTTCAGAATGATACTCCAGGATTATGTTTATCATTCCTTTAAGCAATAGTGGAGTCCATCAGCCTTCAAGGTTGTAGAAATCTCTATTATTTTCCCTCTGCACTTAAAATTGAGATTGTTCATACTTCCTTAATAGAATAACAACACTTAATTGTTCATTTGTATAAAATTATGATCATTGAATTTTTTAAATTGCAGAACTTATTGATGAATATGGTATCAAGGGATAAAATGTTCTTGGGCACTCTTAAGCAAAAGATTGGGTGAAGGAGGAAGTGTGGAACATAATGAAATGACTTTCATGTGTGTGTTTGAGGAATTTGTTTTAAAAGATGTACCTTTACTTTTGCACAATGTTAAGGAGGTGTTCTGCTGGCGTCTTGAATTGCTACATTCTTTTGGCTGGAAGTACACTCAAGTTGGGATTTTAGGGTTTATGTCTGGAGTAATGAAGAAAAAGGCAATGTACAGTACTGTATTTCCATTATCAAGATGGTGTGTGACTTTGAGGGAACCTGCAGGTGGTGCTGTTCCCACACACCTTCTACTTTGGGTTTGGGTAATATTGCCAGGGGACAAATAGCTGGGATGTACTTTAATTTAGGTGGCACCCACTGCAGCCACACTGGGGAATCAGGAGGCAGGTTATTCACTGTAGAATTTCTATGGCTGATTCAGATTAGTGGAAGTAGTTGGAGCTTTCTCTTATTGGACATTGGTTGCAGCATGGTATGAATGGTAATTTCATCAAGAGGAGCCTCCTTGTTGGATAGATTGGCCATAAAAAGCTTTAACTATGGTTATTGAATGCTTTGCTTATAAAACAGAAAATTGGTTGTCTGTAAGGTATTATGGAGTGAGGGAGGATTAAGGTCATGAAAGAATTTGGGTGGGGGAAAGATTGTTTGATGTCATATATTTTCATAAATGCCAAATAGTAATTTGTGAGGAATGATGTAGATTATTTATCTATATTTTTTAAAAAAGTAGACTGTCAGGAATTACAAGAGTAACAGATTCTGAGATAACGTATGCAGCTTTTTCAAGGTTTTTCCAAATGAGCAAATGTATCCTTGTCCTGAAAGATTGCTAAAATTGGTGGTGCTTGGTTCTGAATTTTTTTTTAATTCCTTGATTTAATAACTTAAAGTCTATATTATGTACAGCCAGCATGACATGATTTTCTGATAAACTATTTTGGTAGTTCTTGGATATCTGGGGTATCATAGTGATTTTTATTATATATATATAGCAACACAGTTGAATTGTTCAAAATATTTGAATTATTTTGTTCATATCTCTGAATTCCTGTTGTCCTGATTAAAATAAATCTACAACTTTGAATTTTAGTCAGTGTTTCCAAACAAATTAATTTCAAGATCTTATTGATCTTGCCTTTGCAATTACATGATGCACTGATATTGAGATGGAACACAAATATAGGTACTAGTAGTGAAAGTGAGTCATAGTTATTAAGCAGGATTGTCCAGAGTTAGTATTGCTGAGATTAACACTCGGTTCAGAAGTCTGGATATAATTTACTTTCAGAATCAGGTTTATTATCACTAACATACGTCATAAAATTTGCAATTTTGTGCAGATATGTAGTGCGAGACATTAAAAATACTGTAAGATGCAATAATAAATAAATAGTTCAAAGGATGAGCTTCAGTAGAAATTAAACCTAAAGTGATGTGCATGCTGTTGGAATTCAGGATCCCAGAGTCACTGGGAATGCCTGAGCAACAAACATCTTTTATTTTTAAACTTGCTATACATTTAATTATTTCATCTGCAAAAAGTAAGAACTAATTTGACCTTGGGGAAAATATTCTGTGCTGGAGTGCTTTTGGAACCTTTATTGCCAGTTTCCGTATTTTCCAGTAATAGCTAGGTAGATGGGATGCAGCTTGCCCTGTGAACAACAGTTCGACAGCTTCACTTGATAATGCAAGCTACAATGACTTTTATGTTTTTTTAATCTATTCAATATATATACACTGTAATTGATTTATTATTTTTGTTTTATTTATTTTTTCTCTCATGTATTGCATTAAACTGCTGCTGCTAAGTTAACAAATTTCACGTCACATGCTGGAATGAAGCAAATTGAAGTGCCATATTGCAACTGGTAATACAGCCTGTTTTAGACCTTCCCCTTGAACACACTTCTTCAAGGTGGTAGAAATTGATAAAGCATTCCACATTTTGCATGAGAGATGATTTAATCTGATGTAATGTACTGTGTCAATGAAATTACTTTATTGTCATTCTTATGGTCAGAAGACATTTACAAACTCATTCATGATATGTTCAACCCATCAAAACATCAGTGATCTGTTGTAGTTTGCTTAAGGAGGAAATCTTCAATAACTTTTTGCGTGGGTTAGAGACTGCATTATTCCTAGCATCTTACAGTGTAAATATTTCATCCAAATTTCCCACTCCAAAATGCAGACAGCGTAATATTGTTAACATAATACAATAGAGTTGTGTTTTCTAATGCTTGTAGATGAGGCATATGAAGCAAAGCCAAGACTCTATTGCAGTGGCATTGTTGTTACTAAGACTGATAACCAAAACATAGTGTACCTTAATTGTAGTTTAAGCACTGCAAAATCTTAATTTTCTTTAAATGGGTTAATCATATTTTGAGACTTAAAATCCTTTTGATGTCATTGCCAAGCTACTTGTTCTTGATATTGTTAAGTGTTAGCTATTCAGTTTATGTAGTGCTGTTCCAACAGAAAATGCCTGGCTTCTCTGGAAACAATTAAGCATATATTCCACATTCAACACTTTTGCTCCAAGTCGTAGAATACCACACCAGAGAAGCAGGCTCTTCGTTCCATCTAGTCTGTGCTGAACTATTACAATGCCTATTCCCATCGACTGGCATCTAGGCCATATCCTTCCCATCAACGTACCCATCTAAATTTCACTTAAACGTTGAAATTAAACACACTTCCACCACTTGTGCTGGTAGCTCATTCCACACTCTCACCACCTTCTGAATGAAGAAGTTAGCCCCCATGTTCCCTTAAACATTTCACCTTTCACCCTTAACTTATGACTACTCATTCTAGTCTCACCCAAAATCAGTGGGAAAAGCCTGCTTGCATGCCCCTCATAATTTTGTATATCTCTATCTAATCTCCCCTCAATCTTCTACGTTCCAAGGAATAGAGTCCTAACCTATTCAGCCTTTCCTTATAACCCGGGTCTTCCAGTCCTGGTAAAAACCTTATAAGTGTTCTCTATACCCTTTCAATCTTATTGATATCTTTCCTGTAGATAGGTAACCAAAAATACACAATCTCCAAATAGACACATTCTCAGCCTTTTGATTCCTTACTTTGTATGTAAGCTTTCTCCACAACCACTATACTCTGATCTGGTTCCCATCCCCCTGCACTCCAGTTGATGGCAATTTTCCCATACTTTTGAGAAGCATAGAATTCTTATAATTGTAGCTATTTGTACTTAATGCTGTATAAAATAGCAACTTTGCCCACCTAGAGAATATAATCCAGCTGTTTAAAGTAGTACCACCCTAAATGATTTTGTTTTACAAGACCAGAAGTAAGTTATATGCACATCTGAATTTTCCAGTTTCAAAGGAAGGATTATGTTTAGAGAGAAATGGTTTCAAATATAGTATATGCCTTCTTGCAGAAAGACTGCAGATGAGTAATATAGGCCACTTTATATCAGCATCACTTGGGGAAATAAAGGGACAAGGCTAGAAAATATATTACATGTATTTAAAATGGCCACCTTTTGTCATGAATTATATTTGGAGTTAGCAGTAATTTGAATAACGAATGCTGGCTTGCCAACAGTAAATTGCTGACTTGTTATTCTTCATTCCTGCCTTTGATTTCCTTGATGTTTGAAGACCTGTATTTTCTTTGCAAATGACAAAATGTTTATCAACTGGATAAAAATAAAAAACTGAACATTGGCCAAATTTTGCATTTATACTTTTATTCATTTCCTTTAGAACTACCAATGAAATAAAAAATTTACAGTATCTACCTCGTGCAAGTGAGCCACGTGAAATGCTCTTTGAGGATAGGACCCGAGCCCATGCAGATCATATTGGGCAGGGATTTGAGCGTCAGACTACAGCAGCTGTTGGAGTATTGAAAGCTGTACAGTGTGGAGATTGGTATGTGAACTTGATTGCTTTGTCCTATATGCTGTGCTAATTATAAAGGTTGAAGAAAAATTTGTCTGTATTTACTGATTTAAAGCTGAGGCTTTTATACCCATATTTAGTACTTTTAAAACATTGTTTGACAGAAATTTAAATGGGTGAAGGTAAATTTTGGTATTAAACTTAATTTGAAAGTGATGTATGGAGATGGGATATATGGCATTTTTTTTTAAGGGTATATGTCAAATTTGATTCAGCAGTTACATAGATGAACTGTTCATGAATTGCTTTTGGGCTTTCTAAGACTTTCTTTTTATTTAACTGTTCCATTTTCACCATTTGGTAAATGTAATACTTTTCTGATAACTATAAAAATAATTGTTTGCTTTGTAAAATCCTCATATTTAGTCTCAAAATCTTTATATACATTTGAGAAACTAATTATGCTTTTTCTCTGGTATCTGGTCTTGAAAGGAAATATTACACTAACAGTCTTTCCTTCAATGATGTTGATATATAAAGACAGCCCTGTGAATATTTTTTTGTAAAGTGTTGGTAATAGATGATGAGAGTTGATCTGAATGGATGAAGTATGCTATAAAAATCGTACTGTGGTGTAAAACCAGTGACATCCCATGCTTAGAGTACTGGGAAGCTTTTAAAAATGAACAGAAGGCAACTATAAAAGTCATAAAAAGAGAAATGATGGAATACAAAGATAAACTATCCAATAATATTAAAGAGGACACCAAAAGTTTATTGAGACATATAAAGAGTAAACGAAAGGTAAGAGTAGGTATTGGACCGCTGGAAGATGATGCAAGAGAAGTAGTAATGGGATACAAGGAAATGTTGACAAACTGAATACCGTATGTTGCATTGGTCTTCAATGTGGAAGACACTAGCAGTATACTGGAAGTTTGAGAGTGTCAGGGAGCTGAAGTGAGTGAAGTTGCCATTACTAGAGAGAAGGTGCTTGGGAAACTGAAAGGTGTGAAGTTAGATAAATCACCTGGACCAGATGGTCTACACCCCAGGGTTCTGAAAATGCTGGCTGAAGAGATTGTGGCGGTATTAGTACGGATCTTTCAAGGCTCAATATATTCTGGCTTGGTATTAGCATGGCAGATATTTATGTGGATGGAGCATTGGCTGACTGGTAGGAAGCAAAGAGTGGAAATAAAAGGAGCTTTTTTTGGATGACTGCCAGTGCCGGTGACTGGTGGTGTTCCACAGGGGTCTGGGTTAGGACCGCTTCCTTTATTGTTGTATGTCAATGATTTGGATGATGGAATTGGTGGCTTTGTGGCCAAGATTGCAGACGATATGAAGATGGGTGAGGGAGCAAGTAGTGTTGAGGAAGCAGGGAGGCTGTAAAAGGACTTAGACAGATTAGGAAAATAGGCAAAGAAATGGCAGTGTCGGGAATTGTATGGTCATGCTGGTAAAAGAAATAAAACCAAAGATTATTTTCTAAATGGAGAAAAAAAAATCTGAAGTGCAAAGGGATTAGGGAGTCCATATGCAGAATTCCTTAAAGGTTAATTTGCAAGTTGAGTTGGTCGTGAGAAAGGCAAATGCAATATTAACATTCATTTTGAGAATACTAGAATATGAAACCAAGGATGTAATGTTGAGGCTTTAAGGCACTGGTGAAGCCCCTCTTGGAATATTGTGAGCAGTTTTGGGGACCCTTATCTAAGAAAGGATGTGCTGGCGTTGGAGAATGATTTTGGGAATGAAAGGGTTACCATATGAGGATTGATTGATGGTTCTGGGCAAGTACTCTGTTGAATTCAGAAGAATGAGGGGGATCTAACTTAAACCTATTGAATGTTGAAAATCCCCAATAAGATGGATATTTCCTGAGGTGCAGTGTCAGTGACCAGAAGACACAGCCTCAGAATAGAGGGGCGCCCATTTAGAATGGCGGTGAGAAGAATTTCTTTAGCCAGGGAGTGAGTGAATCTGTAGAACTCAAGTGTGCAATTCAGCTGTGGAGGGCATACTGAAGGCGGAGGTTGATAGACTCTTGATTTGTCAAGGTGTGAAATGTTATGGGGCGAAGGCAGGAGATTGAGGCTGAGAGAGAAATGGATCAAACATGATGAAATGGCAGAGCAGACTCAATGGGCCATTGAGTCTGAATGGGCCATCTGCTCTGATAGCTTATGGTCTTAAACTGTGATCTGTATTGAGAAGCAGACATTTCAATTGTGTTCAGTGGTTCTAGACTAATTAATACAATGGCTGGGAGCAATACAATAGACATTTATCAAAATGGTAGTATTTCTTAAGTTGAATATTAAGTTTTATACTCTTAACAATAAGTTGAGAAGTATTTCTACCTACATTACTCATTTCACCCCTCCATATGTCTCTTATTTTATTCATTACAAGGAGAATGTTCAACTCATGCATTCTACATTGGCTCTCAGCTCCTATCATCTCATTTCAATTATCTCCTTGGAACCCATTCTCTCTAAGTTCCTCCAATTCTACCACACCTACACAAAGGATAATTTACAGTAGGTGGTTAACTTGTTAGCTCACCCTCGAATCTTTGAGGAAATCGGAGCATTAGAGAAAGCCATGTAGTGACAGAGTGTACTTAGAAACACTGTAGAGATGATGCCAAAGATGAGGATCAAGCCCTGGTTGCTGGAGCTGTGCAGCAATAGAATTAACAGTTGTGTTTTCTGTGCTGCCCAGTTTCTGTGAATACAATGTGCTTTGCAAAGAATTTACAATAGGATGCTCAAATTGCAAGTATTATCAGGAGGACAAAAGTTGGGGAGATAAAAAAGCATGGTTTAAACTACTTTGTTTTGGGGAGTACCAATTATTCCATATTAGATCCATGTGGCATTCGAAGCTTAACACCTACACTAGCTTACAAGAACAAATCTCATTTCCTCAATTATTTTTTCCCACTAGGTTTTTATCCCCACCTTCCCATAATTTCCTGAGAGTCTAATTCTCATTTGCACACTAAGGGCATCTTATGGAGATATTTGATCAACCAGTCCTGAATCTCTGTGGAATATGGGAGGAAATTAGAGAACCTGAGGGGAATCCACGTGGCCATTGGGAAAATGTACACATCAGATGTTGGATAGGCTTTGGGTTCTCATTCACTTAGTTTAATTATATTCTAACATAGTGACCTCATTGAAATACCATCTGTTATTTGTTCCTTTCGCACATTTGTTTGTATTACATTTATCCCTTTGCCTGAGTAAATCATGAGTAGATTTTAAAGGCATAGTACCTGAAGAACCTCACTATATACTGCTTCTTAACATGAAAATGACCCTGTTGTAGAACATGATAAAACAGATCAAACAATATCTTTGATGATTACATTAATTGCAAATAGTTCAAGCAACTCAAAGTTTCACTGCATATTTTGAAAGAAGACTTGTTAGCTTTTTGTTTGACAGCTTTTCTGTTTACTTTCTCAGTTTTTTTTTACACATTCTTGATGGAACTGGCAAGGATTCAACCTTAGCGAGTTTTTTGACATGGGGTCATTTTTATTGGTTGTTCTCTGGAATCATTTCAGCTGGGCATCTCATAAGCACTTTTTTTTTGTAGATTCTTCAGATAGCTTTCAAATATTGTTGAGTTCTTCATTGCTGTTTGCACAGTTGTAATTCCATTTCTTATCCTTACAAGTACAGTGGATTTCAGTTACTCGGGGCAGCTGCTTATTTGAGACAGCTCTTAAAGAGCTAGAACTGATCGAGAAAATAGCCAGTATTTCCTTAATTTATTTGGGACACTATGCTGCTTAATTAGGACAAGGGTCTGTTGCCAAACAGTTTCTAACTGGTATTAGTTGTGTACACTTGTGTGGTCATTAGGCACTATGGAGTAAACAGTTTTTAAATAGTGTCAGTTGCGACTATGCATATGCTAAATTCGAAGTATTATCTAAGTATGTATACTTTATAAAACCTTGAGATTCGATTTCTTACAGGCAGCTACAAAACAAATCCAATAGAACCCATTAAAACAAGAAGACTATCAGGCACCCAATGTGCAGCAAAATAAAAGTGCAAACAATAAAAGTAAGCGAATAGCATTCAGAATGGAAGTAAGTGCAGGCCAATAGTTACAAGCCATGGCCACTGTTCAGTGCAGAGACGAGTAAAACTCACAAAGCGGTAATTGAACTAGCCCATACCTTGCCTCGGACAAACCTTGGGTCTTTCCTTACTCTCCGGCCCAGGTTCAGGTCCTGTCACCTCTGTGTCACCTCTGCTTTCCTCACCTCCGTTCTGCCGAATCAAATTGCCTTATCCGCCATTCCCCACTCTACGGCCTGGACTTCAATTCAGCCCGTACACACCACATCACAACTGTCCTGCACCTGATCCATTTGGGCCGACTGACTCGTATTCAAAAAGCAGTGATTTTTGATCATTTTTTCATTTTTTTAATTTTGTCTTTATGCAGGAAGATAAGAAGGCATTGTCTGCATTAGTTGTCCTGATTTTGTTCATTTACAGTCAATGAAAAACGCATGACAGTGTACACTTGATGAGTTCCTCTGCCGATAACTATTGGGAACTAAAAGTTCCTAATATAATTTTTTAGTCGTACTAGTATGGTACTGTTCTAATTAGTCTGTATTTCATTTAAATGCATATTTTTTATTATTGAGATACAGTGCAGATAAAGCCCTTCCGGTCCTTCAAGCTACACCACCCATCTGCCCTGATTTAACCCTAGTCTAATCGCGGGACAGTTTACAATGACCAATTTAGCCTTCCAACTGGAATGTAGGAGGAAACCAGAGTACTCAGAGGACACCCACATAGTCATGTGGAGAACGTACAAACTCTTCGATGGCAACAACGGGATTTTAACCCGGGTTGCTGGTACTGTAAAGTGTTACGCTAACCACTTCATGCATAAAGTCAAAAATTTTTTAAATCGTTGTGTGTTGAATCAACATCTGTTGGTCCAAAAGGATAATGTAACACAAGCACTCGCAACTGGTACTAGGCACTATTTAAAAACTATTCACTCCATGGCGTCTAATGGCCACATAAGTGCACACAACTGACATCAGTCCTGCTAAAGGGACTCAGCCCAAAAAGTCTACTGTACTTTCTTCCATAGATGCTGCCTGGCCTGCTGAGTTCCTGCAGCATTTTGTGAGTGTTGCTTGAACTTCCAGCATCTGCAAATTTTCTCTGCTTTCTAGTTAGAAACGTTCGGCAAAAGTCCCTTGTCCCAATTAAACAGCATAGTGTCCTGAATAAATGAAGGAAATCTTGGCTATTTTCTTGATAGTTATTGTTCTTTTTAAGTGTTGTCTCAAATAAGCAGCTGGATTGATTAACTGGAATCCACTGTATTCATATGGATATGGATTGGAATTACAACAGTACAAGTAGTAACAAAGAACTCAACAATATTTGAAAGCTCTGTGATGAAATCTGCAAAAAGTGCCAATGAGATGCCCAGCTGCAGTGATTCCATAGAACAGCTATTAGAAGTTATTCTAGGTCAGACTCAAAAAAAACTCACTACGCTTGAATCCCTGCTAGGTCTACCAAGAGTGTGTAAAAAGAGTTGAGAAAGTAAACAGAAGAGTTGTGTAACAAAAAGTTAACAAGTCTTCTTTGAAACTATGCAGTGAACCTTTGAGTTGCTTGAACTAATTACAATTAATGTAGTCATTAGGCAAAGTTATTCTGTGATCTGTTTTATCGTGTGCTACAACAGCGTAATTTTCAAGTTAAGCTGTACATAGTGAAGTTCCTGAGGGATCAGTGTAAGGTCCTATGCCCTTAAAATCTACTCATGATTAAATGTAATACATGCAAATGTGCAGAAGGAACGAATAACAGAAAAATAAACCACAATGAGGTCACAAAGTTAGGATATATGATGCTTCATTTGAATACATAATTTGTTATTCAATTAAATACTAGTTTGTCTTTTTTTATATATCTTTTAAATATTTCAATGAAACTTTGGCTAATGGGATACTCACTTAATTGGGCCAAAATATACTGGTCCTGTGTGTCCCAATTAACTGGAATCCATTGTGTATGTTTCTTTAATTTCTAAGGATTCCTCCTGGTGTCATTGCACAATTAACTTCAACATTGTGGTTTCTTAATTACTGGAGTGTTTTTCTAACTTATTTAATTGTACTTTCCAGAAGATGTCACTTTCCCAGAAATGACAACATTTGCTGGTTCTGATGGCTCATAGTGAGATGTTTGCAATGAGATTGCTCACAGGCTCTAAAGCTGTCTCAGCCATACTGACAACTGATTATGTGACCGACCTTCACTGTTGCTCTTTGTTCTTTGTGCTTCCCAACATTTCTTAGCTAGCTAAGTATTCTCCCAGAGCTTAGTAGGATACTTGACTCATATATCATAACATTATTTTATCCCTTTTTGCTCCTCTACTGACTTAACCTGTTCAGATCAGTTTTAGACTTTTAAATGCAATTCTATTTTCATAAAGTTATGTCATTAGGCAAAGGCAAACAAGAAGTCCGTTGTTATAATTTCCCAGTTGGATTCCTGTTTTTTTTTTCTATTTTACTGACAATTAATGTTATATTTACTGGTGTATACTTTTTTTTTAAATCTGCTTTGCTTGAAAAGTTTTCCAAACCATTTTCAGACATTTTCAGAATCTTAACAAATCCTGAAAAATTGCAACCATTGCGCCCTTTTTGGCAGTAAGTAATGAAGTCTTTAAAAAAAAAATTAGGATGCATATCATTAGGTTCATGGGATTTCTTATTCATTCTCCTAATGTCTGTTTATTCTTTCCTAGTGATATCTATTGTTTTATACTCCTCTCTGTTTTACCATTTGGTTTCCCACTTTTTTGTGGCCTTAATGCTTTTCATCGTGAAGACAGATGCACATTATTTCTTTATCATGTTTGCTGTTTTTTTTTGTTCTCCATTTTTAATGCCCCCGTCTGAAATGTTCAGGAATATTTGTTTATGTTACTTTCTTCCATTCAACAGCTTTGTAGAAGCTCTAACTTAATAGTGAAATGTGTTGATTTGTAAAACAACTTTAGAATATAGCAAGTTAAATCGTACTGCATTTATACCTTAGAGAATTTCTATGAAAGGATTAAATTAGAAAAAGTATCAGCTTTATAAACTGGATATATTTTGATAAAGGAAATAGCTGAATGTTTCATTGTCTGGCTTCTGCAGGGGCTATTATAGAGAATGTGTACCAGGAGATTTCATCCTTAACCCTATTTTCCAATATCTATTTGCTATCTAAAAGATTAGCTCAAATGGACTCTTTAAATTATAAGTCTTCCCATTTGGATGTCTGTTTAATATGTTTGAAGAGATTGGAATACCAAAAGTTTGTAGTGAAGGTTCAGCAGCCAGGATTTTTTTGCTACACATAATTATTGAAATACTGTAAGTCAACATGAATATTGAAATGAAGTAATAAAACTGAATGTACTTTAGGGATTATTATTAAAAGAAGATGTGCTGATTAGCAGGGTTAAGTCAAATAGTGATTTAATTAAGTTGTAAAATGTCTGGTTGTTTTGTGACTTATCATTAAATGTGTGGTGAAGTCTAGGTTCCATATTGCTTCCTATAATGTTGCATACACGCATCAAATTGAGAATGACAGGCACTAACTGTCATTCACCCTTCAAAATGAACGGTTGCCTCATTATTGAATTCTAGCTCAATGGGGTAATTTAATTTTTTTCGTTTTCAGGTCTGATCAACCTCGTATAACCAAAGATGTGATTTGTTTTCATTCAGAAGATTTCTTAGAGGTGGTGCAGAGGTTGCAGTTAGATCTACATGAGCCACCATTGTCTCAGGTAACTCAAGTTAACTAATCAAACACATTTGCAATTAATATTTACAAATTTTAAATTTCTCCAAAATAGAAATTCAAATGCCAACTTTCTAAATGATTATTTATAGTTTTTTTTTACCAGATTGTGTTTGCTTTTCACTGTTGGCAATGAACTATAGAGCCAATTAGGATGGGAAGCTCTTTGTTCAGTTCTTATGGTTTAGGGAAGGGAATAATCTGCCAAAGCCACCAGCTCTGCCTAATATCAATGACCCCATTGAAGAATGCGCTTCAGGTGGTGGGTGAAGAAAATATAGAGCTGGCGCATTGCAACAAACTTGGGTAATGTGTTTCAGGAGGAAGAAATTAGGCTGTAACATTTTTTTGTTTATAAAATAGCAGTTTGATCTTAGTTCTTTACTTGAACTTTTAATGGGTGATGCTTCCTGCTCTCAATAGATGAATGGATATAACAATGTCAGTGACATAATCCAGGGAAAAGTGCTTGGTTCTTATAACTGTTTCCAGAATGCATTTTGTCTTGGTGAGGCTCACTTCAACTAGTGCGCAAAGCAAGAACTAATGAAACTTGGCAAGTGAGTAGGATAGGTGGGGGCAGAATAGTAAACACAAATGAGAAATTGTTTAGTTCTTATGAGTGATTTTGGGAGAAACATCGGTATACCTGAGCTTGTGTATGTCAGAAGCTGTTGTATTGATACATTTTGTGTTTACAGTTTTAATTGTTGGACCTGTTTTCTTATTTTTAGTGTGTTCAGTGGGTAGATGATGCAAAGCTCAACCAGATAAGAAGAGAAGGTATTCGTTATGCTAGAATTCAACTGTATGACAATGATGTGTACTTCATTCCCCGGAATGTCGTACACCAATTCAAGACTGTCTCTGCAGTATGCAGCTTAGCATGGCATGTACGGTTGAAACAGTATCATCCAGATGTAGGAGATCCACCTGCTCAAGATTGTGCTTATGAAGGCTCAGAATTACCAGCAGACACCAAGTGCCCAGTTATGAAAATGGAGACTGAAGACAAAAAGCTGGGTGATGATGATACTGCTGAAAGTGCAAAACATGAAGAAATCAAGATAGAACTTAATATCACAGAGCTCTCAGAAATTAAAGTGGAGTCTGGAAGCACTGACTCACAGTATGCAGCTGAACTGAAAGATCTAGCTTGTTCAAATACCAAAACTGACTGTGGAGATGACGAACAGCTACTCTCAGTGAACACAGATGTGCATGATTAGCAAAACAACTTTTCTTATTGATATGTGTATATTCTTTGGAGCTTTTATTTTTTTTAAATGTATCTTAAAACAATGGTGTGATGTTCTTGCTTATGTAAGCTCTGTGAGGCAAGCTTGTTGCTGTTCTTAAGACTGTTACATGGTAGGACAGAAAAGTACATGTAGCTTTGTAACATTCCTCAGTGCCTGTCCATAACTGTGAAATATAACAGCACTTAGGGGGTGGGTGTACTGTCACACAGCAGGTTAAATGGGGGGAGGGAGTTAAAAAAATACTTTTTTATTTTTAGATAAAAAAGTAGTACAGGTAGAAACAAAGTTGACTTCGGCATATACTTTTTTGTAAGCTGAGCCAAATTTGTTTCCCGATTCAAGCTTATCCATAGAGCTTATGTTAAATTAGCTGCAGGTTTGAATACTGATATTTGTGTCAACATGGTAGTGTAAATACATTTTTATTATTATGTAGTATGATTTCAAACTAAATTCTGAACCGCTTAATAAAGGTTCGGTGTACTTTGATTTTTATATACTTAAAGCATCAATTGTACTAGCCTTTGGTTGTTTTACACCAGCATTATTTTATTTCACCTAATGTAGATGTGATGAAGTTTGTGTAACCATGCAGACAAATCCAGACTTTCTTTGTTCCCCTCGCAGAGGGGGAGCAAAAGGAATAGAGTGCAAAGTTATCATATTCTAGATTTCAAAATAAAGGTATTCATTATGTGCTGTTCTCCAAGGTGATGAAGTACTAGTGTCCCTTTGAAGTCAGTTTATACTGTAAGCATCTTTGCTTCTTTACAACGTATCTGCAAGCTCTTCAATCATTTATGGTTCTGATATTAGTGTCAAGTATTTTCCTGTTTTCTTTTATTCATGTGGTTTAGCAGATAAGTGTTAAAATCTTAAGAATTTAATCACAGTTACATAATACAGTTAGTTTTTAATAGGTTTTTCTCCTTTTGGATTAATCGCCTAAACCATCCTTTTTATGAGCTATTGGCTCCACTAAATATGTGGCATTGAGGAAAATTGATAAAACAAATTGATGGAGATCAAGGAGAAAACATCAGTCATACCTCAGGAAATGAGAATGATTGGTAGAGATAAATCAACAGTGCATTAATTCATTGGGGCAATGTCCAAGGGCCCAACAATCTTGTGCTGCTTCATCAGTGTTCTTCCTTCCATCATATAGGTTGGGCACATTTGCCAATGATTTTACACTGTTCAATTCCATTTACAGCTCCTCAGCAGTTAGACAGTGCACACTTGTACACAGCAAGATTTAGAGGACACTTGGGCCTGGGTTGATGTGGTGAGTAATATTCGTACCACAAAAGTGTGAAACAATGACTATCTCCAACAAGAAGTCACCTATCCACCTACCAGTAACATTAAAACAAATAGCTGAGTTTTCCCCCATGAACTCTCTGGAGGTCGTCATTGACTAGAAGTCCAGTCAGGCCAGTCCCATGAATACTCTGATATGAAGAGCAGGTCAGAGGTTGGGTGTTCTGTAGCAAATGACTTGCAATCTGACAGCCTAAGTTTTGCTATGTACAAAGCACAAGTGATATTCCTAGGTGAGTACAAATCAAATGACATTCGAGATGCTTGACACCATCATTGTAAAAACATCCTGAGTGGCTGGTATGCCAAGCACCATTAGAGCATGGTGACTATGGTGTGTACCATCTACAAAATACAATTTAGATAATCTGCCTAAGCAATTCCAGCAGGACTTCATTTCCCACTGTTCTCTGTAATGGGTTTGAATGTTTCCCCATGACTGTGTGGCTTTCCTCTGAGTGCTTCAGTTTCCTCCCTCATTCCAAAGATGTACGGGGTCAGTAGGTTAATTGGTCATATGGGGGTAATTGGGCGCCACAGGCTCATTGGTCCTGAAGGGCCTGTTACCATGCTATATATCAAAATTAAATTCATGACCTCTACCCCTAAATGTACAAGGAAAAAAATCCCCTAAAGTTGTATCAAGATGATTGATGTTTTCCAATTATTCTGCCAAACCTCTTTGAGCTTGTTCTAGGAAGCCCTGCTGTTCAATTATCTCTTGCTTTTTATTTGGTCTTCATTTAGTCTTCTGTGTTTTCCACTTAATCTCCTCTGTGAAATTAGTCACACAAGCAGTCCCGTGGGTTTCTTCATATGACTCTGATTACAGTGTTGTATCGAAATATGAATCTTTTACTTGCAGGTGTTAGTGCTTACAATCTAGTCAGGAATCATGGCAAACTTTTCCATGTCCAAGTTCCTCTGCAGCCTCTTTTATTTTGCCACTGTTGAAATTCTTCAACCCAAGAGCTATCGATTTTTATCTTGCCAGCAAAATCATAAAAAAGGATCTTGAGTTAAAACATAAAATGCAAGAAATACTCTACAGGTCAGGTTGTTTCAGCAGAAATAGAGTAAACATTTTATCAGAACCACAAATTGTTCAGCATTTTATGAAATGTTTATTTTAAATGCAAAGAAATACCAGAGAAAAGTGTACAAATGTAACAATTTTATTGAACACTTACTGCTCAGCTATTTGCTGACTCTGACAATACTGGTTTTTCTTGCTTTTTCCAAAGAATGGAATCTGATAGAGTAGCCTTGATCATTGCGCACATTCAAGTTTTGTGTAGAAGATATGTTATCTGAAAGGGCATTTAAGAATATTAGCATGGATAGAAGACTGGCAAACAAAGATGTGGCAGATATTCAAGAAAGTGCTTCATTAACAATGAGTACACAATCCCTTATCCGAAATCCTTGGGGCCAGTTGCATTTTGGAATTCAGAATCCCTCCTTATTGGTTCTGCGGCCCCCCCCGTGGATACTTATTGGGAGTGCCATAGAGTTCAATGTTGGGTCTGTAGCGATTACATTTAAGAAGAAGTGAATATGCTGTAATCAAATATGTAAATAATACAAAATAAGTTGCTGGGATGGAGTGGCAATGGAGAAAGGCAAGTTGTGAGGGAAATGGGTTACAAAGGGAAATTGATATTGGCAAAGTAATATGGTGAAGATGGAATTTTCTTGAGTTTGGGTGGAAGAATGATAAAATAGATAATTTAAATGCCAAACTCAGAATTTGGGCTCCTTATTCATGTGATAGAGATGACATGAATGTATGCAGGTGCAGCAGGCAATTTGGAAAGCTAATGGAATACTGATTTTTATTTCAAGGACTCAGGAGTATAAAAGTACGGAAGTCTTGCTACAATTGTACTAGGCATTCGTTACATCACTTATTGTGCACAATGTCCCTTTAAGATTCAGCAGGATGCTTCAAAGAATGTGGAAATATTGAATAGGCTGGGTCTGCACTCATTGGTATTTAAAAGCACAAGATATAAGCTGATAGAAAGATTGTTCGAATACTCAAGACGGTAAATACTGGGAGGTTTCTACCTGACATGGTAGAGTCTCAAGATCAGAAGGCGTTGTCTCAGAATAACAGTTGCCCATTTAAGACAAAGATGAGGAAGATGCTTTATAGTATCTAGAGCTACTCATAAAGAAGAGAGATTTAATTCTTAAGTGAATCAAGTGATACATGGTCAGGATGGGAGTACACTATTGGCCATAATGTTAGTAAATGGTGAGCAAACAGAATGGGATACCCGATTCATAGACTTTTTGGTATTTAGAAAAGTCCTGCTTCAATCCAGTTAAAGTTGTTGAGTTACTGAAAACAATTTTATTTCTTTGGCTATGCAATGCTCCAAATATGATTGAATACGTCAGGTGGAAAATTTTTGAATCTGGTGAAAATAGTCCATTGAAAGTCTTGGTTTAAGCCAAACTGAAATGTTAACAAAAGTGATTTAAAGATGGTGATCACTTCTACATTATATTTTTAAAAAAATTACTGGAAGTTATTCCAAGTACAGTACTTGAAAATAAGAAATTTTGTATTTTATGTTCTTACATAATGTGAAACTGTCAATTTTAGGGAGAAAATGGTCTTTCATGGACATTACAATGTAGCATTTATACAAGGCTAGGACTTGCGCTTCTGCAAGTGCCATTTCTGAAATTTGACTCATGGCAGTACTGGTAATCCAAGCAAGTATCTTCCTGACATGCTCTAATCAGCAAACCTAATTTTTTGCTTTTACTTCATGTATTGCAATAATTGGTGCATGTTAAATAGTTGACAATAGTTACACCTTTTACAACCCAAGTATGGTTGCTTGTTTTAGTTACAAAATATGCAAAGTGGCAGATAATTTCTGGTTTTAAAATCAGAAAGATGTGTGCAGTTATGTATTGGCAAATATGTAGATCCCCTTGAACTGAAATTATATGCTTCCTAAAGTTCACAACATTGTTATGTACAAGATGGATGTCAATGTTGCTACCTTCTCTAAGATGCAGATTGTGCTATAACTCCTAAATATGGCACAAGCAGTCCTGTTCTTTTTCTGCAACTTATAACAGAACTTCAGCATCTGTCCATAATGTCTGTACTGAATATAATGCAAATTTAAACTGCACATTTGCTTGCAGGTGGCCTGTGTCCTTACAACAGGTTTCCCTATAATCAGCCAGGAAAAATAATGTTCCCCCACACAACAGCTGCTGTTGACCTGAGCATTTTCTATATTTTCTGTTTTTTTTTAAAGATTTCCAGTCTCTGGTTTTTGCTATATGTGGCCGTCTTATTGGCACAACCAAAGCTTGTGGGTAGCAGGAATGCCAATCTGAATCTTATAATTAAAGTATATCCCTAAGAAGGAAACATATACTCTAGATAACCGAACTATCATGCTTATGTAAATATATACTGTTTGTTTTCAACTTAACAAGTCAAAGGAAGAATTTCAGTTGCATAAAACACAAACGGCTTTTGCCTGGAACAAATAGCAGGTGTGGTGGCAACCTGTCATTAATTTACAGGGTGTTTATATAAAAACATTCACATTTACTTTTATAACCACGATGACATCACAATGCACGGGTGAGATTGTTATAAGGAATAACGTTTGAAGTCCTATGGAGTTATTTTGACATAAAAGGATGAATATATCACGATTTACCCATGCTTTAGTACCAACAGTAAATGCTGGGAATAATCTGCAGGGCAAACTACGTCTCTGTAAGAGAATCGGAGGCGATGACTTTCTATCAAACAGAGCTGTTCGCCCCGTCAGTTTCTTCCAGCAATTTCCGTTTTATGTTGGATGTCTTGATTGTCGCAGGTTTCCTTTTGCTCCTATTCCAGCTATTTCAATTAATAGCCACATGATGGAGCAGTTTCTAGGCCGGAAATGAAGAGTTCACTCTGCGTTAGTTTTCATCAGTCTTGCCTCATAGAATAAGTATTGTACCCTAAATCAACAATCGCTCCGATTACTAACAGCCAAAGGGGTATAAAAATAAAACTGAGCTTCATTTGTGCAAATTGCTCCAATCTTGCGCACACCGCCAGCTGAAAGCCTAATTTAAGCAGCATAGCACATAAGTACCAAACCTCCTTCTTTAGGTTGGTACCATTCCTATCGTAGCCGGATTTACATCTTCCTATTATCTTTACAATTAACATGATTAAAAGAATAGCATCAAAAATCCAGAGCGGAATAAAGATGAGGAACCAGTTCCATGGAGCTTTATCGTCCAGTTTCAGCACCAACACAATTAGGAAAAGCAGGGTGAAGAGCCAGGTCATCAGAACCCTCTGCGCTAATGACATTCTCATCTAAGAAAATGAAGCCACAATGCTCGCCACTCGGTAGTTTGTTCAGAATATTTCAAGAAACTCTTGCAAAAGGTAATCCGTTATGAAAATAAGTTAGTTGCATTTCATTTCAATTTACGTCTGCGCCATTCGCTCTTTTGATGTAACACGTGTACGTCCGTTTTATTATTGATGTTACTACTTTGATAGAACACCGACTTTATTCACGTAGAGCGTTCTCAAGCCATTCTCGGCCTTTCTTGTTACGATATACTGTGCGATTCTGAATCTGGTAAACAACCTTCCAACAGCGATCTCGGATCTCTGCCCGCTTCCAGCAGGCGAACACTCGGCTTAGGTGCCCGCTTAAATTCCGTTCCAAACGCTTTCTCTTGGCCCTTTACTTTGCCTCGCTTCGGTTCCTTTTTGATTTGCTTTCACTTTCCCTTCAAACCCGTTATCCTGCCGAAAAAGAGCAATTCATGCCCCTTTAATAAGACCAGAGCTCCGCCTATATGCTCTGATCTGATTAGTGCTTTATATTGTTGTCATCGGTGTACCCAGTTCGAATTGTGCAGTTACGTTGTCAATCACCAGTGTGACACACTTCCGGAATCACTGACACGACGGTTCCAACTATATCCAGCGCTTTGCAGGAATGGTGCACTTTGATGCATATAAATCAGTTCTCGTAGTTTTAGCCTCATAATTTCAGCCCTCTAAGATATCTGATTTATGAAAAGATGTTTCAGAGCCGGTAACAGTCCAATGAGGACCGTCAGCGACTGAAGAGCAAATTGAATTGAATTATCTGACAGCTGTACTGGTGTTAAATCATCTGACTGTCCTGCACAGTTCTTTAAGTGGAAGAACTGCAGTAGTTAAAATGGCTTCTGTAATGGAATGGAATAATTGAGATATAGAGCAGGCAAAGACATTACATCAGCATCCTGAACACACCATTCTCAAGTATTAATCTCGATCTCTAACATCTCCAGTATATGGAAAAATTGAGTCTGTATCTTTTAACCATGTATTGTAACTAAAGGACAGAAACGTAATTACTTTCCTGCCACCTGCAACCTCATAAACTCTTGGAAGAAACAAAAAAAACTTACCTAGTTAGGTTATAAATACCATTTGGGAAAACTCCCTTTCACCATATTAATAAATGGTAAAAGAAATCTGTTGATAATAACAGCAGTGAAGGCAGTGTTTAGTTGATAATACAACTACATTAGAAGAAATCTGTTAAATAAAAATTAGAATGTTCTGATCTCTGTACACAAAAATGGTTCCAATTTTTAAAAGGGGGTAAATTTGTTTTAGTTTAAAGAATGTAATTAAATCAAAACATTATGAAGTAGTCATTATAGAAAAGGATACTCCATTCAAAATTGCTATCATGCCCAACCAGCTAGCTTTTAAACATTTTAGCCATGAGTTTCCAACACTGAAATCCAACTTTTTTGCATCAACTCTTTTCTAGACTTTTCAACAATTGCCTCAACTCCACATTCTGTTCTAATTAATCTTTACAGGAAAATTAGTATTCCTGATTAGCTCATCTTAGCCCCTCAGTTTAGTCACTTTAGTCACTGCCACTTTGCTATAAGTTTCAATAAATCAAGTACAGCCTCTCCTCTTATAGGCTTACACGTATTGTGTCAAGAAACCTTGAACACACCTAACAAACTCCACCCCGTCTAAAACCCTCGCTCTAGGGACATGCCAATTGATATTTGGGAAATTAAAATCTCCCACCACGACAACCCTGTTATTATTACACCTTTCCACAATTTGTTGTCCTATCTACTGTTACTATTGGGTGGTCTATAAAAAACACCCAGTAGTGTTATTGACCCCTTCCTGTTACTAACTTCCACCCACAGAGACTCTGTAGATAATCCCTCCATGTTTTCTTCCTTTTCTACGGCCGTGACACTATCTCTGATCAACAATGCCACACCCCCACCTCTTTTGCCTCCCTCCCTGTCCTTTCTGAAATATCTAATGCCCAGCACTCGATGTAACCATTCCTGCCCCTGAGGCATCCAAGTCTCTGTAATGGCTACAACATCATAGCTCCAAGTACTGATCCATGCTCTAAACTCATCTGCTTTGTTCATAATACTCATTGCATTAAAATAGATACATCTCAAACCATTGGTCTGAGCGCGTCCCTTCTCAATCACCTGCCTATCCTCCCTCTCGCACTGTCTCCAAGCTTTCTGTAGTTGCGAGCCAACTGCCTCTTCCTCCGTCTCTTCAGTTTGGTTCCCAACCCCCAGCAATCCTAGTTTAAACTCTCCCCATTAGCCTTAGCAAACCTCCCCGCTGGGATATTGGTCCCCCAGGGATTCAAGTGCAATCTGTTCTTTTTTTACAAGTCACTCCTGCCCCAAAAGAGGTCCCAATGATCCAGAACTCAGAATCCCTGCCCCCTGCTCCAATCCCTCAGCCACGCATTTATCCTCCACCTCACTCTATTCTTATACTCACTGTTGTGTGGCACAGGTAGTAATCCCAAGATGACTACCTTTGTGGTCCTGCTTCTCAACTTCCTTCCTAACTCCCTGTAATCTGCTTTCAGGACCTCCTCTCTTTTCCTGCCTATGTCATTGGTACCAATACATACCATGACCTCTGGCTGTTCTCCTTCCCACTTCAGGATATCTTGGACACAATCAGAAACATCCTGTACCCTGGCACCTGGGAGGAAAACTACCATCCATGTTTCTTGCCTGCATCTACAGAATCACCTGTTTGACTCCCTAACTATAGACTCCCCTATCACTGCTGCCATCCTCTTCCTTTCCCTACCCTTTTGAGCCACAGGGCCAGGCTCTGTGCCAGAGGCACAGCCACTGTTGCTTCCCTCATGTAGACCATCCCTCCCCCAACAGTCCTCAAGCAGGGGTACTTATTGTCAAGCGGTACAGCCACAGTCGTGGTCTCTAGCCTCGGACTCCTGCCCTTCCCTCTCCTGACTGTACTCCTGCCCTTCCTCTGCATAAGAATGATGAAGTAACAGAGAAGTGCAGTATATGTAGCATTTTAGCTAACCAATTCCCAATACACAGATGCATCAAAACATAGCATAGATAACTAACCTGTTTTTTTCTTCCATGGTCATTGTAGCCAGCAAAAAACAATGAACACAAGATGTCTGCCTGCTATAAATTCAGAGCTTCATATGCGACTGTTGTGCTAGGTGCTTAATTGAAATATTTCTTTCATTTTTTTCAATCCAGTATAATTAAGTATAGGCAACACATTCCTTGCCTCCACATGAATTAAGAAAAATTTTCTTTATTTCTTCTATACTTGTAATGATATAAAGTGAGGACTAGTCCTTCACTAATCATGCTGTGAATCCTTAAATTACCTACAAAAACCAAGTACATTTTTGAGTTTATGCTGATCCAAAGTACTTATAGGCAATAAATTATATTGATTAATTTAAGTATGGCAAGACTACAGCCCCCAATTTACATAATCAGCAGTTAGTCTGGGTAAACAGCAACTTCTGTAATGCAGTACTCTCTCAGTACTGCATTGTAGCACCAGCCTGGATGAAGTGCTCAAGTCTGTAAGTGCATTCATAAAATTCTAACACAGGCAAAACTGAGACTAATTTTTTTGTTCTTACATTCATCATCATAGTTTTCAGCATCTTCCTAATTATTGATATGAGATTAATAAATCAGTAGTTTCCTATTCTCTTAAATAACAGGATTATAATGATTTACCCCAAGTCCACAAGAACAATTCCAGATTCTATAGAACTTTGAAAATTAACAAGAGTATCTGTTATCTCTGATGCCAACAGATTCTTTGGTATTTTTTTTTTGACAAGCAATGGGTTATTCCAGTTCCTCAAGCTTTGCTGCACTATTTCTGAGAAGGAAAGGCAGAATTCTAAGGAAACATTAAATAAGTTCTAATAACTTACTATCTTGACTTTGATGTGGATAAGTCCATCAACCAAGATGTTAAGAATAACTCTCTAAATCGGGACAATTAAACAATAGAGACTTACTGTAAGAGAAATGGGGCTTACCAGTTTGTATAACAAAATCTAGTTAAATTGACCCTGATCAGGGAGGATGATGGTCTGAAGTGAGTGAACAGATTTTTTTAAGGCTAACATGATGGTTTCTTCCTAGCAATTCTTTTCGGGGATGCCTCAGCTGGATATTATCAGAGTTGAACCTTTTGGGGATTTCAAGTAGACTGAAAGAAGAAGCTTTACAGTTAAGATAATTGCTAAGCATGGAACTAAGTAAAGGTAATATTATCTAGGCACTTATTAAAATCATTTGCAAAGGATGATGTTAATCGTACCAAAACCTAGATGATGTGGTACAGCTAAGAGATCTGTTTCAGTGCTGAAACCAAGTTGGGTAGGTGAAAGAGAGCTACTGGAGGAATAGAAATAAAATCAAAAGGTGACAAGCATCTTGCATGTAGTAGGAATGTAAAAAAAATGGGGGATCGAGAGCAACATTCTCTCTAATTTTTTTTACAACTGTATAGACCAACCATTGCTCTGGGCAGGAAATTTTTACATGGCCTGGGGACTGCGGTGCTTTAAATGTTTTTTTTGTAACATTCACATCGAACGTACACAAATCCCAAATCCCAACACAAGTAACTGATGTTAGGCAGTCAAAACAACTGAAAGACACAATGGAAAACTATGATGATATGACTTGATGGTGTTGGCGTTCAGCGAGCCGGCGGTTTATGAACAATGAGCTACCAATTTCCATTCGGTGTTTATCGTTACAATATGTAACAGTATTGTAACTTGAAAGACTGACAATATAAATACACTGAAGCTCTCAAATGCTTCAAAGTAAAGGTTGTGGAATGTTTCTTATTTAGAAAATATATGGATTACTGTATATTCATTGACAAAATTACAGAGTATTTCAATTATATTAGTATAGATTTCAGAATTATATTAGCATAATTTCAAAATTATATTAACACTATGTAAAAGAAAATTGCAGCTATATGGCAACAAAGGCTATGTGTGTGAGAGCATTTCAGCTACTCTACAGCCGCACAACCATGCACCTTGGAGGGAACAGTGAAAGAGATTCTTTTGAGGAGCTAACGGACAAGAGGATAAAAGAAGATACAGCACAAGATGAGGGGAGGATCATTTACAGTATCAAATTATAGTGAGAATAGAGTCATGGAAACAGTTACTAAGTTTGAAATATAAACAGAAACTTCTTGAAACATTGAGACTCCCAATCAATTTCCGTGAAACATTAGTGCAATTTCTCTTTCCACAGGTATTATAAGATTTTTTAAATTTCAAACCTTTTTAATATTGCAATCTTTTGTCTATCATCTGTTAGGTTTCATTGACTTACATTGTTTGGTTCAGAGTTACTACTTTCAATAAAAGATGAGCTTTTGTTAAGCTGCTTTTTTCCTGTTCTGTAACAACACAAGACTCTAGAGGCATTACACGATTGAGTCCAAGGAATTAGATCTCATAATACTAGAGAGGACTTCCTGCAGGGTTCATCCAGTGAGACATTATGGGTTGAGCTCAGGAATAAAAATGGTGTAGTCACTAGCATGGATTTATACTATAAGTTTCCCAATAGCCTGTGTGAGACAGAGGAACAGATATACTCAGTAGCCACTTTGTTAAGCACACCTGTACACCTGCTTGTTAATGCAAATATCTAGTGAGCCGATCATGTTGCCAACTCAATGCATAAAAGCTTGCCGACATGGTAAAGAGGTTCAGTTGTTGCTCAGACCAAACATTAAAATGGATAAGAAATGTGGTATAAGTCACCTTGACAGTGGAATGATTGCTGGTACCGGGCAGGGTGGTTTGAGTATCTCAGAAACTGCTGAATCCCTGGGGATTTTCACACACAACAGACTAGACTTTACAGAGAATGGTATGAAAAATGAAAAATAAAAATCCAGCGAGTGGCATTTCTGTGGGCAAAAATGTTTGAGTTCAGAGGAGAAGGTTCAGGCTGGTTCCAGCTGACAGGAAGGGGACAATAACTCAAATAACCACCTGTTATAACAGTGGTGTGCAGAACAGCATCTCTAAATGCACAACACATCAACTCTTGAAAAGGATAGGCTACAACAGCAGACATCCATAAACATACACTCAGTGGCCACTTCATTAGATATAGGAGGTACCTAATAAAGTAGCGACTGAGAATATGTCAGATTATGGATGGAAGTAAAAGGAATAGGGTAGTTGCAGTAAGTGACTTCAATTTCCTCAATATTGCCTGTCATTCCTTTAGTGCTAGAGGGTCAGAGTTTCATAGTCATGTCAACCACCCTGACTTCTTACAAGTAGGTTCAGTATGTGGCTGAATTGTTTGATTATTTATTTGCATTGCTTCCAAATACTTGCATCATTACTTAAAAAATTTCCCACATTTTCTACATTTTTCTAGAGAAACCACACCTCCAACTATGAGAAATGCTATCATTTACCCTAAATCCTGTAATTATCGCCTCAGTTGTTTTGATACAGAGAGTGGCGTTGCATGACTGGAGTAGATATTTGGTTTATTTAGTCTATTTTACATGTCTACCATCATCTAAGCTTTAAATCTTTGATTTATATTAAGGTTATTTATTTGAGTTAATACAGAAGATTGTTCTATTCAGTAAAATATTTATGTAGAAGAATCTGGCCTTTTTGACCCAGTTTGACTCATGTCACTATTCATATTGCTGGTGAGATTTTTCTCCCATAAAATTCATCTATCCTTTTTGCATTTCTTTTTAATCCCTGTGTTCCTGTCTCTTTCATAGTGTCCTCCAAATTCAACTATCCTATCCATTTCCACTTGTCCATTTGATATTGCATCCCACACTGAATTGTCAAGTCAGAAAGTGTTCTCAAGTCTTTTGGGCTTGTATTCATAATGTCCTGACTCAAAATGGCAAGAATGTTACCACTGAACCAAGGCTGTTGTTTGAAGTAGAGAAACATGCAAGGGTGAAACTTGTGTGAAGAATGCCAATGTGAATGCAGATGTTTGGAGAAGAAAATTCTCTGTAAAAGGGCAAGGAATTGAACAGAATGCTGTATCTCTTGAACCATGTATAGATGAATGGAATGCCTTTGTCAGTTTCAACATTATGTTAAAAAGAATGACTATTAAAATAATTTCTGGTAAGTTTCAGTCATGGGAAAACATAATATTATTTTAATTTGTTTCAGTCTAACCTTTTTATTCACAATGAATATTGTTATTTTGTAAAATTCATGTAATATTTTGGTTTTATTGTAAAAATCCTAAAATATTCCAGAGGAATATTGTTAAAATATATTAGTAGTGCACATTTTTCATTTCAAAGATGCATATTTTAGCTTCATAATTAATGGCATATTAGTATTCCTCTAATGTAAAATATTGTGTATACCTAAATTTGATTAGTTCCTTTCTTTAGTCAAGGGTTACTACAGTTAGCACCAATTATTTTATAACTGTTGGTCAGATTTTGCTATTTTTATCATTGGCATATGTAACAAACAGTAATTTATTAACCAATGTAAAAAAATAAACAGTTATATAATTCTCCACATAATCAAGGACAGAGTGAAACAGGAACCTATAGGACAGTTGGTCTAACATTTGCCAAAAGGAGAATGCTGGAATCCATTATAACCAACTTGTGGCAGGGTCACAATGGTTGCAGATGCTGGAATCTGGAGCAACAGACAATCTACTGGAGGAGATCAAGCTATAAACAGCTTCCATGGGAGGAATGATTGACATTTTGGATTGAAAGTCTGCATCAGGATGTGGTATGCTTCACAATCAGAGGAGGTATTAAACAAAGCTCACTTAGGTGGGCTTTAAAGATTCTGCAGCATTATTTCAATGAAGAATTGGTGAAATATCCTGGTACCCAATCAAAAGTTACCTCTCAAGGAGCTTCTAAATCAGATATCAATTAATTTATTTAATGTATGTCATGAGACCTTGCTTTGAAAAATCCACCTGTTTAAATTTGCCACATTACTGCTGTACCTAACATCTAAAGCAACTCTTGAATTTGAGAACATTCCTATTAAATATGATTAAACTGGGACTCTTTTCATTTGTTCGGGCTCAAATTCTTCTTTTGTGGTATTCTTTCTTCCTCCTCATCCTCTTTCAATAAAGGCTTCCTTCTCATTTCTATAATATGTGGTACTACCAGTCTTCTTTTCTCATCCCTTTTCTCTCCCCTGCCCTCAAAGCTCCTGCATCAGTAGCCACATATGTTCAGTTTCTGATCCTCCCTGTGTTAGGAACATTCAGTTTATGGACACCTACATGTATGAACAGACTTTGAGAGATAGGAGGAATGAATTTATCAGCTTCTGCAGAGCTGGTGGTGCTTTGCTGTGCAGGAACAGGACATTTCTGCTTGCCTTCTTTCCTCACCATATCCCCCTGAACCACACCTGTTGGGGGTTGAGTCAAGCTGTGCAGAGCTCGGAGCACTTTCCGCATGCTCACAATCTCATATCCCTGTAACGCTCTCTTACTCACTGTTTTTGATAATTTCCAACACATGAACAGTTCTCAGCTACCAGTCATAACCTGGGAATTTCCTGTAGCAAGAAAGTGTTTATAATATGCGATGCTATGGCACCTGTTCTTATTGGAGCACCAAGATAGAATATTGCAGATCCTTGTTAAAAGCACAAAATGGTGGAAACTCTTAATAATCCCAACTGCATCAAATGGAGTCTAATCTGCCTATATGCACTAATTTAAGTCTTTATTTCAATCCCCTGGAATTCATTGTAGGTTGCTTTCATTTGGTGCTGCCTGTTGTTTTTCTAGTAAGGTGTAATGCAATATATAGCCAATCTACCAGGCAGGTAACCTGCCTTAATAAAATATACAATTAATTTGATAAACTACACCAAGAAATTAAATACTTTTCTACAGTACATGAAATAACTAATCAGATCCCGTACTGTAAAAATCAAGTAGGCAAAAATGTAATTGCATAATACAAATGCAAATTAGGGACTAGCAATCCCTACAATAATGCAGACAAAAATCAATGGACATCAAGGGGGAAATGTGCCCATGGTTAGTCTTATCTGGTACCAAGAAAAATGGCAGTCAGTCATTCTAATCCAGGACATCTTTGCAGGAACTCCCGAACTACTTTATCAATGATCAAAATCTGAGATGGGGATGCTTGCTGATATTTGAGTTCGATATCTTCATCCATCTGTCATCACATCAATCATGCAGGAGAACACATTAGCTTTCCTCTGCTTTTCCAAAAAGTTGCCTTATTAGTAAATACAAAATTGAAAAAAAAAGTCTATCCATGCATTGCTTTAAGTATTCTGTTCCAAAAGCAAAACTTGAAAGCTCTAGAATGTATATATTTACAGATTACTTAAAATTGTCACTCCTCAAGTTCCATAGTGCACCTTAGAACAGTAACTTGATCCTTGTTTTGCTTAAGTCCAGCAGCACCAACAAGAGTAAAAGCAATCATCACTAAGATAAGCCTCAATCACCCATGCTGTATATTTGATCTAGAGACATGTACGTTCTATTATTAATATGGTGAAGGAGTCCTAACATTCCTCTGTGTGCTCACAAACTATCAAGTTCTACTTGCCTGATATATCCAGTCATTTGAATAACTTAGCTTTATTTGGTTTTCTCTACTTTATAGTGGTGGATGCTGAAGGAACCTATGTCATATCTCTTCATTAAAATGTTCAAACTTGGCCTCAAGTCTCCTGCAGATGTCAACTTTCTTATTTAGTGCAAACACCACCCACTTACTTTTTTCAGCATAGCATTGAAGGCTGTTTACTTAAAACCATAGTGGATGGAGCCACCGATATTTCTTGATCAAGAAATTGCAGTCACACTGACCACACTGGTAGAGCTGTGTTGAACAGCACAGTAATATAAATACCATGTCAATAAGAGCTGGTCAGAGATTGGGCATATTGAGGTGAGTAATCCATCTTTTGACACCCCAAAGCTTTTCCAATGTCTATAAAGTGCAAGTCAGCAGTATGATGTAACAACCTTCACTTGCTGGGCTGAACGCAGCTTCAGTTGCACTTAAGAAGCTAAACACCACCCAGGACAATGCAACTCATTGGACTGGTACCTCACTAGACATTTATTCTCTCCACCATAGGCATACATTGACTGCAGTTTGCATCCACAGAATGTACACTGTAGCTAAATTAATACAAAGCTTCTCCCCCAAACATGGAACCTCCATCAGCAAGAGAGACAAAAAGTTCAGACTCATGGAAATGCCACCACTTCTAGGTTCCTCTCCCCTCCAGGTCAGATTGCATCACGACTTGGAAATATTTCAACGTGCCTTTGCTGTCACTGCACCTAAATCCCGTAACTCCCTCCTCAAGATTACTGTAGGACTATGCTCATGTGAAGTTTAGTATTCAATATTCAACGTCCAACTTGTCAAGAGCAATCAGGAAGCCTTTCCTATAACATCCAGATTCCCAAATTGAATAAATTGAGAAAAATGGTATGTTGGTGTCAGTTTACATCATGTTGCAGTTGATCAGTTAGGGGATGGCATTTGTTGCGCAGTGACCATTCTATTTGAAGTTTTACGGTAACGTGTCTGGCTACTGTACTTTCGCTGCTGGAGTGTCTGATCGCTTGCCGTATTCTGTTATGTTGACAGTACGTTTTAGTAGGAGAGGTATTCTGTCTTATTAATAGAACACGGATTCGGTTTGAAGGGTTTATTCTGTGAATTGTTAGAAATGGGAAATTGGTATTTGGCTAAATTTTGAAAAATTATGGTAGTTTGGCTAACTCATTTTTGGAGTGTTAGAGTAAGTAGATGTACACTCGGGGTCTTGCAGTAGTTTATTTTAGCTTTCTTTCTAGGTTTATTACGGTGCGTTCGGTAGATATCTGGTGCTGTGCGGTGTGTTCACTTTTTGGTGTATTGCGGTATGGATTATTATGCATATTTTGTGTATTGTGGGTAACTCGCCGTACATTCGGTGTAGTGCAATATGGAGTTTTAGGGATGAAATCGGCTAAGTACGCTACACATCTGGCGTATTGCTATTGGCTTTGTCCATACTGGGTTTATTACAGCATGCTTTCTGTGTATTGAGGTGGGCATGTTACGGTAGGGATCGAGTTGCGCTGGGGTGGACGGAGTATTCGGGGTATTGCGGTATGTGGAGCGGGTTTGGGGGGTCGCTGTATTGGGTGTAATACGGGCCGGGATGCGGCCCCCCGTGGTATTACGGTAGGTTGGCGCTCGTCTGGCGGGTGGATGGGAAAGGCTGTTGCTCGGCGAGCTCGGCAGCCAGCGTCGCGCTCAGAACCAGACTATTTAAAAAAAAGGAGCAGAGAAATCTGAGAAATCGACTGCAATCGGCGTTTCGAGGAGAGCCTGTGTAGAAATGGGAACGACCGCGGACATTTAACATGCTGGTGAGTGATAACTTCGCGAGGGGGCTTGGAAGAATCATTTTTTTTTAAGGGGGAAAAAAGAAGAAGGGTGGTTTTGGACAACTACCGTCGCTGAGCTGTAAATGATGTGGATTAGAAATGGATGAAAGCGCTAGGATTTGCTAATGCTGGAAATAACGAAGATGTGGCTGGATAGGGCAAATCTTGTTTGAATTTAAGTTAACCATCATGCCGCGCTGTTCTCTGGAAATAACAGCTCTCTCCTCGAGGTTCACCTCAGTCTGATTCTTAAAGTCTTGTTCCTGTGAGGGGCCTATCGATTCAATCTGCCGGGCTGAAGATGCATTTTGTTGAATAGAGCTTTAACGTTGCCTTGTTGATGTGATGGATGTCGGCTCGTATTCAGTGGGCTGTTCGAAAGGAATAAATAACGTACTATTGCAGTTTAGACAGTGGTGGTGCTTCATTCTTTATTTTTTTTCTTCAGTAATTCAGTTGTGTAAAGAAAATTGCAAAAGGATTGGAAAGGAAGTTACCAATTTTTAAGCTTACTCCGGGAAGCATCGTCCAGGAATTCAATAAATCCGTAAACCCCAGTAAAGAAAGTATTCCTTTTTTTTTGCTGTATCAATAACTTTATGTTTTTGCAAATCGTATATTGCAGACATCTGTCCTCCTACTTGATAATAAATGAACATCTAATCTTTCACTGATTTAACCGCGACTGAAATTAGTTGTTTAGCAAGTCTTGATGCACTTGTCAATACTTTGGTCTTCAAGCGGGTGACCTTGGATTATCAGTGTGCAGCATCCACAAGCATTTTTGAGGCCTTGCATTGGTATGACATGGCACACTGTGTATAACTTGTTCTTCAGATGCCCTCTGTTTTATCTTTGGTTTACCTATGTCATTTTGAGGTATCCCAACGATAATTCCTAGTATTTTCCCTTAGAGAGACCATTCAACTAATAATACTGAATAATGAGGTAATTTTTGTTTTTATTACAATAGGTAACAAACCAATTAGATCTGCGGCCCAGGTTATAAGTTCAAATTGAGACATAAGGGACTGCAGATGCTGGAACCTTGAGTAACTCAGTGTGTCGAACAGCATCGACCAGGGGAAGGGAATCTGATAAGTAACCTTACTCTACAGTGCATTTGTCCTACTTCAAATTGGAAAATATTGTGGGCATGCTGTGGTGACGCCAGAATGTATGGCGATACAAGCAGGCTACCTGCAGCCCATCCTCAGGTGGGTTGGTTGTTAACACAAATTGTGCATTTTTTGAATGTATGCTCAAAGGTACATGTGACAAATTAATTGGACTCTAAATCTAAATTCATTGTGGTACAGGAAGCATGACTTTTCATTTTCTGAATGTTGGCATTGAAAGTCATCTACACATTATTGAACAGACAAAGGTTCTCTGTTGATTAGGCACGTGAAGAGAACCTGAATGTTTCTGTTCCATTTCTTTTTACCTCTTCAACTTGTTAACATGGTTCATGCACTGCTTCCATTGGGCCTATTCCCAGTAAGACGTTGCCCACCAGTATGCTTCATAGTTTGAATGTTAGCTGATTGTATTAATGGATCTTTCTAGGGAAACTGCCCATTCATCTTTGGATTTGCCCTTTCCACCATGAAACTTGCTGGTGTTTGCCTTCTCCTTAAAACAAAACATTGACTATTCTGTTTTTGCAAATTGCTGGCCTATTCTCATTTTTTCCTCTTGGTGTGTTTAAGTGTATTGCATCATCTTTTGATTCCTGCCCATGTTTCTTGAAATAATCATATTTAGAATTTCTGAAGCACTATCTCTCCAATCTGGAATCTGCCCCTGTAGCCCTCTGAAATTACCTTTATCGAAGTGGTTGCTGACATTATGATAAATGTAAACTCTCCCTCTTTGGGACAATTTATCTGTGTGCCTTTGATATGATTGACCACACTGTCTCACCATCCAATTGAGACAGCTACATGCAGCAGGCTGTATTCTTATCTGTCCAGTAAAGCCACAGGATATTTTGAAATGGGTTCTTTTAGTACTCTTGCACCACATCCTCTGCCAAGGATCTGTTTGTGGTCCTCTGCCAAGGATCTGTTTTTGGTGGCCTCCTATTTCTCAGTAATGGCTATAATTTGAGAAAGTACAGAAACTGATTCTGTGGTTTTAGGACATGTGCTGACCGCACACAGACATTTGCCACCAGCATCCTTGATTATTCTCCAGTGATTCTAAATTGTCAGCTTGATTGCCCATTTTTCATTACTAAATATTGAGAAGACAAGCATTAGTCTTCAGTCCTTTAACTCCATTTATAAGAAATTGACTGAGGGCTTTTCAGGGTAATTGGCTATGGCTCTCAGTCTATTTGTAACCTTGTTGTCTTGCTTATCCTTTGTGCTACTAACTGTGTTAAGCTTTTTTAATCTCTATAATTTTGCCAGATTCTGCATTGACCTTGGATTAAATCATTATACTTGCCTATCTTACTTTTTCAATAGTTTGTCTTTTACTATTGCATTGCATTCTTGTCTGGCCTTCCATGTCCAGCATTAATAAATTTGTTATTGGAACCCTGTTACTTACGTTCTTTCTTTTGACCTGCCCCATTTTCCCATCACATCCATGCCAAATGATTTTTGTGAATAAGTAATATCTCAATTTTAAAGTTTTCCTTTTCAAATTCCTCCATGACTTTGGTGCTCCTATCTTTATAGTTTGCTCCAGTTTCAAACTCGACAAAATATTTGCACTCTTCCAAGAATGGTCTTTTTGAACATCTGGATTTTATGTGTTTTTGCTGATTGTGGTTTCAGCTGCTAAAATCCGGAGCTCAGCCATCCCATCCATAAAACACTTGATCTCTTTTGAATATCAAATTTTCTGATTTTAGGTAACCCATTTCCCCTTTCCCGCTCCCAGCATCCCACACTGGGTCTTCCTCCATTTTTCCATCCCTCCATCCCTCATTACTAAGAGGCCACCCACAATAGCCCACAGGTCTAACTACTTGTACCTCTTTTCCATTGGTTCACTTTTCTTATTGCAGCCCCCATTTGGTTCCATCTTCCTGTTGTCCTCTTCTTACGCAGTTCACCCATCACCTACCAGCTTCTGCTTTTACCCTCCACTTCACTTGTATATACTGGCTACGCTCTCTCTATACTCCCAGTCATGATGCAGGAACTTGACACAAAATATTGGCCATCCCTTTGCCTCCACAGATGCTGCTTGATCCACTGAGTTCTTCCTGCACTTTTCCTTCAGATTCTGGCACCTGCCGTGTCTTGAGCCTCGTTACTGGTCACTACTTTTAATAGGCTACATCTTTAATCTTTATTTTGATGACCCAGCCTTTCATTATCTGCCCTATTGTCTTCGTTTGTCACTAGTTATTGGACACTGAACCCACGTCTGTGTAATACGCTGTAAAATTTTGCTCAGAAGTGTTGTTATAAGAGAAAAAATATGTTGTGCAAATTGAAGAAAAATATGGGTAATATTACTATTCTTCTTAACAATGAATTTGACTGTGTTATTTGCAATTGGATTACAACTGCTTTGATGGCTGCATCACAACCTGGTATGGAAACACCAGAAGATCCCACAAAAAGTAGTGGACACGGCCCAGTCCATAATGGGTAAAGCTCTCCACACCATTGAGCATGTCTACATGAAGCATTGTCCCAGGAAAGCAGCATCCAACACCACTGACCTCCAACACCCAGGTCATGCTCTCTTCTTGCTGCTGCCTTTAGGATGAGGGTACAAGAGTTATAGGACTCACACCACCAGGCCCAGGAACATTTATTACCCTTCAGCAATCAGGCTCCTGAGCCAATGGGGATAACTTCATTGAACTCCACTTACCCCATCATTGAGATGTTCCCACAACCTATGGACTCAATTTCAGGGACTCTTTATCTCATGTTGTTGAAATTTATTGCTTATTTAATTTTTGTTGTTATTTCTTTTTGTATTTGCACAGTTTGTTGTCTTTTGCACACTCGTTGAACACTCAAGTTGGTGCGATCTCTCATTGATTCTATTATGGATTTATTGAGTATGCCCACAAGAAAATAAATATCAGGATTGTATACGGTGACATATATGTACTTTGAACTTCCGAACTTTGATTCTAAAATATCCCAAGGTTCTGTCTTCAACTCCATTCTACTCTTAAGGTGAATTGTACTGGAGAGGCAGCAAATTTTAGGTTGGGGCTGGGTGTTATTTGAGAAAAATGGTACTGGAGGCAGGAGTATTATTTAAGTCTTAGATGAATGCTGCATTAAAGTTGAGGCTGTGGGCATGCTCCAGTTGCTCTGGGCTTCACGACATTTACTCCACTCTGTGTTGATCTGAGGCTGAGCCCGTGGCCTGCTCCGGGCTTCAAGTCTGAGGACTCACTTTTGTTCTAAATGCTATTTGCTCACTTTTATTGTCAGCATGCTGTTTTTTTTCTCTCTGCCATTGGATGTTGGTCGGTCTTTTTTAAATGGGTTTCGTGTTTTGTGGTTGTCTGCAAGGAGACAAATCGAAAAGTTATATAATGTATACACCTTGATCTTTGTACTCTGTCTTGTGAAGAAGTGGGAAGTATTTTAGGTTGGATAGGTTAGTAAGACCATCAAGTCTGAAGCACATAAGAATCTAATAACAAGAGCGGTCTGTTTAATTGTTTTGAGTTTATTCCACGTCTCAGTGTAATTATGGTTGATCTATAACCTAACTCTTTGTACATATCTTTTCCTTGTATCTTTTAGTTTAATTGAAATTTAGAATTTGCATTTAACCCAATATTAATCATCACTTTCAGAAGAGTTCCAATTTTTTGTAATGATCTGTGTTGAAGTCTATCCTAACATCACATCTGAAAGGCTTTGTTCTACACCAGTGTTTCCCAACCTTTTTTAGCCCAACCTTCATACTTGCCAACACCCCTCTTAGGCACAATGTACTTTCTGGCACCCCCAGTGTGTAAAAACGTATTTACCATATGCTAACATGAGGAAAAAATGGTTCTGCTTTAATATTTTTTAAAATCTTTAAACCAAGCTTATGCAGTAACTCTGCACTGTATAGCAGCTTCAGTATCAATGTTGATCCTTGTCCAAGTGGTTTCTAGTTTTTGTGAGTATGTGGTTCACTGTACTGAATCCTCTTTCAGCAAGGTAGGAGGATAGAAATGTAATGAAGAGCAGTTTTGCTCTTCTCCAAAGACCCGGAAACTTTGTATGACAGTGTAGCTTTATACCACAAAAGCCAACATTTTTGAAAAGTTTTTTTCTTCATTCTGAATTTTGATGATTTCTTCTTGCAAGTTCTCTTCCTGTTCTTCCACCTTGCAAAGAAATGGGTTAATTACCCAGTCCAGAATTTCCTGTTAGTTCAAATCCTTGAATCGATTCTGAAAATCCTTCAGTGACTGCAGGTATAAGCAGTACTCTTGCAAATCACTGTCTGTGAAAGAGTGTGCCATACTTCCCATGCAGGGAAACTGTGAGAACATTCTTTTCCCAATGCTTTGCTTAAATATTTCCAATTTTCCATAAAAGTAGACACTGCACTTTTTAGCTGGATTAAATTGAAATTTGCACCCTGCAGTTTCATATTTAGAATGTTCCTTTTGACATACATATCGGCTAGGGATGCCACATCACCACGTAGGTCTTGTTTCCCAAGCTCTTGTTGACATTGAGCAAAAATTCAACACAGTGTCAAAGGGATCAAAGACAATTTTTAAGCTGCAGCCTTTTGACAGCCAACTCATGTCAGTGTGAAGAAGCAAGTGTTCAAACTCTTCATCGTTATCTTGGCATAATTGGTGAAATATTCTGCTATTTAATGGATGAGCTTTAATTTTGATGATAGCAGATATTACAAGTGTCATGCTTGAAAAAAGTTGCTGGCTAAGGATTTTGGCTATGAGATGTTGACTATGAATTACACAGTAGATTGCAAACAAACTTGAATTTTCTTTTTGCATAAGTGGCACTAAACCAGTATGGTGACCTGTCATATATGGTGCTCCATCAGTTGTATAAGAAATCATGTTCCTAACTGGAGTGCTTTTATCCTCAATATACGTTTTGAGCTTGATGTAGATTGATCCTCCATATTTAGTTTTATCTTTTTATAAAAAAAAATCTCTTCATAAGTTTTCCCATTATTGATAAACTATACATAAACCATTAGCAATGCCTCATTGCCTCACACAGTTGACATATCCAGTTGTATCCCAAATTCTGTTTTTTGTAGCTTTGTGCATAGTTGATACTCAATGTCTCCTCATTTTGTCAATATGATGAGCTACAAAGTTAGTACTGGTATCCATTTTGAGAACAGTGCTGAGCACTTCTGATACAGCAGGCATTATTAATCTTTCACAAATTGTATGAGATTTTCCACACTTTGCTATCATTTTGGAAATGTTATAAGAAGCAACGAGACCACTATCAAGGTCATTTTTAGCTTTCTTGGCAAATGACTCGAATGTGCAACACTTTTCAGATGCTCCTTCTTGAACTGAGTAATACCATAAGCGGCCTTTTCAGGGTGTCTTATGGAAGTGTTCCTGCAATCTTGATAGTTTCTTGGCTTCATTAGACAGTATTGCAAATAAGACACATGGGTGTCGCTAATCTGGTGGTATCGGAATAAAAACATACTCCAGGTATGTAAGGTTGTAGTAATGCACTTTCTATAGTTTCGATTTCTTAGCAGGATTAGAATTCAAGGCTTCATCACCTTTAGACTCAGAGGGATCATGCCGTACGTATTTATCCATCATTAATGGGATTAAATTGAAATTTAAAACTAACACAAACTGGGAATGCCTGTTGGATGTTGACATCTACATTGAATTGACATGGTTGGTCACGTCTTGTGTCTCAAGTTAGTGTGCTGCCTACCAGCCCCCCCAAGGATCTTGAATGACCTCCTACGACTTCTATTTCCATTAATGCCCCCTTAGGACATGTGATTGCCCCCATTGGGAATCATTGGTCCACACAGAATATTTTGACTCTTTGTTTTGTTGTCTCTTTTACCAGTAGAAATAGAGTAGGTGTGGAGAAACCATTAGCTGTCCATAGTAGACTGAGAATTTAAATGAAATCACTCATGATTTCCCTTTAATCCAAATGGGGGTTTAAGCAAGATCGACAGTGATGACTGTTGCTTTGCCTTTCCAGTAATTCCGAACAATTGGTGTTTCAGATTTTTTAAGCAAAAAATCACGATGTACTGTACCTAACTATGATATTTGTAAGAGTTAATTGTGGAACTGTACCATCATTAAAAAGAACATTTGGCACTCAGCAAATCTATAGAAATGTCATTTATTTACAAAAGTGCAACCTCTAAATAAGAGAAGATGCACATGATTAGATAACAGCAGGGAGATTGCTGTGCAAGAGGAAACTGAGTGCTCATGAAATTGGCTTCCAGAACTAGGATGCACACTTCTTCATCTTTTCAATTTCAATTAATGGTTTTTTTTTAGAGATTTCTAGATAATTACAAAATTATTTTTAAGAAGCATTCAGGAGCTCAGTCCCCACATTAAATAAGCAATAAGTTCACTGGTGTAAATACTATTGCTAAAATCGATAACTGCATTAGACCTGAATATTCAAGGCTAAGTATTCAAGTCCCGATGAAAGGTCTCTGCCCGAAACGTCAACTGTACTCGTTTCCATAGATACTGTCTGGCCTTCAACATTTTGTGCATATTTATTCAAGGCTAAAGGTTGTTTAAGAGTTAAGAAAGTAACTTTGGTTACAATGTCATTTATCACATCTTTAGGTATTGCCTGTACATCATGTTTCTGATAAGCTGGACAATGAATGGCAGTGAAGGAACTGAAAAAACACACTAACAGTGCATCAGATGGAGCACCGTATATGACAGTGTTTGTTATTTGCCTTTGGGCAGTGGAGTTGCATCATCAAAGTCAGGGATGCTTAAGTGGGGTAGATGATAAAGGCCTCAATCTAGCTGAAGGCAGTTGTCAGGTCCTATTGAGTTGCCAGCATTTGGACACAAGCAGGGAAATATGTCCTGGACTTCTGTAGCCACTGAAGTCTGAGACGAGTTTAGTGATGGATAACTCCTCATTTATACCTCTACATGGAGTCTACTGGAAGAGCTTGGTCATGTTAAGTTTTCTGAACATTGTTTTGGTGAATTTGCTTCTGATTTATGACAGCTACATCAAGCAGAAGAGAGAGGTTCCCCCTCATTTGGGAAGATTCCCAACCATGAAAATAGGAAGAAAAAGATAAATTCAGTTTTTTAAAAACTCATTTAAATGTCACTTATGCTGTAGTTTCATGAATATGTGTCTTAGTGTCTGTATAGTGCTCTGAGCTGCAATCAAAGTTGGAGAAATATGGGCATAAGCAGAAAGGAATATTCCACAAAGCCACCAAATGTGTAATTGAACTGCAGTAGTAGGTAATTAGCTTTATTAAATGTAAAAATAAACAGCAAGTCTCATGCATTTTTAAAGATGTATTGGAATGGGACAAGTCCTTGCACACTCTATTGTTGTGAGTGTTCAAAAGATGAGAAATTCAGTGATGACCCTTTTAGTAAAGTTTAAATATTAAGGTGCAAATTTTAGTCTTCTAACCTGATGTATTTTTGCCTGCAATTTGGAAAATTGGGTAACTGATTTCATTCTCATCTTGTGGTTTGAGATTCATCTTTACTATTGAAGTTAATATACTGTTTTCCAGTGTATGAGCTATTTGCTGTATTTTCAGTAAGAAGTAGCCAAAACCAACAGTGGAAGGCACTTACAGAACAAGTGTTTGGATCAAAGTTGAGGAAAACCTCCATAACTTCAGGTGATTTATAAGGTTGATCAGGAATATGGCGGTGGAGCTGCAGGCTGTTCAAGCTCACTGATAGCAACTAATGTGGCAGTAATCTTGATGGGTTAAACAGCAGGGGAAAGTTTGAAAGATTTGATCTTTCAGAATCTTTGATAGGTTTCTCTTGGCTTTCAAGATTGAGATACAAATGGTCTCTGATGAATCAAACAAGATGAAAAGGGCTTTTATAGCCGTACTATTGAAGTCAAAGGATTTGCAGGAACACTGAGAATATCACAATGGATGAGGTATTTGAGCAGGATGGCATGAGCCATAAAATTTCTGTGAATTTTGCTTTTGGTCTCAATTCCCAGCCAGGTTGGAAAAAGGAACATTTGGAGAGATTTAGATTAAATTAGGATTAGATTAGTTTATTGTCATATACACCGGGGTGCAATAAAGTTCTTTGCTCCTGTGAAGCTCATAGAGTAAACAGTGTACATGGTAATAAATAAAATAAATACAGCAACAACAAAGGCAGCAGTATAATCTGCAGTGCAAAAGGAAATGTTTCAGTAACAGTAATGCAATAACCAAGGGACATAGAATTAGCAGTTTGAGAATATGGCCGCACCACACGGAATGTGAAAGAAGTGATTAATTCAGAAGTCTTAATATTAGTGGGGAAGAAGCTGTCCTCAAGTTTGCACTTGAATATTCTCCCAGAAAGTAAAGGAGGGAAGATAGAATGGTCAGGGTGGCAGGCATTCTTGACAATTCTAGTAACCTTCCTGAAGCAATGCATTGTGAAAGTGGGCTGGATGGAGGGAAGTGACGAGTCTGCAATAGATTAGGTAGTATTGAATCACTGTTTAATACTGCCTAATCCACTGCAGACTTGTCACTTTCTTTCATCCTGCCCATGTTCACAAGGTCCAGAGGAGAACAGTTGCTGTTAGCAGGCCAAGATGCAACCAACAGGATGCTTCTTATAGAAGTTAAAGAGAATTCTTATAGACAAGTCGAATCTTCTTAAGACATGCTTTAAGTTCCTGGGTATCAACATTTGGAGGATCTGCCCTGGGCCCAGCAATTATCAAGAAAGCATGCCAGTGGGTCTTCGTCTTTAGGAGTTTGAGGAGATTTGGTATAACCCCAACAACTCTTGCAGTGTAGGAGTACTCTTACATATGTAGTCTTATGGATGTACAATGTAGAATATTCTGAATGGATGCACCACAGGATTGCAAGAGATGGTAAAGGATTATAAATTTAACTGTGAAGCCACAGCATAACCCTCCCTACCATTGAGAATGTGTGCAAGAGACGGTGCCTCAAGAGCATCCATTATTCATTCATAACATCTATGGTGGCATCCCTTATTTAAGATCCTTGACATCAGGGAAATGCCCTCTTCTCATTACTACCATCTGAAGAATCACACTCAATAATGCCGCACTCCCCTCTGCTATTAGATTTCTGAACAGTCCATGAACATTACTTCATTATTCCATTCTTTTTGCACTATTTATTTGCTGTGACTTCCGGTTAATTGGGCCATCAGTTAATTGAGGCAACTGTTTATTTGGGGCAACTTCTAGAGAACAAAAACTAATTTAAAAAATAGTTTGGATTTGCTTTGCTTATTTGGGACACTATGCCACTTAATTGGAGTAGGAGATGGTTTTTAAAAATATTTATTTATTTATTGAGACATGGTGTGGAAAAGGCCCTTCTGGTCCTTTGAGCCATGCCTCCAGATTTAACCCGCTGATTTAACCCTAGGCTAATCACAGGGCAGTTTACAATGACCAATTAACCTACCAACTGGAACGTCTTGGGACTGTGGGTGGGAACAGGAGCTCTCGAAGGGAACCTCCACGGTCATCAGGAGAACATACAAACTCCTGACAGACAGTGGAGGGAACAGTTGCTGAACAGTTTCTAGCTGTTAGACATTACACCATGCTGAGAGTGAACAGTTTTTAAATAGCATCAATTTTGTGTGTTTGTGTTCAAAAAGCAGTGTTTTTTTGTCACTGATAGCTGCTGAGAAGTAAGCAATAAGATGATTTGGAACTGTCTTGCACACTTGTGGTTTCAAGTATTTGGGTTTGGAGATGCCAGGGGCAGCCAGGAATGAAAATGAAACAATTTCACTACTTAAACAAACTAAAAATAATGAAGAATTTGAAGCTATCTTGAATGCCACAATGAAAATGAAGATTTGGAGGACACAATTGTTGATAGCTTTGTATGAAGGCTGTACATTATGTGCAGTAGGTGTCTGAGATAATTTTATTTACAGTCAATCATAAGAACACAACAGATGAATTTCTCCATTGACAACTATTAAGAACACAGTTTTATAGTACTGCAGTGGTATTGATAGTGTTCAAACTTGTTCTGATTTCATTTAAATACATAAGTACATAAATCATTACTCAGTTAAAAGTTAGTTTATCTTTGTTTATACCTTTTATCTATTTCCATGAAACTGGTTACTTGGGTCGAAATGTACTGGTCCTGATTTTTAACCAGAATCATTTTGTCATTTGCAGTAATTTTATGTCTTTGAACTATACTGATGCCACAAAACAACACACAAAACAGTGAGAATAAACCTGATTCTGATTATCTGGAAAAAGTAATGGAAATAGTTTAAGTTACTTTTCCATTATACATGGCCCAAGGTAGACCCCTCATGTAAAGTCAAGGGGGAGAAAAACACCCTTGTATATGGATGATATTTGTGCAAGGTGTATTTGGTAAATATGACTAACCATTAAAGTTTGGTGTAAAAAAATACTAGATGTTATTTTGGTACAGAAGGAAATAGATCTGACTTTTCAACAGGAAGCCACTAGAGAAGAAGGAAGAAGTATAATGAATAATTTAGAGGGTCTTTGATGGAAATTGTGAAATATGGAACATGCTGCAGGAAAAGGAGTTCAACAAAATGATAACAAGTGAATGTTTGGTCAAAGGTTTCCTTTATCTTAATGTTTGGATAGGTAGTTTTTTGACAACAGTTATAAAGGAGAAGTTAAAATCTAAATTGCTGATAAGGTGAGTAGTCCAGCTTTTGAACAGAAAATCACGAAAAAGAATAATGTGTTACTGCTACAGTGTGTCAACTAAATAATGCACAGTAGAACAGCTATATGTAGCATGTTGCATAACAATAATGGACTGATAAGCATTGGTCAACAACAGATTAATGACATGATTAGGGTTACATGCACTGAAAGTCATTCTTTATAGTTGTACGCAGACTTTTTAATGTGATATCAGCTCGCAAACTTTCTATGCATCTGAGGAATGAACAATGTGGTTGTTAAATTTTAAAATAATGTTTCATGTGACTGATGTTTACCTGACTTATGACGTGCTTCACAATTAATGTTGAGCTTAAAATAACTTCCTTTGTCTTAAGGATAATGAAAAGCTGGAATGGAATTTCTCTGTGGTTTAGTTGAGGTATGAGAATTGCTAGATAAACCTCCAGATATTGAGATATACCATTCGAAGTTTCAACATTATTAGAGAAGAATTTACTTTTATTTTTAATAGTTCTCTTGAGAGTTTTTTAAAATATGACCTTTCCAATCCTGCAGTTATTTTTTCTGTTAATTGGAAAAGTGTTTACTTCTATTCTTGAGCCTCCTGTTCAGAGTACGTTGGAATTTGACTGCAGATGTTGTCCATTTATCCATATGATCAATTTTAAAAGTGTTGGATGGAGGCTAAAGAAGCAGCATTTTTATGACTGCATCACAGTGATTTCTTGAATGATGAAGCATTTTGAACAAGTGCTCACATTTCAGAATACAGTCGGCCCTCCTTATCTGTGAGGGATTGGTTCCGGGAACCCTCGCGGATGCCAAAAAATGTGGATGCTCAGGTTCCTTATTCAACCTGTCTCAGACCCAGCGGAACCCCAGACCTTATTTAACCTATCTCAGTGCAGTGGACATTAGGAACCGGTGGCAAAGCTCTGAATCAGCAGTGTTTCTGTTCACAAAAAATAATCACAATGACGACTGAAAATAAAGTGGAAATAATAAAGCGATCAGAAAGAGGTGAAACGTCATCGGTCATTAGGCTATGTCGGTCAATGATCGGAACAATTTTAAAGGATAAAGTGAGAAAGGCTGTGCCCCGATGAAAACTACAATTATTACTAAGCAATGCAGTGGTTTTGGGGTTTTGGATTTTTGATCCTCCTCATCAACCCGGCATGGTGGAGAGCACACTCAGGAGCGATCTGTCACTGTATCGAACTCGGGAACTTCTGTTCCCGAGCCCGGCGCTGAAACATACGTTCTTAAGCATTTTATATGCATAGAAAGGTAAAATATATACTAAGACAAATGTTTGATTGACGCTAAGTAATACTGAATGTACCTGTTCCGACTTACTTACTTCCGATTTTTTTCGATCCTGATCCAAGATAACCCACACACATCCTCCCGTATACTTTAAATCATCTCTAGATTACTTATAGTACCTAATACAATGTAAATGCTATGTAAAATAGTTGTTATACTGCATTGTTTAGGGAATAATAAGAAAAAAAAGTCTGTACATGCTCGAACAATAAGGGCTGGAAGAGCCCATCTACTGCCACCAACCTTGCAGTTTCCTTACCACACTCTGCTCGTTTCTACGTCCTACCCAAGATCTACAAACCTGACTGTTCGGGTAGGCCCATTGTTTCTGCCTGCTCCTGCCCCACTGAACTTGTGTCTGCATAGTTGCACTATATTTTAACCCCTTTGGCTTAGTCCCTTCCCACCTACATCTGCAACACTTCATATACTCTGGATCTCCTCACCAACATTAAGATCCCTGGTAACACACAGTCCTACTGAAGGGTCTCGGCCCAAAACATTGACTCTTTATTCCATTCCATAAATGCTGCCTGACCTGCTGAATACCTCCAGCATTTTGTGCATGTTACTCTGGATGTCCAGTATCTTCAGAATCACTTACGTTTTAGTTCCCTGGCCTTGCTCATTTTCACTTTGGCTATTGAGACCCTATACACTTCTATTCGCCATCAAGAAGGGCTTAAAGCTCTCTGCTTCCTTCTAGACAACAGACCTAACTAGTTCCCCTCCACCACCACCCTCCTACATCTGGCAGAACTGGTCCTCACACTCAACAATTTCTCTTTCAGCTCCAAATGCAAGCTGTAGCCATAGGCACCTGCATGGGCCCCAGCTAAGCCTACCTTTTTGTTGCCGATGTGAAACAGTCCATTTTCAAAATCTTCACTGGTAATTCTTTCTGTGCTGCATTGACGACTGCATTGGTGCTGTTTTATGCTGAGCTCATCAATTTCATCCAACTTACACCCTGCCCTTAAATCCACTTGGTCCATTTCTAACTTCTCTCTCCCTTCTCGTGATCTGTCTGTGTCCATCTCTGGAGTCAGACGGTTTACTGATATACAGACAGACAGACATACTTTAATGATCCCGAGGGAAATTGGGTTTTGTTACAGTCACACCAACCAGGAATAGTGTAGAAATAACAATATAAAACCATAAATAATTAAATAATAGGTTAATTATGCCAAGTGGAAATAAGTCCAGGACCAGCCTATTGGCTCAGGGTGTCTGACACTTTGAGGGAGGAGTTGTAAAGTTTGATGGCCACAGGCAGAAATGACTTCCTATGACGCTCAGTGTTGCATCTCGGTGGAATGAGTCTCTGGCTGAACGTACTGTGCCTAACCAGTACATTATGGAATTGATGGGAAACTTTGTCCACGAAGGCATGCAACTTGGACATCATCCTCTTTTCAGACACCACTGTCAGAGAGTCCAGTTCCACCCTCACAACATCACTGGCCTTACAAATGTGTTTATTGATTCTGTTGGTGTCAGTTACCCTCAGCCTGCTGCCCCAGCACACAACAGCAAACATGATAGCACTGGCCACCACAGACTCGTAGAACATCCTCAGCATCGTCTGGCAGATGTTAAAGGACCTCAGTCTCCTCAGGCAGTAGAGACGGCTCTGACCCTTCTCGTAGACAGCCTGAGTGTTCTTTGACCAGTCCAGTTTATTGTCAATTCATATCCCCAGGTATTTGTAATCCTCCACCATGTCCACACTGACCCCTTGGATGGAAACAGGGGTCACCGGAGCCTTAACCCTCCTCAGGTCCACCACCAGCTCCTTATTCTTTTTCACATTAAACTGCAGATGATTCTGCTCACACCATGTGACAAAGTTTCCCACTGTATCCCTGTACTCAGCCTCATCTCGCTTGCTGATGCATCCAACTATGGCAGAGTCATCAGAAAACTTATGAAGATGACAAGACTCTGTGCAGTAGTTGAAGTCCAAGGTGTAGATGGTGAAGAGAAAGGGAGACAGGACATCTGTCTTTTATCTTTCATAATCTAATTGACTCTCTTAGCTATCTTGACTATACTTATTCCCACCCTGTCACCTGTTTTAAAAAAAAATGCCATTCCCTTTTTTCAGTTCCTCCATCTCCACTGTATGCGTTCCCTGGTTGAAGCTTTCCTTCCCAGAACATCAGAGATATCCTCCTCCTTCAGAGGACAGGCTTTTCCTTCCTCCACCATTGATTCTGCCCTCACCCACATTTTGTCCATTTCCCAGACACCTGCCCTCAGCCAATCTTCCTGCTGCCTCAACAGGGGTCTGCAATCTTCAATGGAAACCTACCACCAAATGTATCTTTATCTCCCCCAACTCTGTTTTTCTCAGGGATCGCTTTTTCTGTGATACACTTTGTCTATTTGTTCCTCCGCACAGATCTCTCTTCTGGCACTTATTGCTGCAATTTACCTCTCTTCTCAACACTATTCAGGGCCCCAAACAGTCCTTCCAAAGCAACACTTCACCTCCGAGTCTGTCTAGGTCAGGCATGGGCAAACTGCAGCCCGCGGGCCATATGCAGCCCATTAAGCTTTTTAATCCGGCCCGCAGAACTTGATGAAATTATATTAATAAACCTTGTTAACGTTTTTTCCCCGCAATTCTGGTGTTTTCCCAATAGATGACACACTCTATATACATTTGTGGCGACCCATTTCCTGGCACATCCAAACCGGCTCACAATTAGCCAGCGTTCCGGCTAAGGGAGATAGCCTGCGGGGATTTGCGAGCACAGAGCTTTGGAGCCTCTACGCAGGGGGGCAGGTTGAGGGAGGCTTAAAAGTGAGGCTGGGGATTTTGAATAAAGTTTTTTTTCTTCGACTGCAGTTACCGACTCCGTGTCGTAATTTTAGCGCTGCATGTAGCACACTGCTACACATTGACCTTTGTTGAAGTGCAGCGTATTACTCCACATTTGCGCTTTACTCTTTGTTCAGCTCGACCTATTTGTGTGAACAGGCGTTCAGCGTCATGAACATCAACAAAGCCAGCCACAGATCCAAGTTAACTGACCAACACCTCAGATCCATCCTGAGATTCGCCACAACAAAACTAAATCCAGACTTTGATGCGCTGGCTAAAAAGGGAGACCAACAACATTGTTCCCGCTGAAGTTAAAAATAAGTTTCTTCGTTGTGTTATGTAAAAAATGCATTTGAAAATATTTTTTTCAATAAGCCTTACATGTTACATGTCATTTCTGTTAAGTGATGGACATGAGTAGTGCGCAGGTGCACGTACGTTCTCAAAATAAAAAATGCGCTCCAGATCAAATAACGCGCTCCGCATGCTGGCTGGTCGTTGTTGAGTTTTGGCACAGGGGACAATTGAATAAGAAGGAGCAGGACAAGTAGACCTGCATCTCCTACCGTTTTTGAAATAAAGACAGTCAGGAGGAGAGTGATGATGATAATATCTTGAAGGATAACAGAATTTTCAGTGCTTTAAAATAATAACTTATTATTTAAAAAAAGCTGTATTTTATTCATTTAATTTTCAGTGTTTTAAAAGTCATTTCAATAAATAGCTAAATACCATGGGACTTCAAAGACAGATATTTTGTTGTAATGCATTTGTTTATTTTCAATTGAAATTAAAGCACATGTTTTCTACATATCCCATGATATTTTATTTTCTCTTATGAGGTGTATTACCAAAACACTCCGTCCATCTGCTCCTGGTCCGGCCCCCCTGTCAAATTTTAGAACCCTTTGTGGCCCACAAGTCAAAAAGTTTGCCCACCCCTGGTCTAGGTCATCTACTGTGCTCCTGGTGTGGTCTCCTCTACAACAGGGAGACCTGATGTAGATTTGGGGACCACTTTGTTAAGCACCTTCACTCCATCTGTAAGAAACAGGATTTCCCGGTAGCCAACCATTTTAATTCCAAAAAACCCATTCCCATTCCAACATGCCGGTGCACAGACTCTACTGCCACTCTCAGGTTGGAGGAGCAACACCTCGTATTCCATATGGGTAGCCTCCAACCTGATGGCATGAACATCGATTTCTCTAACAAATGATTATTTCTCCCCCTTTTCCCCTTCTCTCTTTTATCATACCCATTCTGGCTTCCCTCTTACCCTTTCTCTTCTCTTCAGCTGCCCAGCACCACCCTTTGGTTCCCCTTCTCCTTCCCTTTTGTCCACGGTCCACACTCCTCTCTTATCAGCTTCCTTCTTCTCCAAACCTTTACCTTTTGCACCAATTGCCTCACAGTTTCTTAGTTCTTCCTCCCTCCTTCACCCACCTACCTTTCCACTCATCTGGTTCACCCATCACCTTCTAGCTTGTATTCCTTCCCCCCCCCCCCCCCCTTCGCTGCCTTATTCTGGCTTTTTCCCCTTTCCTTTCCAGTCCTGATGAAGGGTCTGAGGCCCAAAATCGTGACTCTTTATTCCTTTCTCTAGATGCTGCCTGACCTGCTGAGTTCCTCCAGCACTTTACAAACAACATTACCGTGTAGCCAAGAGTTTGCATGATCCAGCATTCAGCAAATTTGTGCCATTTCTGGTGCTTTGGTATCTACTGGGAAAATTGTGCACTGATTTTCGAATCATATTTTCATTTGCTCCAGCACTGTTTTGATGGGCTGAAACTGTTCCAAATGATCAACTTTATTAACATATATGCAGTATTCAATTACAGCATTTAAAAGAAACATGGATATTCTGTAAGTAAATTAGAAATCATTTTCACTAACCTTTTCCTCTGAAACCCTGTACTATATATAAAACCTCAATATTAAAGCTTAATTATTTTTTTGTCCTTGATGAGAGCTCTGACCTAAATTCAGATTCGTATTACTTTTGCAAAAGTTAGACCTTCAGTGCTATATGTTGGGGTTGTCATTTCCTTAGGCCTTGATCATTTTGGTGGCAGCTGTTAATCTTACCACATTTCAGTTTTCTGTAGATTGCTGAACTGAGGAGTTTGCTAAGACATACATTGAAGGGGAGAGAAGTTTCTAAAGAGATTGATATATCAGGTATAGTTATTTGTTTGGATTGCACACTTCTGTAAAGTGAAGACATTCATCTTCACAGAGAGCTTTGTGGTAAAGCCTGCCAGATGTGTCTGCCTGTGAATAGAAAGAAGATACTTCCAAAGGCATTAATTCTTTGCCTTTTCACATAATTTTCTGACTTGCTTGTCAAGAAAAGTTGATAGCAGTTTGGCAATTTAAAATATTTTGCATATTTTAACTATACTGTAACCCATTTATCAGGCCTAAGTTGTTCACAGATAGACTGTTCAATTGCTGTTTTTTTATATTGCCTTTTCAAACAAATGAAAGAAAACCCGTAATTAAAGAAAATTAAAAGTAACGTGGACGTTTCTTGCTTTACCTACAGAAGTAACCCAGGGATGACCTGTGTTCTCCTTCAATCACTATCATAGTCTACTATGAGAACTACTACTAGTCTACTACTAACAGTGAGAAAAAGATTCAAAGATTTGCTCAAAGCTTGTCCAAAGAGAAATATCCACTCACCCCCCACCCCCAACCCCAACTCCTGACAATCTTTCATCTGTGACAAATCTAAGCGAAGAATAAAAGTTCAGGGTACTATTGAGCTCATAGAAGCTCTGTATAAGCAGCATACTTTGTATCACCTTACCCACTATGCACACGCATGCCTCATTTGTTGAAGTCTGTGGTTCTTGCATGTGGCTGACCAGACAATTTGGATTCCACAAACCCGAGTGGAAGCAATTCTCACTCTTGTGGGATAGCCTAAAATCAGCTATTTCTGTAATGACTTGTTCATTTATTCTATTTTACGTGGTATTCCAATGAAAATATTCCCTTAAGATAACTGTGAATATAGAATGGATTTAGTATTTTCACAAACAAGGTTTGTTTCACTTCATTCCAAATTAAAAATGTTCACCAGCACTGAGAAATTAGTGTGCTGATGTATTTTCTGGTTTTAAAACAGAGTATTAGTTTGATTTTATTCTATTGGACCACGGAATGGATTTAAACAAAATCTAGTTCCTGCAACTGTGGTTTTGTTAAGCCAAGTGTGAATTGTTTTATCTAAAGGGATATGGATTGTCACTTGTGTACTAATTTTCTTTATGGAAATGCTGTGTCACTCCTGATTCTACGTTTTCTTTTCTCCCTGTGGGAATATTATTGTTTTCATTATTTCAGTTGTAGGCAAATAATAATTTATTGCAAAAGATCCAAATGACTTGCTTTTGCTACCAAGAAAATCTTACGTGAAATGCTAATTTCTGAGCTAAAACTTTTGTGCTAAATATTGTCTAAAATCATTGCTTTACAGCAGTAGTTCCAATGATTTGCTGGAAAGTAAGATGTTAATGGAAAATATTTTTAAAACATTAATATAGAATGTCTTCCCACTACAGTATCTTTAATTTATTCCATGACATATAAACAGAAAATCCTGGAGAAACCCAGCTGGTCAGACAGTATCTAGAATGAGAGATTGTTGTTGGTTTTATTTCAGAGTTACTCCATCTGAATTGAGGAAGAGAAAATAAATGAATCTGGTTGACGGAGAAGGTGGGGAGGGCATCAAGTGGATTAAAAGGAAATTTCCATGAAATAATGCAGTCATTAATGAGCAGGTGAATTCCCTTGTCTGTGTAATGTGGTGCAACTGTTATGGTGAGGAAAAAGGAAGATAGAAATGGCTAGTCTCAATAATTAAAAAAAGAAAGCATGTTACCTAAAGAATTTGGTCACTCCAATGTAGAAAATGTCTCATTGTGAATCCTTAATGCAGTGCACTAGAGTGGAAGATGTGCAAATGGGAAGACTGTTTGGGTCCCTTGATGTTGGGAAGGGATGGGGTAAATGGATGAGTATTGCTTCTCCTGAAGTTGTATAGGAAAATGTCGTATGAGGGGAGTGCTAGGCAGGGATGAAAGAGCTTACAAGAGAGTTGTGAGCGGAGTGATGCCTTTGTGCTGGAAAGGAAAAGGAGGAGTAAGCATGACTAGTGGTGCAATCTTGTCAGAGCTGGTGAAATTTGCAAAGTTTGATCCCTGGAATGAGGCAACGAGTGGGATGGAATGTGAGGATAACCAGTGGTATCTGTTCTTGCTCTATACAGAAGGAGAAGGAGTTAGACCAAAGGTGTAAGAAATTCTGCTGTATGCACTTTCCCATGCAACCACAGTCATTTACAATGCCTGTCATTTCATCTCTTCCCTTTCACGGGCCAGGCAGTATGTAAGAAATTACTCATTCTTTCCTGGTAAAATAGTGATTCACCTGCACCGCTTTTATACCATATTACTGCATTTCGTTTCACAATGTGGCTTCCCCTATATTGCAGAAACATGGCATGGATTTGGTGATTTGCTTTGTGGGGTACCTGTGCTCAGTTCACTGAATAAGTCCTGGGTTTGCAGATCTTTGCCAATTTAGTGCCCCATTCTAGTCCCACTCTGACCTCTCTGTAGCCTCCTGTATTCTTACAGAAGGCCCAATACAAACTCGAGGAACACCACCTTTTGGGAACACTGCAACTTGCAAGATTCTATTGAAAATTCCAGCTTCAGATGACTCGGTCTCTTTCTTTATATCAGGATTGGCCATTTTTGGTTGCCGCATCCCACTCTTTCTTCAATTTGTTTTTTTTTTGTTTCCAGGACTAACTTTTCTTTTTCATTTCTGATGAAAGGTTGTCAATTATTTCTCTCTCTCTCTATTTTCAGCCCGACCTACAGAGTTTATCTAGCATATTCTGTATTGTTTCAGATTTCCACCATCTGTAGTTAGTAAATTTTCAGATATTTTTCTTTGATGTCTTTTTATAATTATTGCATAGTTTCTGTCATGAGCATGATGCAAGTACATAGTGCTGTAAGAGTTAAAAGTAAATTGATTAACAAAGTAAATATATGTCACCATATACAGCCCTGTGATTCATTTTCTTGTGGGCATGCTTAATAAGTCCGTAATAGAATAATAACCATAATAGAATCAATGAACAAACACACCAGCTTGGGTAGTCAACCAATGTACAAAAGACACCAAACTATGCAAATACAAAAAGAAAGAAATAATAAATAAATAGGCAATAAATATCGAGAACATGAGATGAAAAGTCCTTGAAAGTGAGTTCATAGATTGTGCAAACCTTTCAATGAATACTCAGTGAACACTCCAGCCACTTGATCAGCACAGGTTTTTAGCACTTGGTTTTTAGCACCAATACCCTGTCTGGGCCAAATGCTTTTTGTGGGTTCATCCTCCTGAAGGCTACTTGTACTTTGGCCTCAGAGACTGAAATTACACGATCATCCTCTGGCGGGGGGAGGTTGGAGGAGTTTGTATGGTTGCACCATATTTTGATGGTCAAAGCAAGCACAGAAGACATTGAGCTCATCTAGAGGTGAAATCCTGTTGTTGTCTGTGTTGCTTGATTTTACTTGATAAGAGGTGATAGTAAATTCAAACTCTGCCACAACTGTCGAGCGTCCTTCACTGATTCAAGTTTAGTCCAGAATTGCCACTTCGCCCATGAGTTAGCATTCCAGAGGTCGTATCTGGACTTCTTGTAACATTCTTGGTCACCAGACTTGAATGCAACTGATCTGGCCTTCAATAGATTGCATATCTCATGGTGTATCTAGGGCTTCTGGTTGGGGAAGACTGAATGATTTTGTGGGGACACACTCGTCTACAGCTGTTTTTATTAAGTCCATGATGGCCATGGTACATTCACTCAAATCCACAGATTGGTCCTTAAACATGGCACAGCCCACTGACTAGAAGCAATCCCTTAACTGCTGCTCTGCCTCCTGTGATCCCGTTTTAATAGCTGCTCTTAATTTCCACTTTGACAAACATATACCATAAATTGTAAATCTGAAATTTGGCTAAGTTTAAGAACTATTTTCTATCTCATCATTGATCATGCGGTTGAGTATGAACAGTGATGCATCAGCAGAATTAACTGTAGAATACATGAACTGGTAAAAATAGTAGATAGGCACTTAGTTGCTTCTTCATGTAATGTAATAGCAATTTCAGTTTTTTTTAGTTGCATTTTCATTTTTATTTGCACTTACTATTAGTTTAAAAAGTATTACTTACTAGACAACAATAGAGTGAACTTGTACAAAAGAGCTTAGTTTTTACATTTTCTTTTAACTCTTTTGCATCCTCTTATGGAAACAATTTTTAAAGTGTTTTATCTGCTGTGAAATACTCTTAATTTTTAATGAATTTGCAATGGCATAGCATGAACCAGGACATGTACAATAGTTATTTAAAGTACTATTTTATTATGCTGCTGTTTTGTAATTAATGTAATTTTCTTTCATGATGGAGGATTTTGTGAGCCTCTTTAGCTTATGACAAATTCATAATGAGAATGGTAGGACTATATTTTAGGATTATGATATGTTAATGGAAATGTTTCTTCAACTATAGTAATTTGTTTTGGGGTTGATTTCTTTCTAAAAGATATTCACAAGATCATACACATTTTAATAAAACTGGCACAAGCTGTAATGTTATTTTACTGAAGAAAATTGTTAATTGCTCTGAAAATACGAAGTAAAATCTCCTTTTTAAATTTTACATTTTTTATCTGTATCTTGAGGTGGTGTCACAGGATAGTTACAAGACATTTGCAATCCTTACAAGATTATGAATGTTGGTGATGTATTAAAATCAGAGTTCATTATGTTTTAAAACCATTTACTGTGAAGATGAACTTAAATGATCTCTTTTCACTTGGGTGCTGAAGAGGGGCCTCGGCCTGAAACATCGACTGCTTATTCTTTTCCATAGATGCTGCCTGATCTGTTGAGTTCCTCTAGCACTTTGTGTGTGTTATTTTCAGTTTTGTTTCTATGTTGGGTTTATGCTGAGTATAATGAGGTAGTCTTTCTGTTAAGGGAATAACTGAGTTTGTGCTGTGGAAATACATGACTAATACCATAGCAATGAGTTTTTCTTTGCCAGTTCTTGCACTCTTAAGTTTACATCTTATTAAATGCTGATTTATTTTGGTGTCTGGCTTTTTGTTTATTAGTATGTGCCTCAGATTGTACAATATAAAGTTCAATAATTATATTTAAATAGAAAAGGTTTTCTCATTCCTTTTGACCTCCTTCCCTCCTTCATTGTCTGTTGGTTTTCTATTGCACCTACTTGCTAATCCTTCAGTTCAATTTTTTTCCCCTGCTCTTAGACATGCTAATTTTGTCAGACATGCTGATGGTGTGCTTTTTCCTCTGTGGGCTATGCTATTGATGGTTCTATCAGATTCTGGCATTTATGTTTTGCATGTGTTTCTCCCTGGGCTTATTTTTCTAGTATTTACTCTTTGTGGAAATTTGCACTCTATGCTCATTTGTCAGCAAATGTCAGCAAATAATGAGCCAAAACAAAAGTCATCATCAATAGGTAATCTTTTAGTGGTTAACTTCCCATGTGCTGTACTGAGTAATGGTGCTGAACAAATGTATTGTTCAAGTTGTTCAACTATCTGAGCATTAAGTTTAATACTTTATTTTAGAAAAAGAACTATTTTGTTGCTTTTATGCAAGTAGAAGAGTGAAAACTGAAGATAGTAGATAATTAGTGGTGGTTTAAAGAAACTGTTTCTAACCAATTAGATTTTAATATTTTAGTTTTAGACATCAGTTTCTTCATAAGCTAATAATTCAAAGAAATAATCGCATTCAACTCTGCACAGTCTTGTCATTGATATTTTTGTGTACGTTTTAGTATTTAGCTAGGAGAATGTCCTTGTAAGTTATTGGCAGGTAGGTGGCTGCTTAAGGACCGAAAGAATTACTATATGATTGATTGGGAGCTCCATAAATTTTCTGTTTTACTATACCATTGAAGTGGTTTTGTAATAGGCATAAATGACATCCTGTGTCACATAATTCCTTATTTTCTTAACCTAACTACATGTTTTGATGTGATGGATCACATTTTCCATTGTCAGCTAATGCTGCCAAGATCTTGCAATGGCTTCCTTGTCCTTGTATATTATGGACTACAAACTACCTTAGTTATTTTCTCCTGATGTGCAGCTAGCTCTCTGATAGAGAATTACCTCAAGTATTCAAAGCAGGAACAGGCTATTTGGTTCAACTAGTCCAACCAAGTACTTTCTGCTGTATTTGAATAATCTTATCTTTTCTTGTTTATCAACATGTCTTCTTTCTTTTTCAAGCACAGATCTAACTTGAATAGATCTGTACTATTTTCATTAATTGCTCCCATTGTAAGAAATTACATTAAAGGTTAGGGAATTACACTGAATTCCATATTCTATTAATGGCCTCTTTCTCTGACTCTTCCCCAACCCATTCTCACTACTTAGTCATCCTCTTTAGTATAGCTTTTTCCAAAATGTAAGAGTTTTATTAAATTGCCTGTTATCCTGTCTTTTCAAGAGGAGAGAGCGCCAGCATCTTTTTCTTTCCTGATCATTTGCATTTCACCGAATGACAGACAGCTGCTTTCATTCTGATATTATAGAATGGGCTTTTAGACCATAAAACCTAGGAGCAGAATTAGGCCCTTTGGCCCATCGAGTCTACTCTGCAATTTCAATATGGCTGATCTATTTCACTCTCAACTCCACCTTTCACGCCCTGATTAATCAAGAATGTGGCAACATCCGCTTTAAATACACCCAATGACTTGGTCTCTGCAGCTGCCTGTGGCAATAAATTGCACAGATTCACCACTCTCTGGCTAAAGAAATTCCTCCTCATCTCTGTGTCCCTCTATTCTGAACTTGTGCCCTCTGATCCTAGACACTCGCACTATAGAAAACAGACTTCCCACATCCACTCTATCTGGGTTTTTCATCATTTGATAGGTTTCAATGAGACCCTTTTTATTCCATGTACTTTTGTATGTATCTATTTTCCATTGTACCACTCCTTACTCTAGCTCTATCACCAAACATTCTGGTTATCTGCCTGAATGTTGCACATGGTAGCTGTGTGTTAAATATTATTTGAAAGATCGGAATAGAAAGAGAAACATTTGATTGCTTGAGCTTGCTTCAGCATTCCAAAAGAATTGGCTTGTCTTTTTTATCAAAGTGCTTTGTTCCTGCACAAATCACAGATCCCTTATTTGTGTTAATACCTAAAATCTCTGTATTGAATACATTCAGCTACTGAACTTCTACTGTGTTATGTAGGTAGTGAACTCCAAAGATATGCCATTCTGAATGTGAGAACATTTTTTTAATTTCTGTCCAGAATCACCTAATTTCTAATTTTGTATCCATGACCTTTTTGATTCTAGGCATCTAAACAGGGGAAGTGTCAACCATAACCCACCAAATGTCATAAGAGTTTTCTACATTTCTGTGAAATGGCCTAAATTTTTAATTCAAGTAGGCACACGTGACTAATTTGTTTTATCTCTTGTCAAATGACAAAGCCACTATCCCAAAGATGAATTTGATGAACTTACAGCACACTCTATTGCAAGTATAGGTACAATTGTGAAATGATTTTCATCCTTTAAGTGTAGTCAAATATTCTATACGGTTGGAAATTATTGTTGCCTAAGTTAAAATTTTGAAAGCTTAGACATAACATAGATTATTGCATGACCTTAAGTGACACGATGGAACTAAATGAACACCTAGCCATTACTCTTGGATGTTTCTTAATTTAATTTCTTTAGCTGTGGAGCAACATTTTGATTGGTAGATATTTAATAATCAGAGTGATGAGGAAGCTCTGGTGCAGGAGAGTTTGATACCAATTCTTGAGTTGGAAAACTCGGAAAAAACCAGTGCAGCAGACTTCTAACACCGTAAATTGTCGATTTGCTTGTTTTTGTTGGTCTCCCCTCTCACTGAGAAAGGGTGACATCTCTGTCCCTTTATTAAGGAGAGAGAGAGAGTGAGTCCGTGGAATGTTGGATTGTCGGGTGAATAATTAGTTTTTGTTGTACTGGAGATCATGGTCTTTCTTTGGGGCTTTGCCTTTGCTTGCTTGGTAGGTGGAGGGTGCTGGTGCTTTTTTTTAGCTGCAGTAAGTGGGGGAGGCATGGCTTTGCTGCTGCTTGTGCTTGGGAGAGACTTTTTAAATGTCATTCATTCTTTGGGGCACTACTGTTTTTGTGGATGTCTGAAGAACAAGAATTTCAAGTTTTATTTTGTATACTATCTCTGATCTTGAATGGAATTATTGAACTATTAAAGTTGTGCTTCAGTGGTATTTTTAAGAATTGAACATTTGGATAATTTTTAATGAGAATCTATGAAATAAAGAAATGAAATGCTTCATGGAATGTCGAAACTTTTCTGTTGTAACGTTTCTATTACTTTTGATGATTTTTCTAACTCTAGCATGAAAGAGGATCCCAACTGTCAATAAGATCTTGGTTAGATCTTTAGCTGCTATATTTTTTCTTGATAATTTAAATTTTTGCTTGGTTTTTATGCTGTGTAAATTTTGCGTGTGTGCAAACCCTTTTGTACTCCTGCTGTGGAGCTTCCATTAGGGATACTCCCAATGGAAGGATTAAAACCCATTATTTTGCAGAGTTGAGGATTTTCATACAATAAGAGAAATTGCAAGTATTGTGTTCTCAGTCAGACTAAGTGTTTTGTGTGATGGAATTGTGCTGAATAATGTGTTTGAGTCACTTCAGACTAGAGATGGGTGGAATTTCTATAGAGTGTAAAGATCTGTGGTTAGAACTATTCCAGTACAACAACTTTTGGTTGTTATAGCTACCAGCCACTATAAAAGCACCACCTTAAATCAGTGACGAGATTAGATGTAATACTATTGCGGCACCTGTACACTTCACTTTCCAATCATGTTAATAACTTACGTGCCATTAATTTATTGTTTACTTTCCTTTTTTCAGCCTGAAATACCCAGCTTGTGACTGAGGGGGGATAAATGGCGTCTAAAATGACAGATGCTATAGTATGGTATCAAAAGAAGGTAGGTTGTATTGGTTAACTTAACTTCTGAGCTCTATGTTAGCATATTTGTATCATAGATTAAAAGAAGTAATACAGGGGCAAGTCTGCATTTCAGACTACTGTTGCTTGTTTAACTTTTTCAATAAATGGAAAATGAATAGAGTTAAAGAGATCAAATTTCATTAGGTTTTCTTGTCTCTGTTTCATTTTTCCATTTTATGTACTCTAAAGAAGAAAGGGGAATAAGTTTATAGCTTTATTTATTAGAATATTTTGGCATTAAATTATGCTTTTGCGTTTTGGTTTTTTTGCGTTTTTATTTTTCAACATGATGGCAATGAACCAGAAACACTTACGATTGAAGTAATCAATGCCTGCTTTTAAAAAAACTCATAACATTTCAGTTTATTCTTTGATAACTTTCATGAACTTGTGCTACTGTATTTACAGTCTTTGGAAATAGAGCACATGTATAATTTGAAATTAGATTATTTCTGTAGACGGCTACTTCCTTTTTCATTGCCATTCAGTGTTAAATTTGCATTGTAGAGCAATGGATTGTAATCATAGACCCAAAATGAATGTGTATGTAGGCATGCTCCAATTCAGTAAGTGTGGGTGATATTTTTAAGCACTCTTTTTAATATCTTTATATATTTTACCACAGTGAAAGTGCCATCTAATTTTATTGTTGTACTAAACAAAGTATATATCAGCAAACCTGTCGCATGTTTACTTGAAAATGTTGACATCAATTGAACTAGTCACTTTAGTCCTTGATTGCAGGTATTTGATCAGAATTTTGCTTGAGTGCATTTGTTTTCCATAATGTAGCGGTGTGCTACACGCAGCGCTGAAATAATGACACGTAGTTGATGAGCTGCAGTTGCAAAAGAGATTTATTCGAACTTCGCAGCCTCGCTTTAAAGCCTTCCTGATCTCGCCCTCCCCAGGCGGGAATGCTGTAGGGGACGCGTATTCACGGTCCCGTCCCGCACGCGGGCTTTTCCCCTTGCTGGTGAAGCAGACTTGGCACCCTTTTTGGGACTGGCCTCAATGCCGGCGCGCACCGATTTTGTGAGCTGGTTCGAGTGCGCTGGGAAGTGGGTCGCCACATAACCCCCCCCCCAGAACCTGCGACCACCTGAGCTCAAATACAGTGCTTTCGACCGGAGCTGTTGGCGATATACCTGACAATCCAGCATTTCAGGTACTTCTTGGAAGATAGGCCCGCAATAAGCCAGTTTCACATATAGATCAACGTTTTTACTGTAACAAACAGTTTTCAGTACTTTGAAGGTAACTGTTGTCAAAGTAATTATGTACAGAGTTATCATGTAGGCAACACGTGGTTCTTGAATCACAGCAATCTCTGTTCGATCTTGTTCAAATGATTATTCATGTATGAGCCTCAAATGTGAATAATAGCGGGTGAGTCAACACTATAGTATGTTACAGTGATGCCCAGTGCAGTTGTTGCTTAAATTATGCATGTTTATACCAGCCCAGTTACTGCGTAACGCAGATGTGAGTATGTTGACAGACTTTCTGAACCCAAGGAGGCAGAGTCCATTTATAATGGCCTCAAATGCTGTTTCAGCTAACATGGCATCGATTAGGGATTTTAAACAGAGTTGTTTTTGTAATTTCTTTGGTAGTGCATCACATAATAAGTCAGTTATTGAGAGTAATATAACCTATTTTGGGCTAATAACTGACTAGTAATGGCTGCAGGTTCCTTTACATGTTCTGATGTATCATTGTTGTAACCATCTTATTCCTTTGGGCCTAAATAATTTATTTTATACTTTAAATTTTTAGTCAAACTATCATTAGTATTGTGCAATGTTAGAAAATGAGGTGTTCTTCACTCATGATATTCTTCTTTGATGTTCTATTTCTCTCATGTGAGCTTAGAAAATGGTTTACTTATTGAAAAATTTGTGTGTGCTAGCTCTTCTGCTAGAGACACACCTTTTTTTCCACTATCAATCAACTTTATGATTGAGGAATATATCATATATTCAATTCTGGACCCAACATATCGATGCAGCTATAAAGAAGGCAAGACAGGGGCTATGCTTCATTAGGAGTGTGAGGAGATTTGGTATGTCATCAAAAACACTCACAAATTTCTATAGATGTACCGTGGAGAGCATTCTAACTGGCTGCATCACCGTCTTGCGTGGTGGTGGGCGGCAACTGCATAGAATCGAAATAAGCTGCAGAGGGTTGTAAAATTAGCCAGCTCCGTCTTGGGTACTACCTTCCGTAGTATCCAGGTCATCTTCAAGGAGGAGTGCCTCAAAAAGGTAGTGTCCGTCATTAAGGACCCCCACCACCAGGATGTGGCCTCTACTCATTGCTACCATCAGGAAGGAGGTACAGAAGCCTGAAGGCAAATGCTCAACAAGTCAGTAACAGCTTCTTCCCCTCTGCCATCTGGTTTCTGAATGGACATTGAACCTATGAATGCTACCGCATTACTTTTTTATTTCCTATTTTTTGCACTACTTATATATAAAGTAGTTAAATATATATATATTTAACAAATTTCATGACATATGCTGGTGATATTAAACCTGATTCTGATTCCTTGGTGTAGACTTTTGTCATTTGCTAATTTGTCAGCTGGTCTCTGTTTTGAGAGAACACAATTTTTGATTGTTACCACTCATTTAGCTAGCACAAAATTGTTGGTGTGGATATCCATTCTACACCTGTCATTTAGGATGTTTCTCAGTGAATAGGATTAGAGCACTTTAAAAGCCCCATGCATTTGAAAGTATAGAGAATCATATATAAAACAAATATAGCACAGGAGGAGGCCATTTATCGCATTGGTTCATGCTGGTCAAGAAAGCGTATTCTGAAATTTTCCAAGCTCATTGTCTGTAGGCTTTGGTTTACAGCCCATCAAGTGCATATTCTTAGTATCGTAGTCTGGGTTTCAGATTGTGCTGTGCTTTCGGGTTATTAGCTATTCTGTGTGTTCCTTAAAACAGTCCTGTAATTCTTCCAGTAATCTTAAATTTTGACTTCTGGTAAAGGAAATGAGTTCTTCCTGCCCACTCTGTCCAGGCCTCTTTTTCCATAGTTCCTTCCAAAAAAAAATCACTTCTCAGTCTCCTGTTCGGAAAGAAATCATCTCTAGCCTAGCCAACCTTTCCTTGTGACTAACTCCTGAACGCTGACAACACCCTTTCCTTTTTTCCTTGTGATTCTTCTTAGATGCCTGTTAAATGCTCAGATATTATACTTAAATACATGTTGTTTTTATGCGGGGTTTAATGCATCTGGTGGCCCCACTGCATGTGACTTTGCACTTTAATGCTTTTTTATCTTAACTGGAAAAATGGTGACTAAATTTATATGCAGGTGCTTCCTTTTGCTGCAATCATTTTGGGGATAAGTATTACTTTTATTTCAATGGAAATATGAAACTGTAGTCTCAATTGCAGTTCTTATATTTCTAAGTTAGTGATGCATATCAACACAGCTAAAGTTGTCAGTATAACTGAATGCAGATTCTAATACAAATACTATTTGAGGGTTAATATATTAAATGGGTGGGATTTGTTCAATTAGGCTACATTGACAATGCAAAGAGTCAGTCATTGTTGTGAGCTGTCTGTATAATCTTCAAATATCATTCCTACATGTACCAATACCTTTTTTAAAAACTTTTTTTATTGAGTTTTCAAATAATTACAGAAATAAAAGAAAATATGAAAAAAGTATATATTTACCCTTCCCCCCCCAACATCCCTATAGAAAAAAAAAGAAAAAAAGGAAAAAAAAGAAAGAGTGCCTGGATATTGGAAGATCCCCACATGCTCCATGGAGTTCGTAATAACTTTAGTATATATATTTATTTCTTTCCTCAAATAACCAATTATTTCATCTTTGGAGCACCTATATATTTAATCCTGTGTTTTGTAAATAAGGGCGCCAAATTTTCAAAAATGTTTCATACTTATCTCTTAAATTATAAGTAATTTTTTCAAGTGGAACACAGCCATAAATTTCCTTCTTCCAACGATCTATACTTAAGTATGTATCCGATTTCCAAGTAACTGCAATAGGCTTTTTGGCTACTGCCAGTGCAATTTTTATAAATTCTTTCTGATATTTATTCAATTTGGGTTTAGGTTTTATCCCTTCAATATCGCCTAGTAAAAATAATATTGGATTATGTGGAAGTTGTGTCCCAATAATTTGTTCTAATAAAACTCTTAAATTTGTCCAAAAAGGTTGAATTTTAGAACAAGACCAAGTAGAATGTAAAAAAAGTACCGATTTCTTGGTTATATCGGAAACATTGATCGGATAAATTTGGGTTTAATTTATTTATTTTTTGTGGTGTAATATATAATTGATGTAAAAAATTATATTGCACTAATCTTACATTTATTGTATTTGTCATACTATCAAGACATAGTCTTGACAAATTTGTTTCTTCATTTTTAATATTCAAGTCACCTTCCCATCTTTGTCTTGACTTATGGACTCCTTGTTTAATTGCATGTTTTTGAATCAAGTTATACATACAAGAGGTAAATTTTTTAATCTTTCCTTTTTGAATTAAAGTTTCTATTTCATTAGATTTTGGCAATAACATTGTTTGACCTAATTTTTCTCTTAAATAAGCCCTTAGTTGGAAGTAACAAAAAAGAGTGTTGTTTGATACTTTATATTTATTCTTTAATTGATCAAATGACATTAATATACCTCCTTCAAAACAATCCTAATACCTTTTTTAAAAAAACCTGAGAGGAGTTTTCTCTTTGCCTCCCCTACTTAACCTCTTCTTTCTTTTTTCTTTTTATTTATTCAATCATTCACCAATTTAATATCAATAAAGTTTAAATGAATAGGTACTAATTTACGTTGCCTTCTGAGTTGGAATATCTAAAATTGAAGAATGAAAGGAGTTTCTTGGACTACTTGTTAAGTTGAGTGCTTTGCTTGAATCTGTTTAAGCCAGTGGTAAATGTTCTGGCATACCCTTTGCTGTTTCTAGACAATTGAAAAAATCAGGATTTAAGTTAGATCGTCAAACTATTTAACTTGTGCCCTGTTCTTGCCATAACTTGATAATGAAGGTTGTTTGAGATCCCAGTTATTTGTGATAATTGTTCCATGTCACCTTGACTTTAATAGTTTCGAACTCTTGCTGCCAAGTGGAATTGAATGCTGTGAAGTATTTAGTTGGCAGCCTTGTTTCTTAGCCGCTCATTAATGAACCAGCTGCAGATGTGTTTGGGCCAGGGATTCTGAGAAACTTATGTAGTGGTAAAACAATGATTCATCTGCACTTTTGCTGTTTATTCAATGTTCACAATGGTGTCCCTACCCTGGAGAACCACACGTAAATTGGTTGACTGCAGAGCACCTGCGTTCAGCCCAGAGTAGCATTTTCAAGCCTTCTATTCTCTGCCACATTAATTGGCATCTCACTTCTATTTTGACTTGTTGATATGAGACCCAGTATGAGCTTGAGAAACTGAACACATTACAGTTTTCTAGACACTGATGAATTCTCTAACTTCTGATTACTTTCATTCTCTGTCTGTATCAGTATTGGCCATTTTATTCTGCAAGTCATCCACCTGTGATATTTGGTTAGTCTTTTTCTTTCGATTAGCACATCCCAACTTGCTAATTGCAACATATTACTTTGCTTTATCACTCTCTAACGGACCGATTTAGCAACTTACTCCCACACCAATATTGGCTACCACACACATTGCTTTTATCGTATCTATCTTTTTTCCCTTCCTCATAAGCTCCTGCCATGCCCCATCTTCTCTGCAACTTTAAGCTTTAACTTTTTCCTCTCTCATTTCCAGTTCTAATGAGAGGGGTTTAATCTGATTGTTAGTTCTTTTGTAGGGTAATGTAATTGGTTGAAACGTACCTAATTCACAACCACTGACATTGAGCTGGGGTTCACTTTAAGAGGCTGGTCTGATGTGATGACGTAATTACATGAAGTTCAGTTACTGTGCTCTGTGTTCAGGTTTTTGAGTACAACACGAGTTGTTATGCCTCATGTAGTTTTATTTGCGAAAACCTACATTAGTGACCCCGATGTTCTAGGACGATTCCACAGTTATTGATCATGTTGGCCAATGCAGTCGCTTTGAAACTGCTGGAGTTTTGGAAGCAAAATGCTGTTGCTCAGTTTGCACAAGCCAAAGCCCAATTCACGCTGTGAGAAAACTCTGCCAAGAACACCAAATATTTCTATGTGGTAGCATTACTCAGTAATTCCACAGCAGTGAGAGTGTTGAGTCTACTTGAACACTTGCCTGGACATGATAAATACAGATCACTGAAAACTCACCTTTTACGGACTTCTGGACTATTGGAGTCTGAGCGTGCCGAACAATTGATCTGCACGTCCAGCCATCGGAGCTAATGGACCACATGCTGTCTCTCCTGGGAAATCACCATCCTTGTTTTATTTTTAAAGAACTCTTTGTGCAGCAAATGCCTGATCAAGTTCGCATAGTGTTCACTAATGCAGCTGTAGAAGTCTATAGGGAGCTTGCAAAAATGGCTGATTGTCTACACTCACCCAGGCAGAGGTGCATCATTCCTTCTCCTTTCACTGCTTCAATAAGCTTGGTCCGCAAGGCCTCCAAACAGATGATGCCAGGTTTGCGATTTTACTTCGCCTGTTTGGTACAAGCACTAGGAAGTGCCTTGCAGCTTCGACAGTGCCAATACATCGAGACATCAGAGGTCTGCGAACACTGTGGGTTTCAGCTGCCAGGGATGGCTGCTGTTCATTACGGGCACCCTTTGAAGGCGACACCTCCTGTGTGACACAGGTGCTCAAGTAAGTGTGCTGCCAGCATAGCTTATTGATGAGAAGGCAAAGAGCAAAGTAACCTTGCTGGAGGCTGCCACTGGCAGCAGGATCCAGACTTAGAGGATACAATGAGTGACACTCTGCTTCAGTGGACGATGTTACACATGGAACTTCATCCTGGCTAAAGTGGCTAGACCTTTGCCTTGTACAAATTTCCTGTGTGCCCAAGGACTGTTAGTCAACCTTAGGAAATGCTGGCTTGTGGATGTCAAGGACTTTGGGTTGTTCCCTGCTCCTCACACCGACTCTGTCAACCACATGCACTGCTGCATGTGAGTTTACTTGATTGCTGGGTGAATTCCCAAACCTCACCAAGCCCACATTCTCCACTACGGTCACAAAAGATGGGGTCAAGCACGATGTTTCCACAGCTGGCCCGCCAGTCTATGTCCATGCATGTAGACTGGACCCAGAAAAGTTGGCACCGGGAAGGCTGTGTTTGCCAACATGGGAAGACTTGGTATTGTACATCAGTCAAATAGCCCCTGGGCTTCGACCCCCTATATGGTCCCTAAGTCCAATGGTGGTTGCTGCTCATGTGGCAATTACTGACACCTTAATGAGGTCACCACCTCCAATCACTACCTGTTCCCACACGTCCAAAACTTTTAGGCACATTTAGCTGGAAAGTTAATTTTCTTCAAAGATAATTTAGTTCGGGGCTACTGTCAGATACATGTGTGCTCGTAGGACATTCCTAAAATAGCTGCGATAACCTCATTTGGCCTCTTTGAGTTTCTGTGCATGCCATTTGGGCTGAAAAATGCAGCTCAGACTTTCCAATGGCTGATGGACTCTGTATTAAAAGACTTAGATTTTCCTTTAGTTTATATGAATGACATACTTGTCACAAGTGCATCCAAATCTGAGCATGTATCCCATCTCCACACACTTGTTGAGTGTTTAAGCCAGTCATGGGCCTGTGGTTGGCTGACATTAATTTTAAGTTCAGGGAAGCTGGGGTTTCTCTCCTGTGTGAGATCTCAACCTGTTGCCCTGGCGTCATTGTGTCCACAAATGGAGACGGACTGCTTTTGATTCCATACATGGCCTCTCGCAATCAGGACAGAAGGCTTCACAGAAACTGCTTACGTTAAAGCTTGGGTGGCACGGCCTTAGAAAGGGCATGCGTGATTGGACTGCAGCCTGTGTGAAGTGCCAGTGAGCAAAAATTGACCATCATTTTCAGGCACCTTTTAAGGTCTCTGAGCAATGGTTTGACCATGTCAAAGTGGATCTGGTTGGTCTTCTTCCCTGACTCTCCCCTACCCGTGGTTTCATGCTTCTTCTTACCTATGTGGACCATACCACCAGGTGGCCAGAGGGCATCCCTGTAGCATTGACAATGGCTGCAGACGTGGCTCAGATGTTCATCAGCACTTGGATTGCTCGGTTTGGTTCCCCATCTGATATTTCCTCTGACAGCAGTCCACAATTCATATTAGACCTCTGGGCTGTGATAGCTCAGAACCTCAGTGTTAGGCTATGTCACACCACAGCTTATCACCCACAGTCCAATGGCTTAGGTAAGCAGCTTAATCGCTTCTTAAGGGCTGCTCTGAGTGATTCTCTGACCAATGTGTGTTGGCTTGATTGTCTCTCGTGGGTCCTGCTAGGGCTCAGAACAGCTTCAGAAGAGATCCTGTAGACATTTGCGACTGAGTTGGTATACAGGCAGCTGTTAGGAGTGCCAGGTGATTTTATTCTTGATGCCACAACCACCTGGTCAGCCTTTTAACAGTATTCCACCCCCCTTGGTAAATTCAATTCTTCTGCGCCTTTTCCTACCTTCCATCATGATATACAACACTCTTGGGTCCTGCTGACCTACATTCTGACTCATTTGTTTACATCTGCCGTGATGCACACCAACATCCCCCTTAGGTCCCTTTATGATGGCCTGTTTCAAGATTTAGAACGGAGAGTAAAGACTTTTATCATAGATAAGAGGGGTAAACCTCAATATATTTCGATAGGTTGCCTTAAGCTGGCCCACCAAGATTTGGAAGATTCCCCTACCATCATGACATGACTGTGAGCGGGTCAGTGCATCACAGGACAAGCCAGAAGCACCTGTTGTTCCAGCAGCTCATACGAGCTCTGGACAGGCTTGCAATGCCGGTTTTGGTGAACTCTTGGAGGGCCTGTGTAGGGTAATTGGTGAAACATGCATAATTCACAGCCACCGACATTGAGTTGGGGTTCCAGAGGCTGGTCTGATGTGATGATGTAATTACGTGAAGTTCGGTTACAGTGCTTTGTGTTCTGGTTTTGGAGCACGATAAATGTGTTGTTACGGTTTTTCTTAAACATAAAACGCCTGGTGTTGTTTTATTTGTGAAAACTTAGATGTGAATGTGAACTTTATTTCTCTTTCCAAAATGATAAGGTAATAATTAAACCATCTATCAATTATAAAATCTATGTCCTTATATTTTAAAAACTCAAATATTTTGCAGATTGGTGCCTATGATCAACAGATATGGGAAAAATCTGTGGAACAACGAGAGATAAAGGTAATGTATTTTTCATTTAATATAGGTACTACGAGCAATAAAAGTAATATGCAAGAATAAAGTGAAATAAGAGGTGAATTTTGTATTTAAATAGGACATGAGCTTCCAACATGCATATTAATTATTGTTGAGAAGTAGGAAACAAAAACATTGCAAAACAGTAATTGTGGACAGTACTGGTTTTTCTGGTATAAAAGATTTGGCAGAATAGCTTTTCTGATTGGTGATCTAAACAAAAAAATTGGTTGAGAACTCTGAGATGGGTTTAAGATTCTGAAATACTTAATTAATGTCTTGGATGTTATGTGGCTGAAATATATAATACTTCGGCTAATATTTTCAGGGTGGGTGGTGACACCAATATATAAATATTTCTCATTTTCTTATCTCACAAGGATTCAATGGAAAAAAAAAGCTGTATATTTGGAAAAAAACATCAAATAATATAAGAGAATTTGTATGTTTTTCAGAAATCTGAAACAGAAGTGTTTCTTGGGAATATTCAGCATATCAGCCAGTGTTTGTGAAGAGAGGAGAAAGATGGCACTTACTTTGGAGATGGGATGATCTTGTATCAGAATTAGCCAGATCTGATGTAAACAGGATAGCTTGGCTTTCTGAAATTGGGATCGAAAGGGACAATGAATCAGCTATGATAGAATGGCGAAACAGATGTGCTGGGCTGAATGGCCTAATTCTGCTTTTATATTGTATGGTCTTGTGGTTTTGTATGCCTAGACAGAAGACCAGGTACTGTTTCTTGTTCTTTCGTTGGCATTGTTAGAACATTGAAGGAAGCCAATGTCAGAGGTCAGAATTAAAGTTGGGTGGAGAATTAAAGTAACAAGCAATTAGAAGCTCAGGGTCATCTTGTGGACTTGAATCAAGGTAATACACTCAATGGTCGCTAAATCTGGGTCCCTCAGTGTAGAGGAGATGACATCATGAGCACTGACTGAAGCCCATTAAATCGGAAGAAGTGTATGTGAATTGCTACTTCACTATAAGGGCTGTTTTTGTTGCTGGAGGATGGAAAGGGAAGAGGTAAATGAAGAGTTGTTGTAACTCCAGAGGTTGCATTGGAAAGAGCCATTAAAAGTGGCATTGGTGGAGATGGTATAGAAAGCTAGAAACTTGTGGAAGGAATTGTTCCTTCACAATACTGGGAATTTAGTAAAAGCAGAAATGTTTGAAGCGGAGATGTGTAGAGCTCTATTGTGGAAGGGAAGCCACAACTAAGTGAAAGAATATCAAAGGCAGTAGTATGGAAACATCTGCAGAAAAGATACAATAGAAATTTGGAATGGGGGCTGATGGGAGAATAGAATGGTGTCCTTGCAGGAAGCAGGGTTGGAAGAGATGTACTTATGATCTGTGTGGAGGTTGGTGATTAACCTATACCCCCTGACATGAAGAGTGGAAGGAAAATCAAAAGGAGACAATTTGAAAGCGAGAACAGGGTGGAAAATTGACAGTGAAGTTCTATTTTAGTTTGGTGTGAATACAGGAAGTAGCACTGCTACAGTTATCAGTGTTGTGGGAGGAGGCTTGTAGGATTCTCCATCTCTCACATAACAGTGTGTTGTGTTTTTCTTCTCTCCATAGATGCTGCTTGAAATGTTGGGTACTTCTAGCATTCTCCTTTAGATTTCCAGTCAACATATTCCTTTACTTTCTGTAATTGCTGTATTTGTGATGTCAAGACAATCTTAGTTTCCACCATATTTACAGATAATCCATTCATCTCTTCCCATCTACAATTTAGAGCACACTTGTTTTCTCATTATCTAGTTCCAATAAAGATCTTCTGCCCTGAAACATAGACTTGATTTTTCTCCACAGTAGCTGCTTGATTTGTCAACTATTTCTGTCATTTTTTTCCCCATCATCTAGAGTTTTTTGCTTTGAGTACATCCTAAGCTTGTTTAAACATTATTTTTTGCCTTCCTGCTTTCTTTCTGTATCTCCATGTACAAAATAGTATGGAACTTTAGTTCATCAGGGAAATTACCAGCATTGCGTGAAGATTCCTGACTTTAGAATACGTGTAATTGTACCGGTTTTTCTACTGATTAAAAGGATGGTGCATTGGGCGTCTATTTGATTTGTGATGCATGAATTCAGCTGCCTATCATGTAATTCAAGAATTTAACACATATCAAAAGGGCAGGTAGGCAGGCAGAAAGGGTGGGGTGACTTTGTTGGCATAAAATGAAAGAAGTGACATAGGATCAGATGATATAGAATCCTTGTGGGTAGAGTTAAGAAATTGCAAGGGTAAAAAGACCCCAACAGGAGTTATATACGGGTCTCTTTCTATACTATTATAGCGTCAACAAGCCAGGTTCAATTCCACTGCTGTCTGTATGAGCTTGTGCACTCTCCCCATGACCGTATGTGTTTCCTCCCACATTCCAAAGAGATACAGGTTAGTAGGTTAGTAGGTTAATTAGTGGGTGTAATTGTGCAGCATAGGCTCATTGGGCTAGTGGGGCCTGTTACCATGTTGTATCTCTAAATTAAAAAAAACTAAGAGGGGAGCTGGCCAAAATTGATTGGAAGGGGGCATTTATAACGATAACAGTAGAGCAGCAATGGCTGGGGTTTCTGGGAGTAACTTGGAAGAAGCAGGATCGATTCATCCCAAACAAACATTCTAAAGGGAGGATGGGTCAACAGTAGCTGATAAGGGAAATCAAAGATTGCATAAAAGCAAAAGAGAGAGCATACAATGTAGCAAAAATTAGAGGGAAGCTAGAGGACTGGGAAACTTTTAAAAATCAAGAACATGCAGCTAGAAAGCAATGAGAAGGAGTAAGGTGAAATATGGAGGTAAGCTAACCAATAATATAAAAAAAGATACCAGAAGCTTTTCTCAGATATGTAAGGAGCAAAAGGGAGGCAAGGGTGGATATTAGACTGCTAGAAAATGACACTGGAGAGGATGTAATGGGGAACAAAGAAATGGCAGATGACCTGAATAAGTCTTAATGGAACACGTCAGCAGAGTGCCAGAAATTGGGAGTGTCGGGGCAGAAGTGAGTGTTTGTGTGATTATGAAAGAGAAGATACTTGGGAAGCTGAAAGATCTGAAGATAGGTAGACCAGATGGACTATACCTCATGGTTCTGAAAGAGGTAAATGAAGAAATTGTGGAGGCATTATTATTGATTTTTCAAGGATCACTGGATTCTGGAATAGTTCTGGAGAAATTAGCAAATGCAACTCCACACTTTAAGAAGGGTGGGAAGAAAATGGCAGGAGATTTTAGGCCAGTTAGCTTGACTTCCGTGGTTGGCAGATATTGGGGTCCATTAGCAAGGAGGAGGTTTCAAGCTACTTGGTGCGTCATGATCAAATAGGTCAAAGTCATCCTGGTCTCCTTAAGGGGAAATCTTGCCTGACTTATCTGTTAGAATTCTTTGAAGAAATAACCTCCAGGATAGACAAAGTGGATGTCAGTGGATGTTGTTTACTTGGACTTTGACAAGGTGCTGCACACGAGGCAACTAAATAAGGTAAGAGCCCATGGTATTACAGGAAAGAGACTAGCATGGGTAGAAGATTAGCTGACTGGGAGGATCCAAAGTGTGTGAATAGTTGGCTGCTGGTGACTGGTGGTATTCCTCAGTGGTAGCTGTTGGGCCCGCTTCTTTTCAAGATGTATGTTATTGTCTTAATGTGGCTAAGTTTCGGATAATACAAATATAGGTATAAAGATAACTAAACCACAGTCAAATATGATTCAGGTTAAGGTAGTTACACAGTTTGAGCAATCCTTTGCATTTTTGCTTGTCTTTTTGTTTTAATTTGTTCAATCTTATCACTATCAAAAAGTTACTTTATTTTACTTTGTTGCAAATCTACATCATGCTGTTCCTTTCACTGTCTTGATTACTAAGTAGTCACTGCATACTTTTACTTTTCATTGTTTCTAATATTATTTTACTCTTTGCAGTTTATTAAATTGGTAAGTACTTCAGGAAATGGCTTTCTGCTTGCAATTTAAATTTACTGTGGTCAGCTGCACTTTACTTTTACACAAGATTTTTGATTTTAAAGAAAGATTTCCTTTGCGTACTGCTGGTACAACCAATATAAATGTCTTTTCTATTTTGCTACAACGTGTAGGAAATCTTGTGTGGCCACCTACTAATAGCATGGATGTGAATTGTACTATAGGGTTTATTTCGCACTTTAGCATGTACAATTGCAAAAGTGTCTGAAACTAATGTCTATGTGGTATTAATAAAACATTTGAAGGTTGCACACTCATTTGAGCTAATGAGCTGCCAACTGCTATAGGATGTTTTGAAGCTCTTTGTTATGCCTGTTATTTATGCATATCCTCTAGTTTAAAAGCTTAAGCAAGCAATTTTGAAAAGTAGGATTTATTGTACTTTTTTGGCAATGCTAAACTTAAAAACCTATAGTACAGCTTCAAAGGAGCTAAAGCCTGCACATATCTTTTACAGACTTGCAGTCCCTAGGATATCATATGGTGCTCCACTGAACATTACTCTTGGAATTGGTGGAAAAAAATATAGGAATTCCAATCCAATTCTGTGCAAGCTGCAAGATATCCAGATTAGAAATATGAAAGTCGATCACTAACTTTAAAAACTGGTACATAGCATTTGGATCTTATTAGCAGTACAAACTCATCAAGGCATTGCCCATTTCTTTAATTATTAATAAATATATATCATTATTGCAGCACCATTTTGGCTGATGTGCTGCACCCCTGCTTGTATTTAGGTGATTGGATATAATGGGGGGGGGGGTCACTGAAATTAAGAATTCTCAATGATTATGTCAAAGGTAAGCCTAAATATTTATAACCAGAAGCGATGGTACTAGTGTTCAATACCATCATTCCCTCAGTAAAAATAACCCAGCTTCAAAATCTGGGCTTCTGTGCTTCCTGCAATGGATCCTTGATTTCCTTATTGGGAGACCACAGTCAGTGCAGATCAGTAACAACATCTTCTCACTGACTATCAACACCTTTAGGGTACATGCTTAACCCATTGCTCTCCTACTCTCTGTACCCACATAACTGTGTGGTTATGCCCAGCTTAAATGCCACCTATAAATTCACAATGCCACTACTGTTTTTTTTTTGGTAGAAGCTCAGATGGCGATGATGGAGTTAGACAGATTGGCTAGTTGAGTGCTGTTGCACTGACAATCCTGTTAATTGTCAGCACCCTTTTGAAACCAAAAGTTCTTTCCTGAATTTCAAGGATGAAGTCCTTTGCATAGAATTCATCACTGATATAAACGCATTTTCACCTCTGCTGTGGTTGCAAAGTCTATTCTGCTGAGCATTTTGTTATTAGCCTAAACAAAAGCGTTAAAAATGAGGAAGCCAATTTTAGCTCATATATCCACAATGCCTAAGGCTTAAAGATTCCCTTCTGCAGTAATTGATAACAGAATGCCATCATTTGTACTCTTGGAAAGGAGGGGGTAGAAGTCAGAATAGGATGGTGGGGGGGAAGGGGAAGACGTACACACTGGCAGGTAATAGGTGAGACCAGGTGAGTGGGTGGTGGAAGAGGATGAAGTATGAAGCTGAGAGGTTCAGAAGCCATGTGTTGCTTGAGATTTCCAGCATCTACAGAATCTCTTGTGTTTATAATTTTAATTAAGTTGCAATACACAGATTTGATCACAACAGATAGTGAGTAATGTAACATCTCTAATGGGTTAGCTTGTTTTTGCTCTTTGCAGTGCTACCTTGGTGACAGGAATTAGAAGTCTGTAGTGGAGGTGTAATTTTGATCAGAGTCCTGCAGTTTGAATTGTATTCTCTTGAACAGATTAACATCCGATTAGTTTTGTTTGTTTTGTTTAGTCATGGATCATTTTTGATGTGATCCATTTTGGATGTTTCAATATGACCACAAGTTCCATGTTGCCACCTTTGTACTTCCTTTATGTACTGTTTGCATCACAGTATATTGCATAGAACATTTTTGTCTGTATATTTTGCTCTGCTAATTGTGAAATTTATGGTTTCATTACTCCAATATATGTATACAGTATCTACTTTAGTAATTGCAGCTTGTTGATTGAGCACTCGTATCTGACATAGTGCTTAATTTACATTTCTAACAGGTTAGTTAGTTTGATTTTCATCCATCAGAATAAACATTGCCCAAATTCTCACTTCAGAACAGAGCCTGAGAATCTTGACGTATATGGCCAAACGTGTGACAAACTGACTGTGAAACTGCTATCTGAAGGGATGTTTTAACCTCAGCTAGTTCACAAATAATTTCATTCACATCCACTCCATGATAGTAACAGAATCATTCCCCAAAGCAACTGTAAGGTGATTGACACTGGCCAAGAAATGTTGCTTGTAATGTAGCTTATAAATGAAGTTATCGTACATAAGCCTGTGTGACATTAACACAAAGCTGAGAATTAATTGTTAGCTGGCCCAAATTAATGTTCAGCCAGGATCTAGACTTTGTCATGTGCTTAGTCTAAGTGCGTATAAAAGAACTGAATTCCATAATTGAGGAAAATATTAGTGTCAAGCCTTTAACATTATGGCAGCACCTGCCCAAGTTTGAATTCTAATAAAATTGGAATCATGGGAGCTCATTCTGTTTGGTTTCAGAACCCTGCTGCAGGTTTTCCTTCGAAAGGAAGGTACTCAGTTCACCTACTTTCTGATTGCTGACCTCCCTCCCATCATGCCATCAGAAATAGGAATGTTTATTGATGATTGTGCTGTCAGTTCTAAATGCAAACAGTGCAGACCCACAATGTACTCTGGCGGAAAAGCAGCAAATAAAGTTGATGCTGCACAAGTACTAGGGAATGGTGACCGGCATTGAGAAAGAATCTAGATTAACAAGCATTGCTGTTGTCAAAGCAAATATAATTTTTAATCTTGGCATTTGCTGATGAACAGAAATTTAAATCGACCTGCTGTTATAAATACTGTGCTTTCAAGGCAGGTCAGAAGAGGAGCATTGTAGTGAGTGGCTCACCTCATAATTTCAATGTTTCAAAAAACCTGAAGGCCCAGGTTGGAGTGCGGAATATAAAATTATAATGCTGGAAATAATTGGTAGGTCTTGCAGCAATCATTGAAGACACAAGCAGAGTCAGTGTTTCACATGGATGACCTTTTGTCAGTTATTGATCTGAATTGTTAAATCCTATTTCTGCATGGTTGCTGCCTGACTTGCTGTGTATTTGATTCAGATTCCCAGCATGAGTAGCATTTTGCTTGTGGTGCAATAAACTCCACTTAATTACATTTGTATGACTCTAACAATATTCCAGAAACTTAGCTTCTTCCAGGATGAAATCGTACATTTAATTGGTACTCCCTCCTATGCTGGTATTCTGGGGTTATAATGTGTATCATTCAAAGGTGCAATGCACTATCTTGCAAAGGCATTATAGGGAAGTCCTCTGATTCTGTGATCTTCACATTTAGAAGAGAGAATGGTATTACTGCCATGGTTCAAACTCCCCTCCACGTTGCAAACCAACCTGACTAGGAAATGTATTTGTTTTATACCTGCATTTAAGGCCCTGCCCTGCAATAAGGCCCTATCCTTTCATTGTTAGTATATTGAAACTTTGTTTTCTCCAGCCAGGCGTATTGCAAGATGTCTTCAACACAAAGATTTTTTAAGGTGAACAAAAGTTGGTTTTACCAGTGAGGTCTGATCCCTTGAATTAAGTAAAACAAAAATCATGTTGTCATATGTTATTACATCTTACATTATAGGTTCCAACTGTAAACATTCTTTTTTTTTACAAGATGTGTTTCTTACTGCAGGGCATGAAGAACAAACCAAAGAAAACAGGCCATGTAAAGCCAGACCTCATAGATGTTGATCTTGTAAGGGGTAAATACATCTTTGTCTTAGAGAAAATGTGCTAGCTGTTAATATGTAAATATTTTGAACTCCTGTCTGGAAGTTGGATGGAAATATTCCCTATTGATATTTATTATATCAATCACATTTGAACATAAAATAGATAGGTCTGGGCAAAAGTGGATCAGTTAGTTGGAATGGGAAACAGTGATTGGAATTAAAATGGGTGACACCAGGGATTTTTATGGATGGAGTGAAGATGCTCAACAAAACAGTCCAGCAGTCATTGCTAGGTCTCACCAATGCAGAGGAGGCTACATTGGGAGCAAATGATCCCAAAAAAGTTTGCAGGTGAAGTGTTGCCTCACTTGGAAGGATGTTTTGGGGCACTGAATGGAGGTGAGGGAGGATGTGGATGGACAGGTGTAGCACTTCTTCTACTTGCAGGGTTAAGTGCCAGAAGGGAGATTAGTGGGGGGGGGGGGGGTTGTGAGGGGGATGAATAAACAAAGGAATCACAGGGGGAGAGATCCCTGTGGAAAGTGGAGAATAGGTATAAGTATAGTTGTGTTGGGTGGTAAGGTCTCATTGAAGATGGTGGAAGTTGTGGAAAATTCTGGGCTGGATGCAGAGGCTCATTGGGTCTTAGGTGAGAACAACAGGAATTCTATCCCCATTAAGGCAGCTGGAAGATGGGGTGAGAGCAGATGTCTGGGAAGTGGAGGAGTTGCTAGTGAGGGCAGCATCAATGGTAGAGGAAGGCAAACCCCGTCCTTTGAAGAAGGCGGATATCTCTGATATCTTGCCAAGATTTCTTGGTGGCCTATCATTTTAATTACAATCCCCATTCCCATTCCAAAATGTTGGTCCATAGTCTCCTCTACTGCCAAGATGAGGCCACTCTCAGACTGGAGGAGCAACACCTCATATTCCATCTGGGTAGCCTCCAACCTGATAGCATGAACATCAATGTCTTCAGTTTCTGGTGATTTTTTTCCCTCTCCCCCTTCCCTTTTCTTCAATTCCCCACTCTGGCCCATCTCTTACCTCTTCTCTGCTCACCTGCCTATCACATGCCTTACTGCTCCTCCTTCCCTTTCTCCTATGGTCCACTCTCCTCTGCTATCAGATTCCTTCTTCTCCAGCCCTTTGCCTTTTCCACTCATCACCTCCTGCTTCATGCTTCATTCCCCCACCTGGCTTCACCTACCACCTTCCAGCTTGTACTCCTTCCTCTTCTCCCCGCCTGTTTATTCCTGCTTCATCCCCCTTCCCCTTCAGTCCTAATGAAGGGCCTTGGTCCGAAACATCACCTGTTCATTTCCATAGAAGCTTTCTGACCTGCTGAGTTCCTCCAGCATTTTGTGTGTGCTGCTCTGGATTTCCAGCATCTGCAGAATCTCTTGTGTATTTAATAAATTAAATTCTCTTTAATCTGACACATTTAGAGAAACCAATTAATAAGGTCAGTTATTTTTAAATTTAAACCTAGTCTGGATTTATGACTCATTTATGATTCATTTTCCATAACTTTTGCTAAAATCATGCTGGTGTCACTTCTGCACTGTAAAACAGGTGTATGAAAAAACAAACTATAAGAGATAAGTATTAATGTTATTGATGTTGGTTTACAGTTTCTAATCAACTTGAACTTACTTGCCATTTACTTTGGAGCTGCTAAATTTTTCTCATAACTCACAAGTGACTTTTTGTGAGGGAGTAGAAGCAGTCTCCAGCAGTGCCAAATGCATAAGTAACATCATCACTCATTGTTCCATAAAAGAATACACAGACTAGCACATCAATTCTTCCATTTGCTAGAAGTCCAATACCTAGAGAAGTTTTATTTCTTTTACCAAGGAAACGGTTATTAAATTAGCTCCACTTCCAACAAATGATAAATGTATTTTCCAGTGGTAGTACATAACATATTGTTGGTTAGTGCAAGCAATTTGATTTGCCCCAAAGACAAGCAGCAGGAATCATAATTTTAATTGATAGAAATTACAAAGAATTTAAATCTCTATTTTATCCACATAAACACTCTCTTGCTCACTGCTATAAGCCATCTTAACAGCAAAAAATCACATTTTGTCTGATAACTTTTTATTTTGTTGTTAGCCATACCCAGTCATTCAAGTAAATGAGTTCTGCCTTAGGAGTTACCACCAATGTCATCCATAAGGAGACTGTACATCTTCCCTGTGGAATACGCGGGTTTTCTCCAGGTCCTTCAGTTTCCTCCCTTGATCCAAAGATGTACCAATTAGTAGGTTAATTGGTCATTGTAAATTATCCTGTAATTAGACTAGGGTTAAATCAGGGGATGCTGAGTGGTGCAGCTTAAAGGGCCGGATGGGCCTGTTCTGCGCTGATCTCTAAATAAATAAAATCTCTGGCATTTTACTAATTCCAGCATACTTTGACATTATTAGGTGCTCTTTTTGAAACACAATTATTCTCTGAACTGTGACTCATGACAATTGAGTTGTCTTGCTTCTTGAGGTCTGAATAGCTGGCTTTCACCCTATCTTTGGAGGCCTCCATACATGAAGTAAGTGCTGCACCTGAAGCTAACTGATCAAGTGATATGGGCCCAGTGTTCTACTCAATTACTGGACTCCACATTAGGTACAGCAGTGGAGTCCTGGCTTGCTGGTACTTCTCTCTGTTATGTGGGGGAAATCCCTTTTGGAATCCTACACCTGTCATGCCACGCATGGGATTGGCATTTCCCCTTCACTTCATTTGGGACAGCTGTCCTTAATGTCAGAAGAAAGAAAAGTAATTTCTGTTTTTATCTTTTTTCTTAACAGCTTCTTACTTTTAATTTTTTCACTTCCATCAGTAATAGGTTTTAAATTACTTCTTTTCATATCAGAAACCTAAATCTTTAAACTGAAGATATAGGGTTAAGCTGTCCCAGTGTTGTGTCTTCTGTTCATAAACCTTTGAGGTGCTCTTTGAATGGGAATGCCTTGGATGACTTTGGCTGAATCCTTGCTGTGTCCCACTTCCAGATGGGGACGGTCAGCCAAGTAAGAACAATAAGAGGAATGCAGCTAGATGGGGACAGTGGGGAGCAACTTTGAATGGTAGGCAAGGTCCTGTAAAATCTTGACCAATGTGATCCCTTGCTGTTATGTCAGAATAACAGAATCCATTCACAAAAAAATACTAGGAATATTCTGTTTTGTATTTTATTGCATACTTTCTGTTTTTCACTAGAGAATTATTGCTTGGGAGCTTGCAGAAGTGGAGGGTACTCACAAATTGGTGAAAAGTATATTGTCTCAGTCCATTGCTACTTGCAAGGCACCTTCTCATAATTTTCAATATATTAAAAACTTATGCAGTTAATTGTTACAGGCATGCTTTGTTAATTTTGAGGAATCTGTGCAGGTTTTCATTTATTTGCTTATTTATTAACTTCTTTTCTGAACCTGCAGGATCTGCTTTTGCTAAAGCAAAACCAGAAAGTCCCTGGACCTCATTAACGAGAAAAGGAATTGTGAGAGTTGTGTTCTTTCCATTCTTCTTCAAATGGTGGATTCAAGTGACCTCAAAATGCATCTTTTCCTGGCTGCTTATTTTATACCTCCTTCAAGGTGATTCATATGAAGAGAATGTGGGGAGAATATTTAAAAGATGATTAATGTAGGATTAGTGTAAAATGAGTGGTTGAAGGTCGGTGTTGGCTTGAGGCCTGTTTCCATGCTGTATCTCTCTATAACTGTGTATAATTTGCATACTGTGAGGAGAACATCAGTGGTGCAGTAGTTTTGATATGCCCAGCACAACCAGAAAGTTTTGTGTTCATTTTGGAATAAAACATTTATCTAATACTAAAGGCTTTCCAAAGCTAATTAGTTGTTTTTTTTGTAAAGTAATTTAAAGACATTTCAAATGATAATTCATTTTATTTTGTAATGAATATGAATGTAGCATATTTGAAATCTTGGATTCCTTCAATGGTGTAAATCCAGTAAGGTCTGACTAAGATCTTCCCAGGATACTTTTTTCTTTCATGGTATTTTTACTGTTGTGTTCTATGTATTGCAGCAACAGTGTTTGCATCAGTAATTTTGTCTGTACTAGAAAACAATTTTGCAGAGCACCCACCTCTTTTTTTTTGTGTGGATTTTTAAAAAATTAAACATTATAAGGCTGCTAGTCTGAATGTTAGTGAATGACACTGCACATATGGAAACAATGTGTTGAGCTGTTGTGGGTGTGGTGACATTGTGGTTAAATTACAGGACTAGCAGCCAATTCTATGTCATTGATCCAATAACACTCTATGGAAGCTATGAAGGTTAAATTCAAGTACTTCAATAAAGTTTCTTTTATAATAAAATAGTTAGCCTCAGTAATAGTAACCATGAAATTACAAGAAGACCCTAAGATTCATTATGAGAAATTTGTTGTCCTTGCCTAGTCTGGCCCACCTATGTTGCTGGTTCATTAACACGTTAAACTCTTAACAGCATCCTCAGTTTGTGGCAATAGCAGCTGAGTATGAATTCCAACATTGCCTATCCTGTCCATACCCTTTCAATGAAAAAAAAGATTGCCAAGCCAGCTGCAGGAAAGATCAATATATTTAGTTCAATTTCTCTGCACATTTTTCTCTTTCTTTCAGAGACTTTGTAGGATCTGCTCTCTATTAAGCCATTCCATGTCAAAGAACCTGAAATCAAGAAAAAAAGTTAAGCTTCTATTGTTCACTTTGACTTGCTGAAGGGTCTCAGCCGGAAATGTCAACTGTACTCTTTTCCATAGATGCTGCCTGGCCTGCAGAGTTCCTCCAGCATTTTGTGTGTGTTGCTTGAATTTCCAGCATCTGCAGATATCTTTTGTTTGTGATCATTTCGTAATTTTGGACCCTTCTGTCAGTTTTACAGAGGGAACTTCATTTGTCCTGGAAAAGTATTGATAAATCACTGTTTCCTTTTTCTCATCCGCTTCATATGCAGGAATTATATTTGCTTTAACAGTAAGGGCAGTTTTATCAACCCACACTTATACAAACATCCTTGTAAAAAAGCATTGGTGCTGCATCCACTGAATTTGATTCATGAGTTAACTACATTAGAGTATGAAAGTGATGCTAAGACACTAAATGGGCTGAATTGCCTACTTCATTTGCAATACCGAATTCTTTTAACAAATAAATTTATATGTGATTGTTACTTTATACTGATGCCATACCCATGTATCAAAATGTACATATCGGTGGTGAATTTATTTTGAAACACTTGTTTGGATGAAATGAATAACTGTCCGATTTAAAATTCCACAAGTAAATGGTATAATTCTTCTGTTTACAGTTACAGCAATCGTGTTGTTTTGCACATCTGAAGTTACACACAGTGTACCGTACACTGAAGTATTTGGGTCTATTTGGTTGATGTTACTGCTTGGAACAGTACATTGCCAGATTGTGTCAACGCATACACCCAAACCTGCAGCAAGTAGTGGGGGCAAACGAAGAAGGTAGCCTCTATTTTTGGAACATGTTTTTCACTTCAAAAATATTGAAATTGTGTTTTATGATATGTTAACATTTATGTTGTATTTAAGCTGTGATTATTGTTAATTTGTCTGAAAAGCAAATGGGCTCATGAGCCAAATACTATGATATTTAGTAACACAGAAAGAATGTGGCATGCACTGGTGCCAGAATTTTACTAGCCTATGCATTAGTTTTAATCAATGTGTTATGAAGATTAAAACAATGTAAGCTATATTACATCACAGATTGCAATGCCACCTGGGTGGTTACTTGAAATGTTTTGCTCAAATTTCATACAGATAGTTAATCTCATTTTGTAATATGACTCTTCTATTGTTGTTGGTTGCAGATTATTGCACCGAATCAGAAAGCGTCAGTAGGTTGACAATAATTTGAAATGGGTAAAATAGGATCTGGATTTATGATTGAGATTGGTAGTAAGTTCGAAGTAAAGAGATTGAGCTCGTAGTGCTTAGTTTCTTTCTGAAAAATAACTTTGCACACCTGTTATTCTCCTTTTGGAAAAACGTTGAGTAATCATTTCTTTCTTTAACTTGTAATTGCCACCACCTTTTAAAAGCATTCACAGGCAGGTAATAGTTGAAATTGGTGATGGTTTGGGTGGAGCAGAGTGGGGGGTGGGGTGGGGATGAACAATGTTACATTATGTTGTGTAATTCACTATCCCCACAGGTCAGAAAAACAATAAAGCAACCAATAGATCAAAGGCTGCTTAAAACCAGCTTCTTAAAATCCTTCTGTAAAACTATGTAAGGAACTAGAAATAGAGGTGAAGATGAAACTCAATAAAAAACCATTTTATTTTTTCAATTATTGCTACTAAAGTGGAAAAAAACTGTTTGGTAATATCACCTTAAGTCTTTCAAAGGAATCTCTGGTCAGAATCTAAAATTAATTTTTATGACTATTTAAATGAATAATATGAATGTGTGATTTAAAAACTGTATAGGAAGTATATGGTGGTAGGAGGGAGACGGTACTTTTAAATAGAAAGACATTTCATGCCAAGTTAAATAAAAGTTGTCTTTACTGAATTTATTTTTAAACTGAAGGCTTATTTTGCAGGTGTAAACAATCTATTTTGGTATAGTTATTTGCTTTTATAGCTGTACTAATTTGGCTATATTATTGAAATTTCTTTCAAGCTGGCTACTTGAGAGGGGGTATTTAAAAATATGACAAGGTGGTAGACTAGATCTACTCTATTTCACCCAAGCAATTACAAGTATAATCTGACTTACTGTTGTTAAATTAAAAATACTCTTGTTGGCTATGTTGCAGGATAGACTTTGTGAACAGAAGCCATCTTACCTAAAGAGAGCAAAGACCAACAAGCTGCTTAGCAATAAGTTATTGAATGCTAGCAGTGGGGACCTCAGACTGCGAGATAATTTAATCTCAATTCAAATTAAATTCAAATCTATTCAAGTCTGATTTGTACTACTTTAAAAAAACTATTTAAATCCCAAAAAGCCAGTAACAATCTATTTTTAGTCATCATTTGTAGACCTTTGTTAAAAATATTGTACAGATATAAATAATTTTATATATTTCAGTTCATAAATGCATTTTCTGTTAGTATATCTGATTTTTTTTATTGCAAAACAAAATGTGAGCTGAAAACCACCTTTGAAAACCAGAGTGTTCAATTCCAGAAAATCATTCTGTAGATTTTTGACATTTTTGTGGGCGCAACACCATTGTGACTGAATTAACTATAAAACGGTATTTTTAATCTTTCTTGTACAGGAAGTTGAGGAAAGCAGCTCATCTCGAAGTACACCGAGAAGGAGAGGGCTCTAGCACTACAGATAATACACTGGAGGTGCACCACCAGTTTGGCACAGGGACCAGTTATAATGTTGGTGAAATTTTCCGAAGCATTTGGAATGCTCTTTCTTTTCCAGGGTGTGTGTTAAAATTTTTCTCTGTGTCTTGGTCATTTATTGCATTTGTGTTTAATTAAATATTCATGTGCCTCAAAGCTTTGATAATGTTCTTCTTGTTTCATTAACATTTCTTTCTCTCGTCATTTGGCTCCAAATATTAGTGGGATGCAAATCAACTTGTATGAACTACAAATGTGGGGATTGTTTGCAACAATGCATACTTCTGATGATGGTCATGCTAGAAGAAGAATGCACTCGTCAGGGTTCAAGGAATTTCACCAGCATGTTGTTTGGGTTGAGATATTTTGGCTATAAAGAGAGATTGGATATGCTGAGGAACAATCTGATGTGAGATATTAAAAATTATCAAGGAGATAGATTGCGCGAAGCTTTTCCTCATAGCAGAGTTGTTACTAAAAGGCATATGTTCAAGTATTTAGAGGGAGTTTAAGAAAGAATTATTTTATCCAATAGAGTGAAACATGAAATTGTTTGATGGGATGATGGAAACAGGACATTAAGGAGTTGCTAGGTGAATACTTGAAATCCCAAAGAGTAGAAGGTGACAGGTTGGTACTTGGGAAATGGTATCAGTGCAGTTAGGTACTTAATGACTTGCCTGGCTGTGATGGGGCAAGGAGTCTGTTTTTGTGGTGGTTTCTTCTATGACCTTATTGACCTTTCCTGCTACTTCTCAAGGATTTGTATATTCACATTTCTCCGTTTCCCCCAAACAATTAAATATTCCCCAGTTATTGTATGTTCCCTTTTCATATTACGCCTCAACTGCATCTCAGCATTAAATTTTATTTGTAATTTTTACGCCTTTTAAATTTTATTGCTGTCCTCCACACCTGTCATCATTTTCATCACTTTCTCTGTCACACCATCTACTTTTAGAAGCAGAATCCGGTTTGCTGTCACTGACATAAGTCATGAAATTTTGTTTTTTTGTGGCAACAGGCATAACAGATTATTTTAAGTTACAATAATAAATACTGCAAAGGGGGAGTAGTGAGGTAATGGTTCATGAATTCATGGATTATTGAGATGGCAAATCTGATGGCAAAGGGGAAGAATTTGTTACTAAAATGTTAAGTGTTGGTCAGCAGCAGCAGGAAGTGGAGGGGTCCATTAACTCTAACATTTCCCACTCTTCTGTTCTCACCGCCTCCCACCACCTCAGCAACAGTTTCCTTATTCTTCTTCCATCCCTCCAGCCTTCACACACATCAAATCATTCTGTGCTATTTCTGTCAGCTCTGATGTGATCCCACCACCAGTCACATGTTCCTCTCCTGCTTCCTCTCTGCTTTCCACAGGAACCACTCTTCATGACTCCTTGATCTGCTCATCCCTCTCTGTCCTTCCTTGTTTTTCTATGCAACCACAGGTGGTGTAACTCCAGTTGCTTCTCCATTAGTACAACCTGGGGAGCTAAACAACCATTCCAACTGAGGCAGAGGCTCATCTGTGCCTCTCCCAACCTTGTCAACTGCATTTGGTGAGCATGATGTGAGCTGTCTACACTGGTGAAACCAAGCTTAGACTAGGCAACTGTTTTGCAGAGTGCCTGTGCTCTGGCTGCATTGACGATCTTCAGCTTCAATTTGCATGCCTTTTCACCTCTTCCTTCACACTCCAACACAGACCAGTCCTTTTGTATTGCTATAGAAAGCTACAAATTGGAAGAATGACATCTCATTCTGACAACCCAATGATATGAACCTAATTTTTTTCAATTCCATCAAATATATACCCCTAAGTTCTCTACCTACACAGACTCGTCTGTCCACCCAGTTTCTTTGCCTTCCCATCCCTCTCTCACCTGCTTCCATCTGCCCATTCTGTCTGTCATCTACCAACCTCAATCCTCTTGTTCCCCCTCACCCTCTTCAAACTGCTACCTACTAGAACCATAGAACCACTGAACAGAAAACAGGCTATTCGGCTCATCTAGTCTGCTGAAAATTTATTCCACTAGTCTCATTGACCTGCACTCAGTCCATAACCCTCCAGACCTCTCCCACCCATGTATCTGTCGAATTTATTCTTAAAACTTCAGAGTGCCCGCATTTACCACGTCAGATGGCAGCTCATTCCACACTCCCACCATTCTTTGAGTGAGGAAGTTCCCCCTAAACCTTTCCCCTTTCACCCTAAAGCCATGTCCTCTTATATTTATCTCTCCTAATCTAAATGGAAAGAGCCTACTCGCATTTACTCTGTCTATACCCCTCATAATTTTGTAAACCTCTATCAAATCCCCCCTCATTCTTCTACACTCCAAGGAATAAAGTCCTAACCTGTTCAATCTTTCCCTGTAACTCAACTCCTGAAGACCTGGCAACATCCTGGTAAATCTTCTCTGCACTCTAGCAAATTTTCCTTTTCCCTCTCAGTCCTTGTGCATGGTCTTGACCCAAATTGTCAACATACTTGTTATATAGAAGCTGTTTAATCTGCTGAGTTCTTCAGTGCTTTGTTTATTTTGTAATAAATTTCTATTCCTACCTATCAAGCAGTCCAATGAAATCCAACTATCTTGTTTTTTTGGTTGCACTTTAACCCAATAAGGAAGAAATGCTTTTCTTTGCATTAATAACACAGCCAACCAAAGTCCAATTTTAATTATGAAGCATTAAGTTTTCTTTACTTTTACCTTTTCAGATCAAAAAAGATCAAGCAATCAATTGACAAATCAACAGAGACCGATAATGGCTATGTTTCTCTGGATGGAAGAGTGGGTAACAAAAGCCGTGAAGATGGAAGATTACCTCATGATGCTCACTGTGAAGTAATTGGATCTGAAGAGTACAACTTGTCTAAAGGAGCAGGAAGAAATTCACATACTCCTCTAAGTCTTAAGGTAGGTACCTTGAATTAGACTGGTTAAATATGTTACGAACCCCGTAACTGGGTGACTTACCAGCAAAGATAGAGACGTCCGTTGAAGTCTGATGATACTATTTTTAATAGTATTTATTAGTAAAAATACACAAAAATAATATCAATGCAAATATACAGATAATATACGTAATCAATACTAAACCTAAAAGTGTGGGTATAATAATAATCAATAAGAAATAAGCTCTATCGTTGTCTAGGGGATAATGTATTGTCTGATGGAAATATAATGTTCACTGCAGTTCACACAAGCTGCCATCTTGTGGTTGTTGCTGTGTTGCAATTGTTGGAGAGAGAGAGAGAGAAAGAATGGGAACATTTACCGCTATGGGTTTTGCCAACCTTCTTTTATGATTTTGATCCGTCAGGTGTCTTGTTATCATGGCCGTTCAATTGTGTCCTCTCCTTTAGCTAAACCATTCTTCTGTGGTGAGCCGGCCACCCAGGCAAGGGAGGATGCCCACGAGCCCCCACCGGCTTTCGCTATAAACACTGTCACGGGATTTCTAGCGTTTCTCCTGGTGCGTCTAAGGGGTGTTCCCCAGACCCCTCTTTTATCCTCACTCACGGGGGGCTCAGATGTCAATCAGGTTGGGATGATGCAATCCCTCAACCAGACCACTCTGGTTGTCCCCTGATGGGTTTCAATGAATAGTACAGTACTCAATACACATTTCCTTCTCCAAGAGACAATAAGCAGTAATCAGTAGTTCCGTTCTGCTTAGGTCAGGAGACATTCCAAACCTTGTGTATTCTGTGTCTCCCTCTCTCATGATGTGTATCTCTCTCATTTCCTGGGTCTCAGACCCGAAATAATAGTGATCTTGCGATTCTCAAAAAGGAGGGGGCGTCTTTGTACCCTTCGGCCCCTCAGAGTTGCTCCACCTTCGTAACAAATCATTTACTTAAAGATGGCAGCACTGCATAGACCTGTAAACAGTTATGTTTTTTGTTTGCAAATTCAGGCAAGTATAAGCAAATACAAAAGTCCTGGAAGTCCACACTGCTTGTGCTGGCAACTGGACAGTTGAGATTGATACTGAATTCCTGATGCGGTGCATATTTCCATAATTTCTCATTGCTCATACTGGGAAATTTGCCTGCTGAATTAGTGCCAGGTTGGCTTTGAAGCAAGCCTGTGGATTTGAATGATGGGGAATGACTGCTAGAGGCAAGAAAAGGAATTTGCTTGTTGCACATTTTGATTTAATGGACTTAATTCATATGTGTTCTGTTTTGTTTTCCTTATTTATTAATAGGTTTGATTCTTTTTTTTAATGATTGTAAATATTATTGATTCAAACTCATTGTTGCCAGTAGGGTGAATAGCATGTCTTAGTCAGCTGACAAAGCATTTCTAGATGAGGTATGCTATGTATGAGTAAGGGACATGTTTTTGCTAATCAGGTCCGAGCAGGCTTTGGTGAGAAAGTTCAGTCCAGGAGGATATATTCAAGGTAAGAGTGGATTTAGCAGGCAGTCTGCAGTTTGTAGATATGGGCTAAATTATTGATTAGCACTTGCTAAATTTGAACAAAGCATTATCACTGCCCTACTAGGAATTATTTCTGATTGTAGTGTAAAATTGTACGTCATATGTACCTTTATCTCTAGCAGTAAGGATCTTCAAATGGTAAATGCAGTACAGAAAAGGGAATTATATTGATTAAAATAATATTAATCAGGAGTCTATTTCTAAGGTCAGCTTCCCTTGTCACAGACAGCTATTCCAGGCAACATTCCAGTGGATCTCTTCTGCATTCTCTCTATTACTATCTCATCCTTTCTATTGTGTTGAGTCATGAACTGTATGTAATACTTGGTGTCCATCTGACAAATGTTTTGTATGATTTGTATGTAGTATGACTTTCCAACTCTTATACTCAGTGTTTCAGACTATGAAGGCAGGCATACCACATGCTTTCTTCACTACTTGTCTCACCATTTTCAGGGAGATATGGACCTGCACCCCAAGGTTTCTCTTTACTCAGTGTTGTTAAGGTTCCGGCCATCTACACTGTATATTATCCTACCAGAATTTGACTTACCAAACCTCATTCTTGACTGGTTTAAATTTCCTCTGCCTCTGTTCCATCCAATTTTCCAGCTATTCTGTGTCTCGCTATATCCTTCGGCAACCTTTCGCATTCTACAAAACCCACCAATTTTCTGTCATTTGCAGACATGCTGATCAGACTTCCTACATTCTCACCATGTTATTTAGAGATTACAAATAGCAAAGGTCCCAGCAATGATCCCTGTGGTACACGAGCTGCAGACTTTCAGTCATAATAAACACTTATCCACTATCTATCATCAAGCCAATTTTGGATCTCTTTTCCCAAGGCACCAAGGATCCTTTGTCCCTGACTTTCTGGACCAGCCTATAATGTGGGACTTCGTCAAAAGCTCCAACATAAACATTAGTTATATCTTCAGCTAAGTACTACAACACAGTTAAATTACTGGCATCTTTTCAGCAATATAGAAAATTGCTTAAGTATGTTTTATCTACAGAAAGTAGGATATGTCTAATTTGGTTAGAGATAATGATTATTGAAGGCAGTTGTGGTTATTGGACAACTCTTATCTTAGCTGCTGGGCTTGCAGATTTTCCTAAGGGTAGTGGCTTGGCTTGAGTGATCATCAGTTTCTTTATCAGTGACCTACCATAAAATCAGAAAGGGTGTGATGTTTGATGGTGATTAGATGATGTTCAAACTATTTGCATAACTTAGAAAATGAAATTGCAAATGTCTGCCAGCAAGCATCAAGATCAGGCATAGGCTGATGATACAAGAGGCTGCAGATTTGGAAAAACACCAATATGGTGTAGGAACTCGACAAGTTGAGCAGTATCTGTTGGGGGGTGTGTGGGTGTGGATGAGATGTTGACAGTTTGGGTCAAAACCGGGCTGCTAATTGATAAATAAAATTTTATGTTACACAAAAATAGCCAATGAGCATCTCCAACAAGGTCAAACATAAGCCTTCCACTATTGGGTCTTCTGGTCTTCTGTCTCCAGCCCTGTTACACCATGTAAATCTACCAGGACAAGCTTTATAGATAATGTGACTTGTAGAGCAGATCTTAGGCCAGGAATCTGATGTTAAGTGATGCAGCTCATGGCTCTCCAGTGGAAGTGATGACAACAGAGTAGGAGACCACTAACTTGAGCAGAACAATCAGGAATGAGGCGGATTCACCTCCTTGATTTGAAGTTCCAGTGAGATCAGACTCCAGCTCCTAATCCTGGCCCAAGTTCCTGGAAAGGCCATTGCAAAGAAGTGGGCCTCCCAAATCTCCTGCCTTTAATACCTATGATGTGTTTGATGAGTTTTCAGCTAAATCACCAGAAAAGGTAACAAGTGCACGTAGTAGCCCTTAAATGGTCCCTCAAGGATTAAAGAGTTTTGAATTGGGTCTTATGTAGATGTGTTTCTGTGGCTAACTAGGATCCTCAGAAAATTAGTTAATTAAGCCCATCACCCCTACTCGACCAACAGCAGCTTGCCAGAGCCCTTTGTACTGGATCAGTCTCCTGCTGGTAGAAGGTTGATCAGTTCCATGGACCTGTGGCTTTCACCACACAACTTCATACACCTAGGCAAAGATTCTTCCTCGCCCAGGGATGAGGTCTTTGGAGCTTCTGATGGCGTTTCTGTAGCTCTGAGATTTTGCCAGTTGGGGTTGCTAGCCCCATGCCCAGCCCTCCTTGTTTTGCAGCCAGGCTTGGGATCATCCATGGTGGAGTTTGTTTGGGAAACTAGGTCCTTGTTGAATGGTTCCAGGACTTCATTGGCCTTTCTATGTCATAGGTCTGGAATGTGATGGTTAAATGGAGAGATAAAAAGGACGTCATAAAGAAATACAATAAACGTTTACATGTAACAGCTAGGGCAGGATCTGTTATAGTTAGAGGGTTGGAGGAATCCCAGTGGCAATAAGAACATCTAAACTTTCCAATATTGCTTGCTTAATTTGTATTCAGTTTTAACCAAACCATTTTGTAAAATTTTCTCTTACATTTCCAAGAATGATGATCAGTGGAGTGATTTTAATGCGAATATGCTGGGGTTACATGTTGCGTTTGCAGCAAAAAAGCAGTTTAGGGGTTTTTCTAATAAAGATAGATTTGAAGTTGGTTAAGATTTGACTTTGGAATTGGAGCATTGGAGTTTAGGTATGCGTTCCATTTCTGATGATCTTCTGCTTGTTCATGGTATACTGTTTTTGAGGCTACAGAGGTAATTGTTATACTAGGAGACCTTAATGGAGTGTCAAGAATGATTTGGTGGGATGTAAGGCGTTAAGTCTCAGTCAGAGAAAAGTAGACTGGTCAAGGAGATGTGGCGGGCAGGGATTAGTGATAGAAGTGATCAGGAACCTCTTGTAGGAAATCTGTTGTGTATGAACCCTGTATTGTGTAACTTATCATTTTGAAAGATGTTTACTTCAGTTTTTTCTCTAGATCATGATGAAACTCAATGCATAATACTTACAATTATGCAAATGATGAACTCTGCCAAGACTTTTTTTTATTGATCTGGTTTTATTCATTTCATTTTTAAACAGGAAGCAGCTAAAGCAGCTGTAAATGTATCAGATGATGTTTCAAGTGATGAAGATGGAGAAGGTGGATTCCAATCATTCCCACAGCGTCGCAGTGGTGAACGAATTTCAAGTGACTGTGTGTTACGGAACAGAAAATCTCACCAATACAAAAGACACTACATTACTGAGGTTAGAATCTAGAGTTTTTAAAATACTCTTAAAACCTGTGACGCCCTGAAGTTTTGTTATTATACTATGGTTCAAGTACAATAAGCAACAATGGCATTGTTGTCAAAACCTATTTGAACCTGAAACTCATCAGGGTTTCTTTTACTGTGTCTACCACTAGAATTGTCTGCGAATGGCAGGCAGATGGCATTTTATTATTTTAAATTGGCTTCAGTGGTAAATGCATTATTTTAGTTCTTTAGATAGCGTGTGCCAAGGGCATTTCTTAAACATTTCTGATATAGATTTTTATATTCACTTGAATGTCAAACCTCCATTAAGAGCTGTTGCTGGCAGAGTTAAGAGCTGTTGAATGATTTTGATGCTTGTATTAAATGGCATGATACATATGACTTCAGATCAAAATTTGACTTTTTCTAGGAGACTGTTAAATCTGCCACAAGTTGCAGTTCACGAAGTTCACGACAAGATTCAGAAAGCACACGGCATGAATCAGAAACTGAAGATGTTTTATGGGAAGACCTACTGCAATGTGCGGAATGCCGTACTTCCTGCACCAGTGAGACTGAAGGAGATAATGCCCACTTGAATTCCTCTGGGAAAAAGGAATACCGCGATGATCCATTTCACCTGGTTTGTTTCAGCACTTTTTCCTTTTTGAAAAGAAATAGTGTTACATATTTTTAATTGATTGAATTGTTTAGATTAACCAAAGAATTGTTCTAAAGTCTGCACTTACAAAATTGCATCCTGACAATTCTTTCAGTTTAGATAATTAATCTTGATTCCAGTTTCTCATGCTCATCATAAAAGCTGGCTTCTATAGGCTATCTGCACTATCAAAACTAAAACTTCCAAGGCAATCTGAGTGTATAATTTGTTCTATATTTATGAAGTACTTCCATAACAGTTGACTGAACAAGTTATTCATCACATTTCTGAAAAACGTAGAGGTGGTGCTGAATAATCTGAGAAATAAAACCAGAAATTCTAAACATACTCAGCAGGTCAGGAAGCATCTGTGGAGAGACAAATATGTTGACTTTTCATTCTCTACTGTCTGAACTGTTGAGTGTCTCCAGAGCACCAGGGTAGCGTAGTGGTTACTGCCACACTGTTACAGCTCAAGGCGTCAGAGTTTGGAGTTCAATTCTGATGTTACCTGTAAGGAATTCATATGTTCTTCACATTTCAAAGATGTACCGGTTAGTAGGTTAATTGGTCATTGTAAATTGTGCTGTGATTAGGCTAGGGTTAAACACGTGGGTTGCTGGGTGGTGTGGCTCCTTGGGCCAGAAGGGCCTGTTCCACGCTGTATCTTTAAATAAAAAGCAATTAGTGTTTCTTTCAGATTTTTAACATCTGCATTATTTTATTTTTGGATTAACAGTTTAGTTGAATACAAGATTTGAATGTATGTGTATTTGAAGAATATTGAAGTCCCATGATTTGAAGAGCAGACTGTGACATTCATACCTTCTGTATTCTCTGCTATACTTCATCTAATTAAACAGAATTTTGCTGTTATGATCACTGGATTTGATTTGAAAAGCTTGCATGTATTTAACCTATCTATACCTCTCATAATTTTACATACGTCTATTAGAATTCCCTTTATTCTCCTGAGGTCCAGGGAATAAAGTCTGAACTTCAGAACTCAAATCCTCAAGTCCTGGCAACGTCCTTGTAAATTTTCTCTGCATTGTTTCAATCTTATCGATATCTTTCCTGTAGGTAGACAAATGGCTCTGCGCTGCTGATTTACACCAATGTGACCAATTAACCTACTAACGTGTACATCTTTTGAACGTAGGAAACTGAAGCACCAAGAGAAAACCCACACGGTCATGGGGAGAATAAGCAAGCTCCTTACAGACAGTGGCGGGGATTGAACCAGGGATGCTGTCACTATACTAGTATTTATGCTAATTGCTATGCTCCATGCCTGCCTTACTGCACACAATACTCTAAATGCTGCCTCACCAACATCTTGTACAACTTCAACATACCAACTCTTGTACTCAATGCCCTGATTTATGAAGGCCAATATGCCAAAAGCTCTCTTTACAACCTTTTCTACCTGTAATGCCACTTTGAAGGAATTACAGATCTGTATTTTTAGGTCCCTTTGTTGTACTGCATAGCTCAGTGTCCTACCATTCCCTGTGTAAGTCCTGCTCTGGTTTCCTTCATCAACTTTCTCAAAGAAACTTTATAAAATTGGTTAGACACAACCAGCTACAAGCAAAGGCATGTTGACTATCCCTAATCAGGCCCTGTCTTTTAGAATACGTTCTAATAATTTATGCACAACAGACGTTGGGTTCACAGGCCTATAATTCCCTGGCTTATTTTTAGAGCCTTTCTTGAACAATGGAACATTATCTATCCCCCAGTCCTCCGAAACTTGACATATGGCTAAGGGTGTTTGAGGTCCAAGGTGTTGGAAGGGAATAAGTGATGTTTAATCAAAAACAACTTAATGTTTTGAAAATGTATGTTGCTTTACTAGTATCTATCCTTTATCCAGAATCATTTGCCATGGCTTCATAGTTCCAGTATAAGCTTGGAAAGAGTAAGTGCAATTGTCTGGGAATGCAACGAATGCAAGAAAGCGGATATGTCTGTGATGGAAATCAGTGGCATGATCATGAAAAGAGTGAGTACGTGACTTTAAGCAGGAGAAAAAATCCTTTGAACTGTATTGCCAGTATTATGTAATAATTATAAATGAAATATAATTTATGTAATAAATAGCTTTGATTGTCCTTGCTAGAAAATTGAAATAACAGAAAATGAGAAGAATGCATGGCTTTGGCTAACATTTATCAGGTGTAGGAATTTTATTGTGTAATTGGTACTGATGCTCAAGTGAGCTTAAAATCTTTTTTATCATCCTGATTTTGTATGATTCGCAGTGAATGATTCCATAGTTTGTTTATTTATAACAATATTGTTTAAACATTTGCAGGTTAACAGCTATAAGCAAGGAATTGGTTACCAGCTCTTTGGAAACGTTGTTTCTCTGGTTCTTGCCATCACTCCAGTTTTGTTCAGACTCTTTCAGCAGAAGGATATCGAGCAACTAGCATCACTCTCTGCTGCTGAACTCTTTTTTATTGCGTTTGGTTCAAATGTAAATCAAACTGTTATCATGGTCGCCTTAAGCTTTGTGGTGCGTGTGTGCCTCATGTGGATCTTTTTCTTTATGTTGTGTGTAGCTGAGAGAACATATAAACAGGTAAGCAGAGTAATTTCAACTTCTTTTCTTATCATTATGATTCTTGCTTGAATTAGCTTGTATTTCCCAGTTGCTCAAATATATTAGAGCATCAGTTTTGATTAAGTTATTCTGATCGTATTTTGCTGTGCTTGATGAGAAATGGGGGGAAAGAAAGTGAATCTGAGCCCAGAGAGAAGTGACAGCTGTTATGGATAGATCGATACTTTATTGATCCCAAAGGAAATTACAGTGTCTCAGTAGCATTACAAGTGCACAGCTATACAAATATACAAATATTAGAAGAGGAGGAAGAAAGAATAAAAAATAAGTTACCTTAAACAGTCTTAACAGGAGGGGACCATCACTTCCCTAGCTGTAGGTTGACTCATTATAGAGCTGAATGGCCGAGGGTAAGAATGACCTCATATAGTGCTCTTTGGAGCAGTGCAGTTGTCTGTGTCTATAAAGTGCTCCTCTGTTCAGCCAAGGTGGCATACAGACGGTGAGAAACATTGTTCAGATTTGCCAGGGCTTTCCGCAGAATCCCTTGTTCTACCACAGGATCCAGTGTGTTCAGCTTGACTCTTATAACAGAACCAGCCTTTCTAATCTGTGGCATCACGCATATTAGTGCCATTGCCCCAGCACGCCACTACGTAGGAGATTGTACTGGCTACAACAGACTGGTAGAATATGTGAAGGAGAGGCCTGCGTTACTCCAAAGGACCTCGGTCTCCTCATGAAGTAGACTTTGGCCCTCCTTGGGCACAGCCTGTGTACACAGTGTTGGTGCTCCACTCAAGTCTGTCATCCAGGCGCACCCCCAGGTACTTGTACGTCCTCACCACATCCATGTCCTCACCAATCCAATTCCTGTGTATTATCTGCTGTGATGCAGAGGTTCTGGGTTCTAGTCCTTGTTAAGTGAGCTTTCTACAAAATCTAAGTTCCATGGGTATCTATATAAAGAAATAACTTCCACTTTTGTTCAAATACTTTCTATAGAAAGATAATCGCACAATTACTGTAGTTTCACTGTTTGCTTTTGAACTCTTTATTGCATTTGGTTCAAATGTGAATCAAATTGTTATAGTAACCTTAACCTTTGTAATATGCGTGTGCCTTGTGCATCTTTTTTTATGCTGTGAGAACATATAAAAATGGCTGTGGATCTCATCCTAAAAGTGAATGTGTAGAATTACCGTAAATTCCGGACTATAAGCCGCTACTTTTTTCCCACGCTTTGAACACTGTGGCAACACTGCGGCCTATACTACGGTGCAGCTAATGCATGTTTTTTTTTCATGCCGCCAAAAACATTTTGCCTCGTAACAGTAGACCAATAAAATTGATGAGTAGTTCACAGAGGTCCAATGAAATTGTACGATAAATTAAGCGCACTTTCACAATTAAATTATTGTAAATCAGTCATTTGTACTCGCCCTCATCAACATGGAAAACACTCGAAGAAAAGCATATGATGCAGCTTTTAAGTTAAAGGCGATCAATCTGGCGGTTGAAGAAGGAAATCGAGCTGCTGCACGTAATCTTGGCATAAATGAATCGATGTTGAGACGGTGGAGACGCTAGCGTGAAGAACTGAGTCAATGCAAAAAGACGACAAAAGCTTTCAGAGATAATCATAGCAGATGGCCCGAACTTGAAAACTTTCTTGAAGACTGGGTTAACACACAGAGAGCAGGTGGCCGCGGTGTTTCCACCGTGCAGATCAGACTGAAGGCTAAAGCAATCGCCACCAAAATGAAAATCGAAGATTTTAGAGGTGGGCCATCGTGGTGTTTTAGATTTATGAGACGAAAAGGTCTGTCCGTCAGGGTACGCACGACTCTGTGTCAGCAGCTCCTTCATTCAAACAAAGATAGCGGAGAATTCCATCGGGCCAGATGATATCATAAATATGGATGAAGTACCTTTGACGTTTGACCTGCCTCTCACTCGGATTGTTAATAAAAAAGGTGACTCGTTCATCACACTGAAAACAAGTGGCCATGAGAGAACGCATTTTACTTGTGTTCTGAGCTGCACAGCATCCGGACTAAAGCTTCCACCGATGGTGATTTTTAAGCGGCTGACAATGAAAGTTCAGTGAACTTACAAGTTGAGTACAAACTCAATTCCAGCTGTGATTCCTGGGGGCACCACGAAGTATTTGCAGCCACTGGACATCAGCGTGAACCGGGCATTTAAAGTGGCGCTGTGCGTTGAGTGGGAGGCTTGGATGACGAGCGGCGAGAAATCCTTTACCAAAACAGGACGCATGCGAAGAGCATCTTTAACTCAAGTCTGCCAGTGGATCCTAAATGCGTGGAGCCGTGTCACAACATCCACCATCACCAACGGGTTTCGAAAGGCTGGACTGCTGCGTGATGAAGAGGACCGCGTGCGCTCAAGTGAGAGCGACAACGAAGAGACTGAAGTGAGTGACGAGATCCTGAGGTTGTTCAATTCGGACACTGAAGAAGAGAACTTTGATGGTTTTAGTGCGCAGGAGGAAGATGAAGAAGGCGATCAATAACTTTTCCTGGTAGGCTGCAGTATATATATTTTTTTTACCAGTCGTTAGGAGATATTGGAATGTTGTTCGTGCACTGTTCAGTAAAAAAGTATACGCAACTTAATTTGTGTTACCGATACGTATGTATATTTAAAAGTAGCTGTGTTACAGGCACTGTTCGAAAAAAAGCATTTGCAATATGTATTTGTTTATGTTACCATACGGATTTAATTAAAAGTTAAAAAATCCTCACGTGTAATATCTTTCTGTGTAAATATCTCATATTACAACGTGGGACACCTGCGGCTTAAAATCCGGTGCGGCCTGTACAAGTACAAAATTGATTTTCTTTCTAAAATTAGAGCGTGCGGCTTTTAATCAGGTGCGCTCTGTAGTCCGGATTCTACGGTAAATAAACAGTGGATTCCAGTTAAATGGGCCATTTGATAATTGGGGCAACCGCTTATTTGAGACAACTATAAACAGCATAACTGATCGATAAAATAACCGGGATTCCCTTTGTTTATTTGGGACACTCTGCCCCTTAATTGGGACAGGAGACTTGCATAACAGTTTTGAGTAAACAGCATTGAGCTTTCAGGCTTGGAAATACCAGAAATGCCAGGAGTGAAAATGAACTAATCACACTACTTCAACAAATTATGAACAACAAAAATTTGAATATATTGACAATCATCTTGTATGTTACAATAAAAATGAAGATTTGAGAATGCAACTGTCAATAGTGTTGTATCAAAACACTAAGGTGAGAAATATGAAGATGAGTAAAGTGATGAACATGACACATCCAAAATTGAGCTAGTGATTACGCAGGATGTTGGGAAATTTATTGTTGGGTTACAACACTACTTCATGCAGAAAGCCATGAAGTCAATCCATTATCTGCACTAGGTGCCTGCTCTGATTATATTCACTCACAGTTAATTAAAAGAACACTGTAGCGTACTCTGAATGAATTCCTTCATTAATAACTCCTTAGGAACTAATACACAGTTCTATAGTACTGTAATGGCATTGATAGGGCTCTAGTTTGTTCTGTATTTTGTTTAGGTACATAATCTGTTACTCAGTTAAAACAGTAGTTTGTCTTTTTTTTAAATACTTTTTTAACTGTTTCCATGAAAGCTCTGCTCATTCGGGCAGCCGCATAATTGGTCCAAAATATTCGGGTCCTGATGTGTCCCAGTTAACCGAAATCCACTGTATTGTTGTAAACCAGTATTCTTCTCTTGATAGCTTGAGTATTGTTTTAAGATTTTTAAAAGAGAGGTCTAAAGAGATAGCTACCTTTTTTGTTTATGCTAATTTGAATTGATTTTTGCTATTTGCATACTTAACATATGCTAATAAGATTCAAAGGATATTCTATTTTAACATGTTTGCTTAAGAAATCCTGGACAATTCTGTTTTGGTGTTGATTGTGTTCTTTCGCATTTTTCTAGATACCTATCTGGAAGGATAGAAAATTGCTTATACTTTTCAATTCCTTCCACCTCTGTTGTGAAACTTATCCTTCAAGGAACAGTTAAACAGCTTGCCTTTTGTTTCATAGAGATTGCTATTTGCCAAACTCTTTGGCCATTTAACCTCAGCAAGACGGGCCAGAAAATCTGAAGTTCCACATTTTCGTCTCAAGAAGGTGCAAAATATAAAAATCTGGCTTTCATTACGTTCATATCTCAAGGTAACTTTGATTTGTTGTCACATTCTGAGTCCAAATGCATCTGTCGAATTTGCTATTTTCCATTGTAATTCTATCTGGGAGTCTGTGGGGTAACTGAAAACAGAGATTAGAGGTTAGCTTATCTCTTGGCCCTGTCAGAGACTCTACTTCAGGAATTTCCACTTTCCTGGCATAAAAGGGAATGAGTTGGAAGCTTCATAGAGAATGAAATAAAAGATTCAAAAAGATAAAAGTCTGTAAGATTGGAGTCATAGAAAAGTACAGCACAGAAACAGGCCTTTCAGCCCTTTTAGACCATGCCGGGCCATTTAAACTGCCTTGTCCCATTGACCTGCACACAGATCACAGCCATCTATACCCCTACTGTCCATGCACCTATCCAAACTTCTCTCAGATGTTGAAATCGAGGTTGCATGCACCACTTGTGCTGGCAGCTTGTTCCACACTCTGATGACCCCCAAGTGGAGAAGTTTTCCCTCATGTTCTGCTTAAAATTTTCACCTTTCACCCTTAACCCATGACCGCTAGTTGTAGTCTACCCAAATTCAGTGGAAAAACCATGCATTGCAATTATCTGTACCCCCTCATAATTTTCTATATCTCTATCAAATCTCCCCTCAATCTTCAGTGTTCCAAGGAATAAGGTCCTACATATTCAATCTTTCCTTATAATATAGGTCCACCAATTCTGAGAACAGCCTTATAAATTTTCTCTTTTACTCTTTAAACATTAATTACTTCTTTCCTTCATTAATCACTTCAGGTAGGTGACCAAAACTGCACACAATATTCCAAGTTAGGCCTCATCAGTGTCCTATGCAACTTCAACGTAACATTCCATCTCCTGTACTCAATACTTTGACTTATGAAGGCCAATATTACAAAAGCTTTCTTCATGCCCTTATCTATCTGTGATGCTACTTTCAACAAATTATGGACCTGTATTCCCAGATCACTTTGTTCTACCACATTCATCAGTGCCCTTCCGTTCACTGTTTAAGACTTACCCTGGCTGGTCCTACTGAAGTGCAACACCTCACACTTGTCCGCATTAAATTCCATCTGCCATTTTTCAGCCCTTTTTTCCAGCTGGTCCGAATACTGCTATAACCTCTGATACAAGTTCTTCGCTATCCACTACACTGCCAGTCTTGGTGTTATGCACAAATTTGCTGATTCAGTTTACCATATTATCACCCAGATCATTTATATAGATGACAAACAACAAATAGACCCAGCACCATTCCTGTGGCACACCACTAGTCTCAGGCCTCCAGTCAGAGAAGCAACCCTCTGCTACCAGTCTCTGGCTTCACCAGTGAAGTCAGTGTCTAATCCAGTTTACTACCTCATCTTGAATGGCAATCGACTGAACCTTCTTGACCAACCTCCCATGTGGTATCTTGTCAAGTGCCATTCTAAAGTCTGTAGACTGCTTCGTCTTCATCAACTTTTATGGTAACTTCCTCAAAAATCTATAAGATCGGTTAGACATGACCTACAATACATAAGCCCAAGCTGGTTATCCCTAATCAGTCCCTGTCTCTCCAAGTACTCATATGTACTTAAAATACCTACCAAAACCTTTCCCACTTCTAATGTCAGGCTCAATGGCCTATAATTCCCTGGTTTGTTTTCACATCCTTTCATAAACAGTGGAACAACATTAGCCACCCTCCTAATCACTGATACCTCACCTGTCGCTAAGGATGATTTAAATAACTCTGCTAGGGCCCTGGCAATTTCTGCACTTGCCTCCCACAGGGTCAGAGGGAACACTTTGTCAGGCCTGGGGATTTATCCACCCTAATTTGCCTCAAGACAGCAAACACCTCCTCCTCTGTAATATGTGTAAAGCTCATGATCTCGCTGCTGCTTTGCTTCAATTCTCTAGGCCCTGTGTCTGTCTTCTGAGTAAATACAGATGCAAAAATTTAAGAGCTCACCCATCTCTTTTGGCTCCACACATAGATTACCATTCTCATCTTCTAGAGGACCAATTTTGTCCTTTGCAATCCTTTTGCAATTAACATATCTGTAGGACCTCTTAGGGTTCTCCTTCACCTTGTCTCCTAGGGCAATGTCATGCCTTCTTTTAGCCATCTTGATTTCCTCACGTGTTCTCAGCATTTCTTGTACTCCCAAGTACCTCATTTGTTCCTACTTGCCTATACGTCCTTTTTTTTCTTAACCAAGGCCTCAATATCTCTTGAAAACCAAAGTTCCACAAACCTGTTTCCTTTACCTTTTATTCTGATAGCCATATACATGTTTCACTTTTGAAGGCCTCGCATTTAGCAAGTACACCTTTGCCAAAAAACAGCCTGTTCCAATCCACACTTGCCAGATCATTTCTGATACCATCAGAATTGGCCTTTCTCCTATTTAGAATCACAACCTGTGGACCAGACCTATTCTTTTCCATATTTACTTTGAAACCAAGAGCATAATGATCATTAGATGCAAGCATTGCCCTGCACAAACTTCTTTCACATGCACTGTCATTGGACTTCTATGGACTGATTAAGGACATATTCCTGAACACATTTAATAAACTATCTCATTTAGTCTTTTTACGGTACGGGAGTCCTAGTCAATATGTGGAAAGTTAAAATCACCTACTATAACAACCTTATGTTTCTTGCACCAGTCTGTAATCTCTCTGCAAACCTGTTCCTCTAAATCACGTGGACTGTTGAGTGATCTATAATATAGCCCCATTAACATGATCATACCTTTCTTATTCCTCAGTTCCACCCATAAAGCTTCACTAGACGAGTTCTCCAGTCTGTCTTGACTGAGAACTGCCATGTTATTTTCTTGACTGGTAAAACACCACCATACCTTCTTTAATTCCTTCTGCTCTGTTGCGTCTAAAATAACAGAACCCCAGAATATTGAGCTGCCAGTCCTGCCCCTCTTGCAACCAAGTCTCACTATTGGCTACATTATTGTAACATAATTCCATGTGTTGATCTATGCCCTGAGCTCATCTGCCTTTCCTACAATATGTCCTGCATTGAAATATATGCAGCTCAGAGCATTAGTTGCATCATTCTCGACCTTTTGGTTCTTAACTTTGTCCGAGGTCTTAACAAATCTATCTCCACGACCTCTCCGCTATCTGTTCCTATCCCCTGCAACTCTAGTTTAAACCCCACCCCGGCGCAGCACTAGCAAACTTTCCAACTAAGATATTAGTACTCCTCCAGTTCAGGTGCAAACTGTCTTTTCTGTACATGTCCTGCATTCCCTAGCCGAGAGCCAAATGCTTCAAAATGTCAAAGCCGTCTCCTCTTCACCAACTCCTTAGCCGTGTGTTTAACTTTATGATCTTCTTATTTCTGGCCTCACTAGCATGTGGCATGGGTGGTAATCCTGAGATCACAACCCTGGAGGTCCTGTCCTATAACTTTAGCACCATTCTTCCTTCCTATGTCAATAATACTTACTCTGAACCACAACTTCACCCTCCCACTTCAGGATGCTGAGGATTTGATTGAAGCTGTCCAGGACGCTGACACCCAGGAGGCAACGTATGTCTGGGAATCTCGTTCTCGTGCCCAGAAGCCCTTTCTGTTCCCCTATTACAACTTGCCTTTTCTATCCCCTTTCCTTTTGAGTCACAGAGTCAGACTCAGTGCCAGACACCTGTCCACTTCGTTTTTACTATGCTTGGTTATCCTGCACAATACAGGCAGTCCCCGGGTTACATATGAGTTCCGTTTCCGAGTCCGTCTTTAAGTCGGATTTGTACGTAAGTCAGTACAAGTACATCCAGTATTATTTAGCATCAGTTAGTCAAACGTTTGTCTTAGTATATAGTATACATTTTACCTTTCTATGCATATAAAACACTTAAGAAACATATGTATTCCAATAATTAAACCACTGCGTTGCTTAATAGTAATTGTAGCTTTCATCGGGGTAGGGCGTTTCACATGCTCCATTATTCTCACTTTATCCATTATCCTTTAAAATTGTTCCGATCGTTGACCGACTGTAACCTAACACTTTTCCAATGACCGATGGAGTTTCACCTCTTTCCAAACGTTTTATTATTTCCACTTTATTTTCAATTGCGATTGCTTCCCGTCAATGGAACAGAAACACTATGGGCGGTGGGTCCCGACCTGCGCCGCCTCCCAAGGTCCGCTGGGTCCTAAGGACCACAGTACTAATTTCCCTGGGTGCTAAACTGCACTGCACTGAGACAGGTTAAATGGGGCAAGTGGGGGCTGTGCTGGGTTTGGATATTTGATCCTCCACAATATTCTGTGTGGGAATTTAAACTGGAGGTGGCAGTGTTTTTTTTACGAGGTGGAGTTGTGAGCTCGACATCAACTTGGCATGGATGGTACGGGAGTCACTGAACCTTCGTTCTCCAGCCCAGTGCTGATCTGACTGCACCACCAGCTGACCGGAATGGAGAGGGGGGGGGGGGGTCAGGGTGACTCTTACTAAGAAAATTTAAGCCAAATACAAAGTTAAACACTCAACACAGTGACAATAGCAATGACTTAAAATGGCGGATGGCACCGTGATCCGGCTTAAGATGGCGGACGGCGTTCTCCTTCCTCAGTTCGTAAGTATGAGTTGTCTGTAAGTCGGACTTTCGTAACTCGGGGACTGCCTGTAGTATCCGAAGTGGTATACCTATTGGTGAGGGGAATGGCCATGGGGTATTTTGCACTGACAATTTAACCCCTTTCCTCTTTCTGACTGTCACCCAGTCTCCTGTTTTCCGCACTACTGTAACTACTTCTCTATATATCCTATTTATCACCCCCTCAGCCTCCTGAATTCAGCTCCAGCCCCAACTCTTTAACACAGAGTGTTAGAAGCTACAGCTGAATGCACCTTGCAGCGTGTTTACTTAACGTTACATGCTGTCCTCATAGACTGATGGCTGAGAGGCACATTGGCCTCTTGATTTTCTGGAGAGAAGACAGAGCAGCTTTCTAGAAAGGAGGATATTGAAATTGCATCTATAATGTTATGCAACAGACAGCTGTTGGCATCAAACACAAATTTTGGGAGTGGTGGGTTTGATTCCTTGTAATTTTAGTAGCTACAATGAATCAGATCCAGTATGGTTGTAGACAGCACATTTATATAGAGAGGACTAGACATTGTGGTGGTTTGCAGGAATACAGAAATAATGTCCTTTCTCCTTAGTGAGAAAGTTGGAAGTTTTCTGAAATGTATTTGCTATTCTTTTCCTAGTAATTTACCAAGGGGAGATCATTATTGGGGTTGAACTTTCTCCTCTATGCCAGTATATATACTAGGACGCACTTCCATTTTTTAGTTTTGAAATGCAAGGCAGACATGGTATTAGATCCCTGGTAGCCTCCTCCAATTTGCTGCCTATTTTGCTGTCTGCCCCAGTGCTGTATTGGTGACCTTTGAATGAATTTCACTGAGGTAGCAGGAACTTCCTTTGGGTTCTCAGCACTGAAGGCAGAGGCAGACTCTGCATCAGGTTAAATGTGTCATGAGTACAGAATACCTATGAGAAGGAGAAATCAGTTGGTAGTTGAGAAGTTAATGGAGATTTTTGACAGTGGAGTGGTTAGTTTAAATGTTCTTGGGGTTTTTTAATAGTGTATTTTTTAAATCTTTTAACATTAATCTTTTCAATATTCTCTAAATAGGTTGCAAGTGATCTGAATGCATGTTAAATATCTATCTGGCTTGGGGAGCGTCAACATCCAGTGAGTCTAGGGCAGGGACTGACCCGCTTTGAAGCCATTCTGTGAGGGACTGTGCTTGTGGCCAATAAGGGAAATGCTGACCTGTTATTTATACATTTCCTTTACCCGCGAGAATATAATCTTTGTTTATATATAACATTAAAAAATGAAATTGTGGCATTTTTGTCAAGTAAGCACTCTGGCTTTCAAGACAATATGCCAATAAGTAGAACTTTCTGGAATTAATAATATAGAATATATGTTGTTTGGGAATAACTCTTATTTTGTACAATGATAGAAACATAATCCTGAGAGAACAGTGAGGAAAGTTTCATAAATGCAATAATACTGTCAGAAAGACATTATAGATGTTACAGATATGGGAATAGGATTCTGTATTAAACCAAGCTGACACAAAAAGTGCAATAAAGATGGGTTATGGTGTGACAGGATGTACAGGGACATTTTTAATATAAGCATTTTCCCTGCCTGGTTATTGTACAGCTGATAACTTCATCCAGATTTAATTCTTTGACTTCAATGTTCAGTGTCTTTTTGTGGGTAAGAAGACATCTTGATACCATTTAAATCGATGAGGTAACCAAGTCATTATTTTATTTTGGGATGGGCGGGTACAGATCTGCTCTCCAGTTTTGGAATAATAATTTAATTTATGCAGTACATTTGTTTTAACCAACATGCTCCATACAGTGCCTACTGCTGACAAACTCAATGGTTTCAAATTGTTAGGCAGCTGAGATTTAAAACCTAGATGTCTTAAGTGAGACTTGCTGCCTGTGCATCTAAGTTCAACTTAAGTAAGCAGCCTGCATAACAGTGATTTATTTTCAATCTACATTTAATTATGATTAGCTTTTCAATAAGCCCAGGCAAAATTAGATTAGTATTGTTACTGAAGTAGAAAATGAGAGTAGCATTTTTTTTTTGGCTATATTTTGGGAACTAGCAATTTATTGACAGGGACTGGTTTTCTTAATTTATAAAGGTGTCAACTTAATTATCACATAGTTTTGCATTTGGGAATTTGTCTAATAGAAAAGATTAACAACAAGTAAAAAATATTGTTTCAGAGTCATATTTTGGAAAGATCCAAAACCTAAGGAGAATTGCTTGTTATTGTTGCAAGGGAATCTTAGCTCTATTGATAGGAATTAATGGCCACTGATTGAAATGATTTTGTGTGGGCACTTTCATAAAACTTCATCTGATTGCACCCATGAAATGGGCACAGCCAGTCAGGATTTCAGTTGTAATCATGCTGTTTCAGTTTAATTAACCTAATTGCTATTTAGCTAGTTGGCAATTACGCAGAATTATGCCATACAATTGGAAAATGGCCTGATTTGCCTAAAGGGACTTGCATACACTCAGAATCTGAGTGCAATAGAACCAGAGTGAAAGAACAAATCTTCCCTGTTCCCTACCTATAGCAATAATTTCAAAGTTTATCCTGTTTCTGATAGAACATCCTAATCCCTGTGCTTCAGTTCTTTGTTGTTTTCATTACTTCAAATTCCAGATTCAGTTTTCAGCAACATTATTTTTCAAGTCTTTTATAATTCTATTAAATGGCATACATTATTACACCAGTATGTTACATGTGTGTGCCTCACTAAAGTTAAAATAAGAAAAACCTGTATCCCTGGCTCCTGTTTTTTTTTCTCTCTCTTTCAATTAGTTTTTGGAGTTACAAAACTTAACAGTGGTGATTAGGTGGTTTTAAAATGAACGTGAAATGACTACCTATCTGTTGAAATTAAACAAGATATTTGAGTTAAAGAAAGGCAGAAAACAGACAAAATTCATGAGTCCATAACAGTGAGTAGTGGGTGATAATAACAATATGAATAACTTAAAAAAAAAATAGAAATGTCTGGCTACATTGGAAAGATAGATGTGATAGATTGCAAAACAGATAACTGAGTGATGTACTCTGAATGAATTGAGCAGCATTTTGAAAAAAATTAAATCAATAATAAAAAGCATGTGCCAGTTTTGTTGTGTGTAATAGTTGGAAAAGCTTATAGTTTGCTTAGAAGTTTGACTGCTCCAACAAAACCAGCCCAAATGAGCTTTGCTGATATCATGAAAGTAATGCAGGAACATTTAGAACCAGAACTGTTGTTGATTGCAGAACACATTAGGCTTCAGAAGCAGAATCAAAAGGAAGGGGAATCCATTTCAGCTTATGTGACTGAACTGAAGAAAAAAATCTGTGCATTGTCAATTTAGTGATGGGCTTAATGATGCACTGAAAGATGGTTTAGTTTGAGAATCTTATAAGAAGGCATTCAAAAATCGGTTCCTAACTGAAGCACAGCTCACATTTAAAAGAGCAGTTGAAATAGCTGTATCAATGGAAACAGCAGTCAGAGGTGTAATTGAATTGCGGCCAGGAATGAAAGTGAGTGTGAACAAATTGCTACCTCTAAACAGAAATCTGCATGGTTGAACAAACTGTGTTTCTGTTTCTGTTCTGCAGGGGCTCACATACAAATGGCCAATGTAGGATTAAAGGTGAAACTTGTAGAAAATGCCACAGAGTAGGAAACAAAAGGGCGTTCAGGCAGCACCACTCTGCATGCTTTTGATGAAAAATCTGACAATGATGTCAATGACATAGTACTGGGTAGCCTTGAGATTTACAATGTGAAAACTGCCAAGAGACGAACAATATTCTTTACACCAGAAGTGAATAGCAAATTACTTAAAATGGAGTTGAACACTGGCTCAGCTATTTCAGTCATTCCACAAAATGAGTTTGAGCAGCACTGCAAGGATACTGAAATGAAGCCTGCAGATATTTGCCTAAGAATTTATACTGGAGAAAAAGTAACTCCTCTGGGAATGATGTTCGTAACGGTGAAATACTACAGCCAACAAGCTGCATTGAGCTTGTATATGGTTAAAACAGGAGCACCAGGATTGTGGGGTCATGATTGGCTGATACAACTACAGCTTAATTGGAGATCTACCCACAAGTTTCATGCCAAATCCCCTGCAACAGAGTCAATGAAAGCAAATTAAGAAAGGTATGGATGATGCTAGTGTTCAAGAATGGCGCTGGAAAACTCAATATATCAAGGGTAAAATACTGTTGAATGAAAATGCCGCACCCAAGTTTTATAAAGCCTGTCTGGTTCCTTATACCATCTGTGATAAAGTAGCCAATGAACTAGATTGCATGGAATCTGAAGGATTACTTTCCAATTTGAGTGGAGCCCATGGGCAACATCAGTGGTCCCAGTAGCCAAGAAGATTGGGCCTGTCAGGATCTGTGGTGATTTTAAGGTCACCATCAACCCAGGGTAGGGGATATCTTTATAAACCTCTCTGGAGGGAAACACTTCAGCAAAGTGGATTTAGCTGAGGCCTCCTTACAGATGGAGGTGGGAGAAGAGTCCACAGTCTTTCTCACTATGAACACTCACAAAGGACTTTATTGCTAGAATAGGCTTATTTTTGAAGTTACATCTGCACCTGCACTGTGGCGGTAAGCTATGTATCAGGTGCTGCATGGTTGCTCAGGTACTCAGTGTTACTTGGTACATCATTGTCACTGGTGAGGATGACAAGGGACATCTCCAAAATCTCGACACCGTTAAAAAAATTAGAAGGTTATGGGCACAGAGTACAATGCGATGTGTAAAATCTTTAAACCAGCATCACTTACTGTGGTCACACCATTGATGCGCAAGAATTACACAAAAGTGCTGAGCAAATTCAAGCAGTGGTAGATTCTTCAAAGCCAAAGAATATGTCACAGTTATGATCCTTTTTTAGGATTTGTCAATTACTATAATAGGTTCCTGCCAAACCTGGCTACTGTGCTCCACCCTGTGAACTCATTACTACAGGTCAGGAAAATATGGCATTGGAGAAAGTAGTGCGAAGTGGCTTTCCAAAAGGTAAAGAAAATAATCAAGTCAGACACTGTACTCACACATTGATCCACGTTGTCCAAAAGTCCAGTGAAGCTTGCCTATGATGCCTCATCTTACGGTATAGGTTCGATCATGTCACATGTTATGAGTGATGGAAGAGAATGCCCCATAATTATCGCATCGTGTTCCCTGACTGCTGTAGAGAACAATTACGTACACATTGACAGACCTTGAGTCTGTTTTGTGTTGTAAAACGTTTCAACCATTTCCAGTATTAAGCGTTTGCCCTCATTACGGATCATCAACCACTTGTGTCGATTTTGAATCCACAGAAGGGTCTTTGAAGAGCATCAGTGCAAGGGCAGAGATGGGCTTTGTTTCTTGAAGGACACAATTACAAGTTTAAATTCAAGAGGATAACAAATCATAGAAATACTGATGGATTGGCCCATTTACCCTTGGAAAAGGAAATTCTTGAAAAATTACAAAAGAGGACACTCCTCTTGACGGATTCTCCCTAATGCAGACTGAAAGACTCCCTATTATGGCAGAGTTGACTCAGATAGAAACCAGAAGAAAACCCACATTGTATTAGGTCTACATGGCAACCCAGAATGGCTGGAATGTAGAGCAGAATCTCCAGTGCCAGGATGAACTTGCCCTTGATGTCAGTTGTATTATGTGGGGATTGAGAGTGGTTGCACCATCCAAGCAGAGAACTGCAGTGACAGAGGAGGTACATGCTGGTCATCTAGGTGTGGTCAAAATAAAAGTGTTGGCTTGAAGCTTTATCTAGTGGCCTGGGATAGATTAGTAGATGGTGCAGCTTGCCATGCACAGTTCGAGATGCCAACACATCCAGATGTTCAGGTTAATCAGAAACACTTCCTGCAGTTCCAGATTCAACTCCTACAACCACCATGGAAGAGGCCCCAGAACCTGAGATTACACATGTTCATACAGTGGTGCTAGAAAGTTTGTGAACCCTGTAGAATTTTCTCTGTTTCTGCAGAAATATGACCTTAAATGTGATCAGATCTTCAACTAAGTCCTAAAACTAGATCAAGAGTACCCAATTAAATAAATAACTCAAAAACATTATACTTGTTCATTTATTTATTGAGAAAAGTTATCCAATATTACATGTACTTGTTGGAAAAAGTAGTGATCCTCTGGGGTAATGCCTTCTACAAAAGCTATTTGGAGTCAGGTGTTGCAATCAATGAAATGAGTTTAGAGATGTGGGATGTAAAGGTGCCCTGCCCTATAAAAAAGACACACAAAGTCAGGTCACTGACGGAGCCTGCCCTGAAATGTTTCCTCTGATGCTTGGCTTTGAGAGTGAAAAAAGATATCAGAAAGTCTTGAGTCTTATTGAAAACCACTTGGAAGAACTACAGAACAAAATTCAACAATATCTTCCTCCCTTTCAACACAAGTGTTTGACTGGGTAAGGGACCCTTTCTGTGAATCAAGAACTTGACTGTAAGAGAAGAGGAAGAACTTTGTGAGCTGTAGTCTGATCGAGCACTCAAGATGAGATTTACTCACCTGCCCCGGGCAAGTTCTGGATTTCTGTGAAAGAAGAGTATCCTGCCATTCCTAGGAGAGCAATGAACATTTTGCTGCAGTTTTCATGTGTGAACAAGTTTTTTTTTCTTGTTTAACAGGCAACAAGCAACAAGAACAAGGTTAGAAATCATCTCATTTCAGTTGAAGATGAAATCCGTGTGTGCTTATCTCAAGTTTGACCCAGAATTGAGTATTTGTGTAGGAAAAAACAAGCAGAAGTATTACATGCTAGGCCTATATTTGAGCCTGATCATGTCACTTAGTAAGAAAATATTTTTTCAAAGTCTTGTATAAAATTATGTATCAAGCTATATTTTTTCACGTTGCTTTGGCTTATGGTTTTTAGTAACTTTACTATTCAACATTGTCAATAAATTTTCATCTTGTAAATAGCATTAATTAAAATAAATATACAACTTTTATTTAACATAAATCCATGGAGCCTACCTTTTAGAAGATTAAATTCCATTTTGGCTTAAGCCAGTTATTTAACAGAAATTTATTATGTTTGCCTTATGAGTTTTTAAAATTTGTGAAAGGGGAAGACTGAAGAATTTCAAGAAAAGAAAGCTAAGTTTAGCTACCTGTTTTTTTTCAAGAAAGGTTGACTAAAAATTCATTCTCTACTCAAAGGAGCTTTGACAATTATTTTTAGATTATTATATTTGCAACTTACTGATCATGCCAATGTAACGTGAGCTGTAGATATAATAATTTTTACACAAGGGTTCCCTGAGACCTGAACATTATTTCAAGGGTTCCTCCAGGGCAAAAAGGTTGAAAAGCTTTACCATTCATGGATACTGTGGATTCTGCAGATGGTCATTTCATTTGTTCTCCCTAAATGCATCACCTCACATTTATTAGGATTAAACTCCACCCGCCATTTCACCAGCATGTTACAGCTTTAGAATCAGAATTGTCGGACAAGATTTACCTTTGACAAATCTGTGCTGGCTGTCTTCAATTTGTCCCTGACTTTACAAGTAATTGTGAATTCTATCCCTCAGATATTTTTCTGTTAACATTCCTACTTATGTAAGGCTCATAGGCATTATTGCCAGCTAATTCCTGCTGCCCTTTTTGAAAAGGGGGACTACATTTGCATCCTCTAGTCATCTGGTACCTCACACCTGGCCAAGGAAGATGTAAAAAAAAGTTCAGCCAGAGCTCCAGCAATTTCACTCTTTTCGTTCCTTGTCTCAGTGTTGGTTCATGGTTTATTTGTTTTACTCCATTGTAATGCTTTTAATTTTATTCATAGGAAAATGTTAAAAAAACTGTTTTACTGTAACAAAAGGTAACAGTATCTTCCCTAGTTGATTTAGTGCAGTGGTATTTGTCTGGTAATCTACAGTATATCAAAGGGTGAATCTGTAAAAGTAATGCAATTAAATGTATTGATAGAACTTGGTGGAAAGAAGATCACATTTTACTGGGATGTCAAAGGATATATTTTTATATGTTAAATACACGTCAGAGTTTTTGACTCGTATGTTGTATGCATATCTTGAGCAAAGGCCTGCAGAAATATATTCAATTAAAATGCACATACAAATTCTACTAACCAGTTAACATGTGCATGGGGGCATTTTACTAAGAAACTTATAAAGTTTTTTTTTCGAAACGGGAACAAGCTCACAACCCGAACAGTGCACGGCAAGCTGCTCGATCTGCTGATTTGTCCCAGGGCATCAGAGTAAGGTTTGAGCCAACACTTTCATTTTGACCACACCTAGATGACTGACATATAGCTCCTCCAACATTTTAGATCTCAGCTTGGATGGTTTAACAATTCTCAATCCCATATAAGGCATACTGATCTAGGCTTTCAGATAATATAGAAATATTTTACGACTACATGTCATTAGTACTATATATCTAAATGTCTTTGCAATAAGCAGTGTGTAAACTTTAAAAAAATCACCTTTAGTGTCTTTTAAAATACTAATTAAATTATTAATCTCTTCCATCAGAGACGAGGTCCACAGCGATCAGTAGATGTAATTGTTTCATCTGCATTCTTGTTGACCCTGTCTGTGGTATTTATTTGCTGTGCACAGGTAAGGTTGTACTTGGCTGCCTAAAGGTTCAATTGTTAACTATCACTGTTTGCAATCTTTTAAAAAGTTTAAGCACCCAATCACTACCCAGTCTCTTTATTTCATGTATGATCCTCATTCTTAGGCAAGGCCTTCTTTCGGAAGGGACAGAGTTTGCTAGCTGTTTGTAAATTGGTCAATGTATTCTATACTATTCTGAATGTTGGTGGAGAGGACTGGCTTTTTATTATCCCGACTGACTGCCAAAAACAGATTGTCCTTAACCCAGTAAATCAAGAAAAGTGGAAAACTTGGGTTTCACTGAAGTTCTTCCTCAATTTTCTTTCATCTTAAAAGTTTCCAGATCTGCACTGATTTGTTGAGTTGTCCTTTATGAAAGCTACAGTGGCTAAATCCAAGTGCTTTTCTTTATGTAGAAATTTGGATCTTGCATTCTTAATTTTACCTTAACATGTTTTAAACCACAAATGTAAATTAACTAATGTAGATTTAACACTGTGATCATTTTTTTAAAGTGGGTTCTTCATTGGCGAACATTTGCTAAGGTGTCAGGTTAGATGTTTGTTTTTTCTTATAAAGTCATGGAGACATACAAATAGACTGAGTTCATGTCAACTTCAGTCATCCATTTGCACTAATCCTGCATTTAATCCCACATTTTATTCTCCCCCATCAATTCCCCCAATTATACCACTGAGCTATATACTGGAGGAAATTCACATTGACTGGGATGCTGGAGGAAACTGCAGCGCCTAGAAAAAAATCCACATGATCACAAGGAGAACATACAAACAGCAAACGAGATTAGAGATGAACCCAGGGCTTTAGCACCATGCATTAGTGGATCTATTTTAAAGTAAAACATTCCCATCAATCCAGAGTCAGTGGCCACTCAACATGAGGAGGAACATTTGGACTGGATTGAGGATGTTAAGTGCTTGCTTTTGGGAGGCTGTAGAAACCTAAAGCAAAGGTGAAATGAATGCATTACCTCCCGTTACCACCTGCCTCTCCTTGCTATCTCTGCCAGCAGTAAATAGGACTAAAGGAGGTTCTGCTCAAGTAAATGCGAACCTTAAACATAAAGGTTCTTAAAAGCTTGTGAATCAGAGCAGAGACTGCAGTGTGGATAAGCAATCTGACCAAAGCTTCTTGATAGAGATGGGGGCCATTTAAACTGAGGCTATGAGGAGGATTGTGATGATATATCATTCTATACAGCTGTAAATATAAGACCACGTGTTTGTGTGAGTCACCAGCTGTGATATGGTGTGGTTGTAAAGTAACTCTAGTTGGAAACTAAATCTACTTCACTTTTAGAAAAGTGAAGCAAGATAGAAAAGGAAGTGGGAAATTTTTGTGAGAGTGTTTGGGGATATAGTTTATGCTGGCTAAGAGAATAGGCAAAACTTTCTCGCTGCTGTCTAGGAGTTTGTTACTTTTCCCATGTCTGCAGGGTTTCCTCTATGTGCCCTGGTTTCCTCCCACAATCCAAAAACATACTGGTTATTGTAAATTTCCTCCTTGATTAGGCTAGGGGTTAAATAGGGGGAGTGGCTGGTAGGGCTTGTTCCACAATGCATCTCAATAAATAATATAGAAAAAAATGTTAAATGAAATAAAAATAGTAATAATCAATTACTGTATATGTATATTGAATAGATTAAAAAACATCAAACAACAGAAATACTGTATATTTAAAAAGTGAGGCAGTGTCGAAGGGTTCAATGCCCATTTAGGCGTTGGATGGCAGAAGTGAAGAAGCTGTTCTTGAATCACTGAGTGTGTGCCTTCAGGCTTCTGTACCTCCTACCTGATGGTAACAGTGAGAAAAGGGCATGTCCTGGGTGCTGGAGGTCCTTAATAATGGACGCTGCCTTTCTGAGACACCACTCCCTGAAGATCTCCTGGGTACTTTGTAGGACCTGATGGAGCTGACTAGATTTACAACCGCCTGCAACTTCTTTCGGTCCTGTACAGCACCCCCACCCCCCCATACCAGTCAGAGATGTAGCCTGTTAGAATGCTCTCCACGGTACATCTATAGAAGCTATAGAAGTTTATGAGTGTATTGTTGACTTGCCAAATCTCTTCAAACTCCTAATAAAGTATAGCCACTGTCTTGCCTTCTTTATAACTACATCGATACATTGGGACCAGGTTAGATCCTCAGAGGTCTTGACACTGAGGAACTTGAAACTGCTCACTCTCTCCACTTCTGATCCCTCTGAGGATTGGTATGTGTTCCTTCAACTTACCCTTCCTGAAATCCACAATCAGCTCTTTCGTCTAACTGACGTTGAGTGCCAGGTTGTTGCTGTGGCACCATTCCACTAGTTGGCATATCTCACTTCTGTACGCCCACCTGAGATTCTACCAACAATGGTTGTTTGTCAACAGATTTATAGCCACACAATTGTGTATGAATGGTGTCAGTTCAGAGGGATCTGAATCATTGTACACAAATTAATGAAAGTTAATCTGTATGTTTAGCAAGCAATTAAACAATTATCTTTTTTACAAGAGGATTTGAGCTCAATTAGAATTGTACAGCTGGAGAATAGAGATTAAGTAGATAATTCCTGTTAACAATTAGAAAGATTGGTGTGATCCAATGGAAGGTACAATATTCTTAAGGGATTTGACAAGGTGGATGTGGAACATTTTTACTCCTAGCTGGGTGCGTAGGACCAAAGATAAGAGTGTCAAAATTAGGGGTTAGCCATTCAAGACCAACGATCAACAAAAACATTCCTCGGGCAGACCGTAGTACATTTTTGGAATTCTCTAGTTGGGCTGTGGTGGCTCAGTCACGTATTCAAGACTAAGAATAATAGACTTTTGGATATTAAGGAATATGGCGTTACTGCAGGACTGGTGTCAAGGATCAATCATGATCTTATCCAATGGAAGATTGGGCACAAGATGCTAAATAACTTATTTCTAATTAGCAAAATGGACTAACAACTGAATTGGAAGGATAAGGCAAATGGAGAAAGTGGAGAAAATCTGAGGTTCTCTAAGTTGGTAGAGTGTGTTTTGATTTAATTTGTTTTTACTTTTTTTTTGTAGTTGCTTCATATCCATGAAACTTTTCTAGATTTTCACTACAATTGGGAGTTGGTGATCTGGTGTATTTCATTAACACTATATCTATTGAGATTTGTCATGCTTGGATCTGAGACAAATAACAAGTACAGCAATACCTCGATATTACTGACAGAACAGGTAATCAATTGAGTGCTTTTCTTATGATTTTATTAAAAAATGTTATCTTGAATTCTTTACCATAAAAGCAAATGATTGTGAATTTGAAATAAAAACATTTAGAGTTGCTTTTTGATTTTTTAAGGATAATGGTGAATTTGAATATAAGCAGTTACTGACTTGTTAAGCGAAGAATTTGCAATTAAATCTTAACCACACATCTTATCCCCACCCCACCCCATGTGCTGTCAAATTATACTTGTAATCCTCATTTTAATCTTGTTTCTTTTTTCATGCTTGTTTCTTGGCTCCTATGACTTTGTGTAAAAATAGAAATGATATTTGATTTTCCGGAAGAACACAATGGGAACTGGAGTAGGCCCCTTAAGCCTGCCCTGCCGTTCATTACAACAGTGGCTGACCTCTGCCTGTCTCCGCTTGTCTTCTGTGCCAGATCCCTATAACCCCAATCTTTCAAGTATCTATCTACCTTCCCTTTAAATAAATCTAATGGCCTGGCCTCTGCCACCTTTGGTGGCAGAGAATTCCAGGTATTCCTACCCTCAGATGAAATTTGTATGTACCTTAGTTTTAAGTTACTGGCTGTTTATTTTTTTTAACTATGTCACTTTATTGTGATTCTCTGAGTCGTAGATTTACTGCTGTTCATAACGTACTAGCTGCATAAAATGAGTAAGTTTTTTGGCAAAAGCCTTGGAATACTGCAAAGAACATTGCTTAAAAGATTTTGGTATATTTTGTGGGAATCTAGTACTGAAGGCCAGTCCTAGTAGGCAGCACGCAGCACTGTTTTCGTGGTGGAATGTGTTAACTGAAACCTTATCTGTTTTTCTATCAGTGTTACCAGTGATAAAATTAGACATTGTACATTGATTTTATCTATTCAAATCGTTTAAAAAATTTTGATCTGTAGTTGTCAGTTTGAATAGTATATGTTGACTAACTTCAAATTTAACTTTCAAAGAGATGGTTTGAATATGTACTATCCATGGCTCTTCTTTTCCACTAGATTAATTTATACTTGAAGATGGAAAAGAAGCCTAACAAAAAGGAAGAGCTCAACTTGGTGAATAATGTTTTGAAGCTTGCAACAAAGTTGCTGAAGGTATAAAGAAATTACAAACCGTGTTCTGTGATTGAGAAACATGTGAATTTTAATTTTACAATATATATTGAAATATGAATAATATAATGATTGAAATATAAACTAATTTGATGGAGTAGGTCATTCTGGATTTAGCTCGATGTGTGTGATCCTGCCAAGTTACCGGAGCTGATGTGGACAGATTATGTTGAAGTCAACAACAAGATGTGGACAAAGAGAAAGTCTTAGATGGTCTGTTGCTGAGGTCCTGTCCCCAGTATGACCCTGACAGGCTTTGGAAAAAAAACCATGGATGGGAATGGAGTTTCTCCTTCAGTCAGAGGTGTCAGCGATGTTAATTGTGTTTAAATACAACATTCAGAGCCATTTGGAAAAATAAATTGAATAAAAACTTAGGAAATAATTACATAGATTTAATAAATTACAAAGCCAAATGGAATGATAAAATCCCGAGAACATTTGCCTTTAAAGATCAATGGAAGTGGTCGCCAACCCGTCGATTGCGATCGACTGGTTGATCTTTGAGACTTTCCCAGTAGATCCCAAAAAAAAAGAAAAAGAAATACACAAATACTGTTGAGAGATTGTTTCCAGGTTGTGGGGTTTTAGTTCCGTTCCTTCTGCCTAGTGTGCATGCGTGTAGCTCCCCCGCGCTACACAGTGTACTTCAGTGGTCCCCAACCACCGGGTCGCGAGGAAACGATATGAGTCATTTGCACCTTTCCTCATTCCCTGTCACGGCCATTGTTGAACTTGAACCCATGCGAGGTCATCAGTCGCCTAAACGCAGTGGTACCCTTGTGCCAGTGTTCGCCTCATGCAGCCAGCAAGAACTGCCGATGCTATTGGCTCGGAGCGCGGCTGGCGGGAAGTGCCGATGCTACTGACTCGGAGCGCGGCCGGCGGGAACTGCCGATGCTACTGGCCTGGAGTGCGGACAGATGGGCACCACCTGTAAACCTGTTTAGCACACTGAATGTTCGTGGGAATCCGGTGCTAAAATATTCGCAGACGACCTAATTCGGTCTCAAGGTTTCGTAAGTTGCAGAGCAGCTACCTCACTGTGATCTACTGAAAGTCATCCCTGCAGCCAAACTTTTGTCAGCTGATAGATCCTACAAGAGGGTGGGTGCGGGCCTGTTGCTTGGTCGGTCACTCTGTCCTGACTGCGACTGCCTTGGCCCAGGCACTGGGACCTCCAGCCCTGACCTTATCTTCTCACCCCACCCACGACCAGCTGCACTTGGCCAGGGCGTCTGGCGGGCAAAGGCTGGAGTTCGGTCCGGGAGGCTGTCTAATGAGGCAATGAAGCCCTCAAAACTGCTTCGGTACCCTGAGCACCCTGCACTTAAAGACAAACCCGCTAAGTTTTTTCGGTGGAAAAAATGTGAGCAGCACAGGACAGCAGCTAAGTGCTGAGAGCCGCGAAAGCTAAATTACGGAATAGTCTGGACATGAGGAACCTGCTTCGAGTATCGCTGTATTCCTGTCGTGTTTAACACTCCCCCCCCCCCCCTTCGGCCAGTCCACAAGAATATTGTCAATATTAAACCGGTCTGTGGTGCAAGAAAACGGTGGGTACCCCTGGTGTTTATGCATTATTTCTACTTCTGGGTTGCGGGTTTTTTTTACTTCCAGTCTTTTCTGCCCCAGTCTGCATGCGTGTAACTAATCGATCTGGGATCCATCTTGCCTTTCACTAAGGCCGAGGTAGGGGATCTTGGGCTTAAAAAGGTTGGTGACCACTAATCTGTGGTGTTGCACGATAAAATAGTTGCCATTTAAGTTTGCTTGTTCTGATGGGCAGAATGATAGCAATGTAATAATGTTAGCAAAAATACTTAATGTATTATTAGGAGATTTGGGTAAGTTAGGAATCAAAAATTTGAAAGGGTTTTGATGCTTTCTTACATGAAATTGAGGTATAGCGTTATCTATAATAAAGTTGTCCAATTACAACAGTGCTAATGGTACTTGATGAGTGGGCATCACGGTAGTGTAGCGGTTGGCATGATACTATTGCAGCTCAGGCTGTTCCAGAGTTCAGAGTTCATTTCCAGCACCGTTCTGTGAGGAGTCTCTGTACATTCTCCCCTTGGAATGCATGGGTTTTCCGTGGGTGCTCTGGTGTCCTCCTACTGTCCAAAAACATACCAGGTAGGTTAATTGACCATTGTAAATTGTCCCATGATTTGGTTAGGGTTAATTGGATTTGTCAAGGGTTGCTGGGATGGCTTGTCTTAAAGGGTTGGGAGGGCCCACTTCACACTGTCACTAAAATAAAAAAAATTAAAATAATTTAAAACATTCAGTTTGAATTTTGACTGTAATAGAATTAACACTTTAGGATACATTTCCTCAATTTAGTGTTTTCTTTCCTCTATAATGTAAGACAAGATAGTTATATGTAATGAGTACCTTTAATAATTATAATGAAACTGATTTCCTTTATAGCCTAATCACAAACAAGAGAAAATCTGCAGATGCTGGAAATCCAAGCAACACACACAAAATGCTGGAGGAACTCAGCAGGCCAGGTAGCATTTATGGAAAAGAGTATAGATGACGTTTCAGGCTGAATCCCTTCATCAGGACTGGAGAGAAAAAAGATGAGAAGTCAGAGTTAGAAGCAGTCATGATGAGGCCAACTCAGGTTGGAGGAGCAACTTTATATTCTGTCTGGGTAGCCTCCAACCTGATGGCATGAACATCGATTTCTCAAACTTCTGGTAATGCAACCCCCTTCACTATTCCCCATTCCCTCTATCACCTTACCTGTCCATCACCTCCCTTTGGTGCTCCTCCCCTTTTCTGTCTTCCATGGTCTTATGTCCTCTCCTATTAGGTTCCCCTTTCTCCAGTCCTGTACCTCTTTCACCAATTTACTAGCTCTTTACTTCACCCCTACCCCCTCCCAGTTTCACCTATCACCTTGTGTTTCTTCCTTCCTTCTCTCCATCTTCTAACACTGACTCATGTTTTTTCTCCAGTCCTGATTAAAGGTCTCAGCCTGTAACATCAACTGTACTCTTCTCCATAGATGCTGGCTGACCTGCTGAGTTCCTCCTCCAGTATTTCGTGTGTGTTCCTTTATAACCTACAGTTGATATTGGCATTCTAAAATATTACTGTTTTCCTGTGGCAATTTATAACTAGCAAGTGGCATATGAAATTACAGGTGTGGCCATGTTGATAAGATCGCCATCTATTTGGTGTGCTTGATTGACATATATGCCTTAAATAGACCTTAGCAAACTCATATAATGGATTCCTTTTCAGATAACTTATCTTTGTAACCAACCTCATTGTTGACAGAGGCTACATTTGATGCTGTTTCATCTTTTCTTGTTTGGTACTTGATTGGAAATATTTACTAGTTAACTGTAAAAATGTTTATTGATATTTTATTCTGATAATACATTAATGTATTTCTAAGTGGTTTAGGTATTCATTACTAAGATAATTGAGTTTTGGAGTACATCCAGAGATTTTTTCTTTGAAAGTAATGGAAGATGCCTAGTTTATGAATTGAATTTTGAATTTTCACCTAATGTCACACTCTCTTTAGAATGTCAACCTTTTGTAAAGCAGGGAATCTGTGTATAAATGTACATTGGCAATTTATTTTGCGGGCATCAGCACCCACTGTCAGCACTGGTGTCTCTCATATAGTTCTGCATTGCTTAAAAAGTGCTTTATTTTCTTTAGGAGCTGGACACCCCTTTCAGATTATATGGCCTGACAATGAATCCGCTGCTGTACAACATCACCCAGGTGGTGATCCTTTCAGCTGTGTCTGGTGTGATTAGTGACCTTTTGGGCTTTAACCTAAAGGTGAGTTTCCTGTCTCAGACCCAGACATGAGCAAGTTGTCATACTCTAATGTATTTTATTGTTATGTCAACAAAGGTAAATGTCTTTAAAGATGTTTGAAGCAGAATTAGAAATCTGTATGTCTAAGAACAAGTGCCGAAGTGAGACCTGTGAGGCTCCTGAGGGAAGCAGCTTTCACTGAATGCTGCTGTCATCTCCCTAAGTGTTCACCACCCAGAGCAGACGGACACCAGCAACACCTACTCTGGCTGATGTGGAGGGGGCAGAGAGCTTGTAGACTAAGCTAAAGAGGCATAAAAATGGAGTTTTTGTGTATGCAGATAACCTATCAGTGCCACTGATAACCTTGTAGGAGCTGGCTAGAGTGGGCTTCTCCAAGAGTAAGAAGCCCTGCATCTTGACATTATACTGGACAAATCTTATGATCTTGCAAGGTATGTTGTGATTTGCATATCTCTATAAATACAGCACCCACTATACGCACAGCACTGACATTCTACCCTTACAGTCCCACAGAGGTAGAGTTACTGTAATCTGAGGGCCAATTGGATCCATGCTTAGCTGCTGCAGTTGGGGAGTCCTTATGTGTGAGTAAAGGGGAATTAGAGGGTAGGCCAAATCACTCCAAATCTATCCCTTCAGGAAATGCATCTTGAAGTATCCATCAGTGTGGACTCTTGAGACAAAGTCATCATGTTTGTTGCCTGGAAATGTGGCATTATCTGAGGAAATTCTCGTGATCCCCAAAGTCTTGCACATTGAGAGAATAGAAGTGGGATTCTGTGAACTTTGACATTAAGTCCAAATATGTTGTTGGTGAATTGTCTCAGTGGAATTGTACCCAGTACTGGATAAATTTTGCAGCTGGTTTAATTTCACTGGAAGATTATCCTCAGTGCAACATACTCCAGGCAATGAGGTCTAATTTTGTGACTGCTTTATCTTGCTTTTGAAATGTTGATTTATTTTTTGAAGATTTGTCATCTAATTTTTGCTAATCCCTGATGTAAGTTCATATTCATCAATTTATGATAGTTCCCTAAAAAAAATCTGTCCTGAAAAGGAACAAAAAATAACAATCAACTTCTAATATTGCATCAGGTGGTTGAAAAGCACTTGGTTCTGAATCAGCCCTGGATTTCAGCATTGCATTCTATTTGAAACAATCCCATCTTCCACACTTACTGCATCATATTCGTTCAATAATTGAGCCTGCTGAGATGACAAGTAAATGTCAATCGTTGCAATGACTTGGTAATTACCAACTGTGTGCAAAGACTGATTCACACATGGCAGTTAAAATACTGAGACCTTAGCATAAAAGATGGAGTTCATGGCCATCAAATAGTTTATGGGCATGAATTAATCCTGTAATAAATTGAATGTGAGTTTACATCAGGAATGTGCGATAGAGGAAAGAAAGCAAAGTGATCATCAGAAGTGAGCATTAGTTGTTTGGAAGAGTTTTGGATGGAACATACAGATGATGTCATTAGTAAGATCCCACTTACACCACACAAATGACTCTGATGTTAAGTGTGTTATCACACAGATTTCCATAGAGTAAACCTAATGAATGGTTCAGAAGAGAACATTAAGAGTTTTATTGCTGCTAATTCCTGGGTAATTCTTGGAATTCTAACTCACAATGTTAAACAAGAACCATGCAGAAGGAAATTAACTGTTATAAAACTTGAAAAATGCTGCAGATAATTTGAGGCTTTTGAGGCACTATTTCCAAGGAAAATTGAAAAAAACACATGATTGAAATGATGTTACTGAGCACTAAAGACATTTGGACCATGGCTTGAAGATAATAAAGTAAATGTAAAACTTTTGATTGTTTTTCTTAACAGCTCTGGAAGATAAAGTCCTGATAAGGTGTAAAATATCATTGAAACACAGCAACCCAGGGAAATCAGGCACCTGTCTCCACAGCTGATAATTCCACTTTGGACATAAGGAATTGCTTACATTTCAAAAAATTGTGCAATTTATATTTTATTTTTGTTATGTGTTTCACTTTTTAATGTTGTGTTTCACTGTTTTTGCACTTATTTAGTTATCAAATTATTTTGATTTATAAGTATTACTTTGTGGTCAATTTTTATTCAGTATGTAGCAAATGAAATACTTTTGATATATTCTCATTACAGCAATAAAGCTTTATGCCTTCCTCAATGGAAGGTGTTTTGATAGAAGCAACTTTAAAATTAGCAAGAAATGTATTTATTCAAACAATGGACTGTTA